>NW_006921713.1:8155148-8201859 GCF_000298275.1 Orycteropus afer afer | reverse complement strand
CGGAAGCCTTGTTTTCTTTATATTGATGTGTAGTCCATACTGCAGACTGAAATCGTCGGTCTTCATCAGTAAGTGTTTCAAGTCATCCTCACTTTTAGCAAGCAAAGTTATGTCTTCTGCATAGTGCGAGTTGTTAATGAGTCTTCTTCCAATCCTGATAACACATTCTTCTTCATATAGTCCAGGTTCTTGGATTATTTGTTCATCATACAGATTGAATAAGTATCATGAAAGGATACAACCCTGATGCATTCTCTTCTTGATTGTAAACCATGTAGTGTCCCCTTGTTCTGTTCAAATGACAGCCTCCTGGTGTATGTACAAGTTCCTCATGAGCACAATTAAGCGTTCTGGAATTCCCATTCTTCTCAATGTTATCCATAATTTGTTATGATCCACACAATAGAATCCTTTTGCATAGTCAATAAGACCCAAGTAAACATCTTTCTGGTATTCTTTGCTTTGAGCCAAGATCCATCTGACGTCAGCAATGATGTCCCTTGTTCCACATCCTCTTCTGAATCCAGCCTGCATTTCTGGAAGTTTTCTGTCAATATACTGCTGTAACCATTTTTGAATTATCTTCAGTAAAATTTTACCTGCATGTAATATTAAAAATATTGTTTGATAATTTCCACACTCTGTGGGATCACCTTTCTTTGGAATGGGTACAAATATGGATCTTTTCCAGTCAATTGGCCAGGTACTCGTCTTCCAAATTTCCTAGCATAGCCAAGTGAGTGCCTCTAGTGCAGCATCTGTTCATTAAAACATCTCAACGGGTTTCCCGTCAATTCCTGAAGCCTTGTTTTTCACCACTTCCCTCAGTGCTGCTTCGAATTCTTCCCTCAATACCATTGGTTCTTGATCATATGCCACCTCCTGAAATGGATGAAGATTGACCAGTTCTTTTTGGTAAAGTGACTCTGTGTATTCCTTCCATCTTCTTTTAATGCTTCATGCATCATTCAATAGTTTGTCCTTAGAATCTTTCAATATCGCAACTCAAGGCTTAAATTTCCTTTTCAGTCCTTTCAGCTTGAGCAATGCTGAGTGTTTTCTTCCCTTTTGGCTTTCTAACTCCATGTCTTTGTACATTTCATTAGAATAATTGACTTTGTCTTCTTGAGCTGCTCTTTGAAATCTTCTGTTTAGCTCTTTTATCTTGTCATTTCTTCCCTTTGCTTTAGCTACTCTCCATTGAAGGGCAAGTTTCAGAGTCTCTTCTAACATCCATTTTGGTCTTTTCTTCCTTTCCTGTCTTTTTAATGACCTTTTGCTTTCTTCATGGATGATGTTCTTGATGTCATCCCACAATTCCTCTGGTTTTTGGTCATTGGTGTTTAATGCATCAAATCTATTCTTTAAATGGTCTCTAAATTTAGGAGGGATATAATCAAGGCCATATTTTATCTCTCATGGACTTGTTTTAATTGTCTTCGGCTACAACTTGAACTTGCATCTGAGCAAGTGAAAGTCTGTTCCACAATCAGCTCCTGCCCTTGTTTTGGCTGAAGATACTGAGCTTTTCCATTTCCTGTTGCCACAGATGTAGTCAATTTGATTCTTGTGTACTCCATCTGGTGAAGTTCATGTGTATAACCACCATTTGCATTGTTGAAAGAAGGTATTTGCAATGAATAAGTCATTGGTCTTGCAAAATTCTATCATATGGTCTCTAGCATTATTTCTGTCTCCAAGGCAAATTTTCCAACTATCAGTGATTCTACTTTGTTTCTAAGTTTTACATCCCAGTCACCAGTGATAATCAGCACATCTTGATTGCATATTTTGTCAATTTCAGACTGCAGATGTTGGCAAAAATCTTCAATTTCCTCATCTCTGACTTTGGTGGTTGGCGCATAAATTTGAATAATAGTAGTATTAACTGGCTTTCCTTGTAGGCATATGGATATTATTCTATCACTGACAGTATTGTACTTCAGGATAGATCTTGAAACATTCTTTGTGATAATGAATGCCATGCCATTCCTCTTCAATTTGTCATTCCTGGCATAGTAGATCATATGGTTTTCTGATTCAAAATGGCCTAAACTGGTCCATTTTAGCTCACTAATGCCTAGGATATCAATCCTTATGTGTTCCATTTCATTTTTTACAACTTCCAGTTTTCCTAGATTCATACTTTATACATTCCATGTTCTGATTATCAATGGATGTTTGCAGCTGTTTCTTCTCACATTGAGTCATGCCACTTCAGCAAATGGAGGTCCCAAAAGCTATGCTTTATCCATATCACTAAGGTACGCTCCACTCTGATGAGGCAGCTCTTTCCCAGTCATATATGAGTGCCTTCCAACCTGAGCAGCTCATCTTCCGGCACCGTATTGGATAATGTTTCAGGGCTATTCATAAAATTTTCCAGTAATATATCAGACAGTGTTTCACTACTATTCATAAGGTTTTCACTGGCCAATTCTTTGAGAAGTGGATGGCCTCTTCCTTCTTTTGAGTCTGTCTCAGTCTGGAAGCTCCACCAAAACCAGTTCACCAAGGGCAGCCCTGCTGGCACAGCCTCCAGACTCACAACAACATGAAAGCCACCACAGTACAACAAACTGACAGGCAAGTTCATCTCCCTTAGCTGTTCCAATAGCTCTGCTCACTTCCTGGGCTTCCCCCTACCTGTTCCTGCTGGCCCTGTCTGCTACTGCTCCCTACCACCTGGGGGCTGTCCCCTGCCCTCCTTACCTGTTCTGGTTACCTACTAGACATCTACATCTGAATAGCTCTAAATATGTTTAATTCAATATATTAAGAGTTGGAACTCAAAATCTCTTTACCCCAATGGTCTCTGCTCCTGTATTTCCTTTCTCAGTACATTCTTCATCCAGGAACTTAAGATTTATCCTAGACTTCTTTTATTGCTAATTACCAAATCCAACTTATTTTATCTCCTGACACCATTCTCTATATTCTTGCCTCTCCGTCTATAGTCTATGTCATCTGTTACCTAGAATTTTACAATATTCCTGTTCTCACCCCCATCTCACACTCCTAAAAATCATCCTCCATACTGTTCCCACAATGATCTATCTAGAATACACATCTGGCCACCTCGTTAAAATAAAGTGCAAGTCTCTCAGCACTGACAAATAAACATGGCCTTTCCTGATCTGGCCCCTGATTCTCCCTCTTCCAATCTTTCCTTCCTTCAAACTCTACAGTCATCTTCATCTTTCTCAGCTGCTGGCTTTGCTTAGCATGACCTCCTTTCTTTGTTCCACAATAATCTTCCAAATCCATTGTCATGTGTCACTTCCTTTATGAAAACTTCCCTGATCTGATTTCTGAATATAGAATAACTAACCCTCCAATCAGTACTATTTCTTGCCTACTTTACATTTGCATTAGAGCTCTGGTGGCATAAAGCCTAAGGCAGTTGAGTGTTATGTTATCCAGAAGGCTGGAGGTTCAAATCCATCAGCCACTCTTCGGAAGGAAGAATGAGCAATCTACTTCCATAGAGATACCACCTCAGAAACCCTAGGAGGGGTCACTATGAGTCAGGATCCACTTGATGGCAGTGAGTTTGCCTTTCTGATTTTACATTTGCAGTATAGTACACATCATATTGTATATATTTATTGGTTTATTTGTTTATCCTGCTCCATCTCTGCCAATAGATTGTAGCCTCTTCGAGGGTGGGGACTTTTCTGTTTTTCTCTTTTCATCCCTATGTCTGTAGTGTCTGGTATAATTCCAGTCCAGTCCATAGAAAGTGCTCATTCAACAATATTTGTTGTTGATATACAGTGTTAAAACTACTGTCAAATCTTACTCTTATGCAATATTTAGAAACTGAAAATTCTAGCTTAATAAAATGAAAGTGACTGGCTGGTAAAGAAGATCTGAAGGATGGATGCTTATGAGCCTTTTATGTGCTTGTATATTATGTTTGAATATCTAATTCATTAATAATGAGGAAAAGGAAGAACACTGGCAGGTTTTTATCTCAAATCATTATTAAAACAGAATATGTTTTCAAAAAATGTTCTCTGTGTAAAGCACAACTAGATTTTGTCTGTAAAATCAGTATTCAGGAAATGACTTGGGTCTTGACCTAGTCCATAAAAATGGGATGATGTTGTTCCTTGGCCTGGGGAGCTCATTCACCACTATGATGTATTTTCCTGATAAAGAGTTGATTCATGTTATAGGTAGAAAGGAATGTCTCTCCACATCTCAGTATGTGCAAAACAGAACTCGTCATCTTCCCTCTCAACCTGGCACCACCTCCTGTGTTGCCTATTTTTGTTAATGGCACCACCATCCTCCCTGCCACCTAGGCTCAAAATCTCCCTGTTCTCTTTGCTTCTCTCTTTCTTCCAACATCCCGTCTGTTATCATTTCTGTCTTCTTAATATCTCTTACATCTGTCCCCTCCTCTGTTCCCACTGCTGCTACCCTAATTCAAGTGCTTATTACCTCTTGCCTGGACTGCAGCAATAACTTCCCAAACAGTCTCTGTGCCTCACTCAAATCAGTCTCTCTTTTTTTTAATGTGTTTTATTGAAATATAATTTATGTACAGTGAAATATACAAAACTAAAGTGACATGGGTCAGTGATTTTTTTTTTTTTTTTTATTGCAGTGTTCCCTCCCACCCCTGGCAACCAACAAAGAAAGTTTCCCTCTGTATACAAACCTTTCCTTGACCCTCCACAACAACGAACTAATACTATATTTGTCTTTCTGTGATTGACTTCTTTCACTCAGCATACTGTCCTCCAAATTCATCCATATTATGTGATGTTTTGCAGACTCTACATTATTCTTTAGTACTGCATAGCATTCTCTTGTGTGTATGTACTATATTTTGGTCATCCACTCTTCCGCTATAAATCTTACAGGTAAGTTCCTTGCCAGATATGTAATTATCAGCAAATATAAATTTGTTGCTGTCATTTTTGTTATGTGCTTTTTTGTGGTGCAGTTTCTTTGTTCCATATAATTTTCTATGCTGAACTCATTTTGTTTATGAATCATATTATCATTTCCTTCACTGTTACTATTTAGTATTTGCTGAATATTTATGCTGGTCCTCTTTTTTGATATGGAGGTTTATCATTTTTCCTTGAAGTTACCCTGTGATTTATAGTTTTCTCCCAAAGTTTAAAACAGTCCATTCTATCTTGCAGTTGTCTTGACTTCCCTATCATCTAGAAGTTCTATAATGGCACAATTTTTCCCCTCTTTTTGGTTTGTAGTTGTCCTCATTTGTCAATTGATGTTTCTGGTTCCCTATTTATAATCTTGTAGGCTTATTTACTTTAGATACTTCCATAGCTGGGTTGGTTTCTGGGTTATATTATCATGTGTGTTGATGTTCAATTGTTGTTGGTTGTTGTTGCTTCTCTGTCCAAAGGGCACCCTTTAGCATCTCTTGGAAGGTTGATCTTGTTTTAACAAATTCCTTTAATTTCTGCTTATCTGGAAATGTCCTAATTTCACCACCATATTTGAGGAACAATTTTGTTGGGTACATAATTCTTGGTTGGAAATTTTTCTCCAGTGTTTTATATATACCATCCCACTGTCTTCTCGCCTGCATGGTTTCTCTTGAGAAATCTGAGCTTAGTCTTATTGGTTGCCCCTTGTAGGTAACTTTTTGTTTTTCCCCTGCTACTCTCATGATTCTTTCTTTGTTTTGGTTTTGGTGAGTTTGATGATGATCGGGTGATTTTCTTTTGGGGTCTATCTTGTTTGGGGTTCGTTGGACTTCCTGAATGGATATATTCTCATCTTTCATCATATCAGGGAAGTTCTCCTCCAGCAAATCTTGGACAATTTTCTCAGTGGTTTTGTTTTTCTCTTCCTGTTCTGGAATTCCAATGACATGTAAGTTATTCCTTTTGATGGTATCCCACATGAACCTTAGGCTTTCTTCATTTTGTTTTGCTCTTTTTTCTGATTTATCCCTTTCCAAAGAAGTGTTCAGGTATTTGCCTTCAATCTCCCTAATTCTGTCTTCCATTGATTCAGTTCTGCTCCTTTGCCCATTCAGTGTTTTATCTATTTCTGAAAATTTAGTATTAATCTGGATTTCTGTGTGTAGATTTTGTATCATTTCTAATTTTTCATTTATTTTGTCATTTTGTTCTTGTATTGTCTTTTGAAATTGTTCTAGGGTTTTCTGTGTTTTCCTTGATCTGCCTCTCAATTCATTGAAGATACCTAAATATAATTATTTTGAATTCCTTATCAGGGATTACAATACTGCATCTTCCTCAGGGATGTGTTTTGGGTCTGTATTCTGGTCCCTTGTTTCTCCTGCTTTTTCTTGCTTCTTTGTGTGGACTGTGATGCTCTGTTGTCTCTGAGGGATTGTGATGTTTTTGTGTTTATATTTAATTGGTGATTTTATGTTGGAGTGACTTGCCTATGATTTTCGTTTTCTTTGTTTCATTTGTATATTATCTACTCAAGCAGGGTACTGTGCTGTGCTCCTTTATTTGCTAGTGGGCAGCACTTATACACTCACCACCTGTCTCCTTTCCTGTTGTCAGCCTCTTGTATATCCCTGCCAACCTTGGCAAACAGAGCCTATTCTTAGGTCACTGGAACCCAAATGAGGATGCAATCCAAAATGGTTGCCACTTGTAAAGATTCAAAATGGCTGCACCCTTGGTCACTTTAAATATCCAAAATGGCTGCTGCATATAAACATTCAAAATGGCTGCTGCATATAAACATTCAAAATGGCTGCACCCTTGGTCACTTTAAATATCCAAAATGGCTGCTGCATGTAAACATTCAAAATGGTTGCATCCTTGATCACTTTAAATATCCAAAATAGCCGCCGCTTGTAAACAATCAAAATGGCTGTGCACTCTGGACAGCTGAAAGTCAACAGCTAGGTTGTCTTCCACCTTGCTGTTTCCCTTCCTAGTCATAGGCCACAAGCACAGTCATCCCTGTAGCCCTTGATGACCAGGGCTGATCTTTATAGGTCAATTCTCAGGTCCCAACACCACTTGGAACTATTCAGGTTGTTGGTCCCGTCAGAGTAGCTGACAGTCCACAGCTCTGACCATCTTTGTACTCACTGTTTTTGTTCAAGTTTTTCCACTAGTTAGTGCCTAATCCACTTCTGCATAGTTCCTCTCAAAGCTCAGGGCTCCAGGATTATCTTCTGTATTTCTGTCAATTGGTTTTTCTTTTATTTGTTGAAGAGGGTCTATGTCACTTGTCTGCCTATTCCTCCATCTTACTGGAAGTCTTTCAAATCAGTCTTACATATCAATCAGGTTAATCTGCCTAGAGCACAGCTTTCATTATGTCCTAACCCTGCTGAAAACTTTTCAATGACTCCTCTAGTCCCAGCAGAATAAAGTCCACATTCATTCAAGGTGTCGCCTTTGCAACATTATTTCTCATTACTCCCTTCATGTCCCCTATGTTTCAACTAAATCAAACTACTTTTTCTTTATTCATGTATTCATTCATTTATTCAACAGATATTTATTAAATCACTGGGCAAGATATTGAGAATACAGAAATGAAAAGGCTCATTTGTGATCTCAAAAAGCTTACAGCTTCCACCCTTTCCCACTGGTGTGTTTTGAACCTTTCTGTCCCCATTGCCTGCAATGCTCTTCTCCCCATCCCCCATCTATACCTGCACAAATTCTACCCATGCATCAATACCCCCTGTTTTAGTTCTCTAGTGCAGCTATAACAGAAATACCACAAGAGGATGGCTTTAACAAACAAAAGTTTATTGTCTCACAGTTTAGGAGGCTAGAAGTCTGAATAGAGCTCCTATTCTAGGAAAGCTTTCTTTCTCTGTTGGCTTACAGTTTAGAAGGAAGGTCCTTGTCTCCTTTCAGCATCTTTGGACCCACCATCCCTTGGAGATCTCCATTTGACTTGGCATCAGTCTTCCTCTGGGTCTAGGAGGTTTTGAGCACAGGTCCAAAGGACATGTACTACTACCAGCTCTTCTTTCTTGGTGGTAGTCAGGCCCCTCTTTCTTTGCTCACTTCTCTCTCCTTTTATCTCTTATAAGGCCACACCCCAGGGAAACTCCCCTTACATTGCATCAGGACTGTGACCTGAGTAAGGGTATTACATCCTACCCTAATCCCTATACAGCTGATTGGCTGATCACATATAAAAGATCAGCCCTGAGCACATCATGGGGGATGATTACATTATTACATAACTGCCAAATCACTCAGAATCATATCCCAGCCAAGTTGGCACACATTTTTTGGGGGCAAAATTCAATCTATGACACCTCCTTCTCTCCAATTCAAATATCATCTTCTTCCTGAAGCCTCCTCTGCCTTCCTATTTCTCTTTCAAAACTGGAAGAAATCAATTCATTTTCAGAAAGGTTATAGGAACCTACTTGCATTTTCTTAAGGCTATGGCTCATTTTCTACAACCATATGTTCTGGAAAGAAGGATCTGTGTCACTTTCAGCTCTAAATCTAAAATAGCATTCAACACAGTGCTGTACAAATATTAATTACTCAATTAAATTTAGTTGAGTGAAAAAATCTCCCAGAGCTGAACCACGTAAATGAGGCTTCCCTAAGTCTTTGTTTTTAAAACTGGAAAACAATCCTCTATATTATTTGTTCAAAATTATTTAAAAGGCTCTGGCCCTTTTACTATCTGTTTTTTTTTTTTTTTTTTTGTCCTGGGCAAAATGCCCAAGACCATGTGGATTGGAGATGTCAAAGCAAAGGGTCAGCCAGGTTCCTTAGGAAGCCTCCTGACTTTGCATTCTTGGGGTTGGGCTGTTTTCAGAGCCACTATGGCTCTGGTCCTTGCTGACCCAGGTTATGCAGGGTTTATTCTGCCCTCTCCTTAAGGCATAATGGGGTCACTCATCTGGGATTCTCTGCTCCAGTACTGACATGGTAAAGGCAAGACTGGCTTGCAGCCAGGAAAGGGGTATAATGCGGAGCTTGAGGGCGATGCTCCAGCTTTATGTGTGACAGCAAAGGGCAGCTGGCTAGGGTTCCAGAGCCAGAGACCACACTTGCTCCAGAACATGTCAGAGACTACTGGAGTTCCGATGAGAATCATAGTCTGAGGACAAATCTCTAAGAAGGAGCTGCACTGAGTCCAGGCTAAGTTCAGATGCTTCCTTGGTGATAGGGATTCTGAGGGGTGGGAAACTTCATTGGCTCCTTTAGTACCTATCTCTCCATGAAGGGAAAGCTCAGTCCATACTCCTTGCTATTAATCCTGCTGATCTGGCCCCTATTACTTTCCTAGTGTACCTTTACTTGTCTAGTGATGCTATAACAGAAATACCACAGTGGGTGGTTTTGACAAACAGACTTATTTTCTCAACTTAGAAGGTTCGAAGTCCAAATTCAGGCTGCTGGCTCTAGAGGTAGGCTTTCTCTGTCAGCTCTGGAAGAAAGTCCTTGTGTCTTCTGAGCTTCTACTCCTCCTGCACAATCTTCATGTGGCTTGGTATCTCTTTCCCTATTTCTGCTTCCTAGTTTGCTTATATAACCTCTTTTATATCTCAAATGTGACTGACTCAAAAAACACTCTATCCTAATCTTGCCTCATTGACATAACAAAGACAACTCATTCCAAATGGGATTATAACCACAGGCATAGAGGCTAGGAGTTTCATCAGATATTTTGGGGGACAAAATACAAACCATAACACAGCATTAGTATCCACTACATGTTTTCAAAATCCTAAAAAGCAAAGATGTCACTTTGATGACTAAGGTGGGTCCAACCCAAATTTTAGCATTTCAGTCACCTCCTATTCATATGAAAGATGAACAGTGAAAGAGGAGGGAAGAAGAATTGATGCATTTGAATTATGGTGTTGGAGAAGAATATTGAGTATACAAACCATGGACTTCCAGAAGAACAAACAAATCTGTCTTGGATGAAGTACAGATAGAAAGCTCCATAGGAGCAAGGATGTCAAGACTTTGTCTTTCTTATACTGGACATGTTATGAGGGACCAGTCCCTGCAAAAGAGTATCATTCTTGGTAAAGTAGAGGGTCCGCTAAAAAGAGACCTTGAACAAGATTGATACAGTGGTTGCAACAATGGGCTCAAATATGCTGTTGTGAGACTGGCTCAAACATGGGCTCAACACACTACTGTGAGGCTGGCTCAGGACTGGGCAATGTTTTATTGTACACATGGGGTCACTATGAGTTGGAGACGACTTGACAGCACCGAATAACACAACAACAACAAGATGTCTAGCATAGTCTCTATCCCCCTCTTAACAGACCACTCATGGCCACTCAACACACCCTACTTATTCAGTCCTCTCCGTCTTTGATAAGCTGGATGCCCTCCTTTCTGACCCATTTCTAGTCTATTGAAATCCTTGTGCCTTCAACCAAATGAAAACCAAACCACTGCTGTGGAGTTGATGCTGATTTATAGCTACCTTATAGGACAGAGTAGAACTGCCCTATAGGGTTTCTGTGGTAGTTAAGTTTGTGTGTCAACTTGGCTGGGCCTGGTTGTGTGGCTGAGCATCTGGATGTAATATTCCACATGATGAGACTGGTAATCAAGTCCAGGGTGAAATCTATTATGAGTAGCTGAGTAGCTATGTTAGAGATGTGGTTTGCTTCCTATATAGAAGGAGAAGCCTTGGGGAACAGTCTCTAGCTTATAGCACTCTTGAACCCTGCATGTAGCCAAGTCATTGTTCAGCAGCCTGCCATGCTGTGCTGATCTTGGAACTTTTAATGGACTTGAATTAATGGCCTGCTGTGTGGTTTGTAATATCAGGACTGTGCCTTGTTACTTGTTGACCTTGGGTTTGTCAGCCTCAGCAGCCAGCAGCTGAGTGAAGAAAAGCCTCCAGCTTCAGTGGGCTGGGAGCAGGAGGCAGAGCTCAAGGTTGATGGGCTTTCACCCAGTCCCTAGAGGGTGGCACTTTGAACTTGGACGTAAAGCCTCCAAATTGTAAGAATAAACTCCTATTTATTAAAGCCATCCCATTTGTGGTATATCCTTGTCAGAGCCGCACTAGGTAACCAAAACAGTTTCCAGGGCTGTAAATCTTTACAGAAACAGACTGCTGCATTCTTCTCCCATGGACCAGATGGTGGGTTCAATCCACTGATCTTTTGGTTAAGAGCTGAGCATTTTAACCACTGTACCACAAGGGCTTTCTACCTTCAAAGTCCTACTCAAATGCCACATGCACTCAGAATCCCTACTTAATTACCTCACTCAGAATCAGGGCTTCACCTTGTTCATTCCAATTCGACACCCTGCTAAGAATTTGCATTTCCACCCCAGATACACTAATCAGAATCTACATTTTACTAAGATTTATAAGAATCACCATGCCTAAGGCATCTCACTGCTAACCAGAAGTTTGGTGGTTCAAACCCACCAGCCACTCCACACCAGGGCAATTTACTTCCGTAAAGATTTACCACCTAGGAAATCCAATGGGGGTCACTATGAGTCAGAATCAACTTGATGGCAGTGGGTTTGGTTTGTTTGGTTTTATAAGAATGATCTGGGGTGGGGACCATGTTTGCTGGTCTCATAGAGCCCAGTGGAACCCCTGAGACTGTGGCCCCTAGCTGCCCTTCAGGTCTGGAATTGAACTCACTCCCGTGGCTTTCAGCCAAACAAAAGACAGGCAAATAACTGAACATTTACATTAGGTAGATATACTCCTTGGAGACATCAATCATAGGAGAATAGAAGGGCTGTGTATGCACAGAAAGACAGCTCAAGGGGCAGGAGTACAAGGGAGGGAAGGACGCAGGGAAGAGGTAACTATGGGGAGGAAGTGGAAAGAGAGTTGTCACACTGTGGGAAATTGCAGTCAATGTCATGAGAGAAAGTGAATGTGAGCTACTGTATGGAAAATGAATTTTCTCTGCAAACTTTCACCCAGATCACAATAAATTTTTTTTTTTTTAAATCACCTAGGGTTCTCTATAAAATGTAGATTCTGATTCAGTATATCTAGGGTGGAAATGCAAATTCTCAGGGGAGCATTGAACCAGAATGAACGGGTTTGCAGACCTTCTCAAAATGCACCACTCTTTCCTCTTTCCTCTAGTTTTACTACTTAAGTTTCTGCTTACTGGCCAATCTATGTCAGTAAAGATTTACCACCTCAGAAACCCAAAGGGGGTCACTATGAGTCGGAGTCAACTTGATGGCATTGAGTTTGGTTTGGTTTTGGTTTATCTTATAGTCTGTCTCCTTCAATGAATTTTAAGATCCTTTGAAATAGCCACATGTATTCATATGTGCATCCTCAAAGCCTCTCAAAACTTCCAGACACAGTAATACCAGGTATTAAACAAATGTTCATTAAATAAATATCTGAATGAAACATCATCATACTGTTCACTGGGATAATGTGCTTCCAGGTAGTTTTCCTAATTTTCCAAAGAGTAAGGTCAACACAAATACCCTGTCCCCAATGCCTTGCCCATGCAGGGCCCTGAGAGTGTTTCTCCTGTTCAGTGCAGGGGCCTTAATCAGAGGCACCTGGTTTGACCCCAACTCAGTGATAAAATGCAACACTACACTTGAGACCCAATTCTGTGCATTGGTTGTACCTCTTTCCCCTGATTCCTTTATCTCATTGCTCCCTCTGACAGTTTGGAGCCCATCCTGTTCCCCATCACTAATTTCTCTGGACTTGGTAATCAGTCAGCACGTAAGTGAAGTGAAGCCTCGCTTTGAGAGACAGTGAAGGCAGGCACCCAGGCCCAAGGGAAGGATGAACACTGAGAAGGCACTCAGATCCCAAGTGTACAAACAGTGTGAGGATATCATACTGCACTTACTTATACAGATTCTAGTTTTCTCATGTTCATTTATCTCATTCCCAGAAAGACTATAAATTTCTTAAAAGAACAAAGTGTGTTTTATGGTATTCTAGTATCCATAGCATAACATTAAGAATGTAGTAACTATTCAATGGATGTTGTTCATTGTTACAAAACAAGCTCACAATCTGGGCATTTTCATGAGACATGAACATCAAAGAGAAACACTGTGGTCTGTAATTATAAAATATCTTCACTGCAATGTTATCTATAATAACAAATAATTGGAAATCACTTAAATACCCAAGAAAGAGGTACAAGATTCAGTAAATGATGGTGTGTCATGATGGAATATTACACCATTAAAATGGTTAATTATAAAGTCTAGTGTAGTGCCTAAGGCACTACCAGAAGGTTGGTGGTTCAAACCCACCAGCTACTCCTTGGAAGGAAGATTGGGCAATCTACTTCTGTAGAGATATCACCTCTGAAACTCAAGGATGGGTCGTTATGAGTTGGAGATGACTTGACAGCACATAACAACAACATGAAGCAATATGGAAAATATTAGTGATGTTGTTGTTATGTGCTATCGAGTCAGACCTGACTCATAGTGACCCTTCCTGGGGTTTCTGAGGTGGTATCACTAAGGAAGTAGATTGCCCAAACCTTCCTTCCAAGGAGTGGCTGGTGGGTAGACAGATAATAATAAAAGAAGATAAGAAATAGTCTGAAACTATAATTGTAACAAGAGCCTTGGTGGCTCAATGGGTAATTGATCAGCTGCTAACCAAAAGGTCAGCGGTTTTAACCCATCAGTGGCTCCACAGTAGAAAAGACCTGATGATTTGCTTCCATAAAGATTACAGCCTAGGAAACCATGTGGGGCAGTTCTACTCTGTCCTATTGGTTGCTGTGAGTTGGAATCACCTCAATGACACACAACAACAACATAATCATAACTATCCCTACGCACTCTGACAAACCCAGGAATGTGATATGCAAAAACGAACCTGTTATTAATATTGTAAGAGTTTCAGTGATATTTTTTCCTAACGTCTTTAACGCTTTGGCTATATCATCAAAATAAAAATTCAAGTATAAATATAAATACAAATATATATGTGTATGTATTTGCTTGTGGCCCTAGGGTCATTAGTAGGAAGAAGTCAATCTGGCAAAAGAATGGAAGCAAAATGTAAAATGTCTTGTCTAGCTTATACTCTTACCAAATGATTTTTCATAATGATGATGATAATACTGATGATTAACAGCAAACATTTCTTTGACAGTTCTAGAGTCTGCAAATCAGTATGGGGTCAGAAAATAACCATGAGACCCCATGAAAAAATATGTCAACTCCAGTTAGATTGTCAGTTTTAGTTGGGAAGAAGACCAATCCCACCTTAAGCATGGTTGGTCTCTGACTATGGGGTATATGAAGATAGAGTGAGAGGAACAGAGAAAGAAACACTGAAAGATTGGATTCTGGTTCCTGTTCTGGTACAAAAGACCCAATATTCTGGGAAAGACACTTAACCCAAAAGGTAATTTCCTTCATTCAGCTGGCCAACCAAATCCAGGCAACCATCCATTCAACAAGAACACATTGAGTTCCTACTAGGTGTCAGCATCACACTCAGCATTGGGCCATCCTTAATTCTTGCCAGAGCTAGTTCATAAGGATTGTGGGAGGATAATAGGAAATAATGTATGGGGAGGCCATGCGGAAAAACTGCATACAATAAATGTGAGCTATTATTAAGAAACATAGAAGCATAGCTGGTCTGGTTAGTTCAACAATGGCAACAGCTGATTCAGATCTAACCAAAAATGAGACAATCAATGATTAACAAAGCTGGGAAAAAAAAACACCACCCTGATTGAAATGGGTTGCAGCTGAATTCTCCAATCCTCCCAGCTGGACTCACTCATGTCCTCATTTGAGGTCTCACAGCCAATCATTAGTACCTCCATTAGAGCACTGGTCACCCTGCCGAGGACACAAGTTCTCTGCCTGTGCACCTGCCTTCTCTCCTAAATGGTCACCTCTCCCTCACCGCCAAGAGCTGCTTGATAAATGTGTGTTAAATCTGAAGCCTTGTATAGCTATAGTGTGAGTGTGTGTGTGTGTGTGTGAGAGAGAGAGAGAGAGAGAGAGAGAGAATTTTCAATCTTGAAGAGTAATTTCTGATCTAACACAAAGGCTGGACATTATTTCTTCTCTGAGATAGCTACTTACAACTTTCTGAAAAGATACTAAACTCCTTTATAAGGAATTTTAAATGGACTTTGACCTTTTTCTGAATATGATTCCCCTTCTCATTTGGGCAGAAAAGAGATGAGTTAGTTTAAAGCATCACCGAGGTAATGGGGAGAGGATGTAAAGGGACACACAATAAGGAGAAAAAAAAATTGATGAGAAACAATCTGGAGGCAATTCAGTCCAGGCTAATGGAGAGTCTCTGAATGTAGACATGGCACTGACTCTTCTTGCCCTCCCTCTCTGAGAAGTATTGTAATGGGAAGGTGAGGGTGGTGTCTGAGGTCAAACCCTTAGCCCTGCTTTTCCTAAGACTGAGAAATATTAGTCACAGCTAATGAGGTTGGATGTAATGAATCAATAACAGAAATTTTAGTCCTTTCTTTACTGCTGAGTCACTTATTGGCATGTTGGTCATTTATAAACTTGACATCTTCCCTGCAGCCCCACAGTTAGTATTGTGCAGGGGCAGAAACAGATGAACATCGATTGTTGGCACCTCCTCAATTCACCGTCTGCTAGAGCAGTGTTTAGAGTGGGAAAAGAGGTTCACAGCACTAACCACTAGCCTGTAGAGCCTATAAGTTGTTGTTTTTCAATACAAATTCAAAATTAGGATAATGATAATGTTGTTGTTGCTAGCTGCCACCAAGTGGTTTACAACTCATGGCAACCTTGTATATAGCAAAATGAAACATTACTCAGTCCTGCATCATCCTCACAATCATCAGTATGTTTGAGTCCCTTGTTGGGAATACTGTGCCAATCCATCTCACTGAGGCTCTACCACAATTTTGTTGGCCTCTACTTCATCAAACATGATGTTCTCTTCTAGAAATTGGTCCCTCTTGATGATATATCTAAAGCAAGTGAATTGGATAATGTTCCACTGAGATTCATAAGGTTTTCATTGGCTAATTTTCAGAAGTAGATTGCCAGGCCATTCTTCCTAGTCTATCTTATTCTAGTATTTCAAATACCCTGCTGGAAATACCTGTAGCACAACTTCCAGTGTCATAGCAACATGCAAGCCACCATAGTACTATCTGGCAGACAGGAGCTGAATAATATTAATAAAGCCCCTTAACTGAGGGCTTACTATGTCCAGATAAAGTGTCAAGATTTGTTCCTGTAATTCCATAGGGTTAGATCTTTATTTTAGAGATGAGAAGCCTGAGTCTCAGAGAGGTTAGGTTTCTTGTCCAAGGTCACAGAGTTAATAAGTTGCAAAGTGAGAATTCATTTCCTAAGTATGGGGTTGTGCACTCACTAGGAACTAAGCACACTGAATCTAGTTGCCAGGTATTGACTAGGAAAAGTCCTGGACTACCCATTGGGTGGGATATTATAAGTTCTATAGCCTACATCCAGTTTTTACCAAGCTTCAGGCTCAGGTGACACTCCCCAAGGCAATGACCTAAGATATTACATTCCCTACCATAACTGTCACTAGCACCATGACCATCATCACCAGCAGCACTGCCAGAAACACCAGCTCCTCCACCATTACTTTGGACATTACTACAGCCACCTCCACCACCATTACCACCAAAAAGTATTTGAAGCACCTGTTAGTATGTGGCATGTCTTAGAAGCAGCACTTGGGTCACAGCTAGAGCATGCTGAAAAATTAGGTGGTGCCTAAGTGAAGGTGACATTGTGGCAAGCTCTACTCTTAGCCTTGGGCAGACTGCAGATGCCAGTCTCCCGGGAGCTGTCAATCCAGGACAGAACACAGTGCTTGCAGAATGGGAAATGAGAGTGGTTTACATAATGTTTTAGAAGGACTTGACGGCCAAGGCTTCTATCTCCCTTTCTGAGAGCCTACTTGTGCTGACACCTCTCTTCCTGATCAAAGGCCACACCAACCTGTCACAAAGGTTATCCTATTACACCGGGAAGCACCTCGCTTCTGCTAAACTAGAGGGGATGCAGAAGCCAGCAAGGCAGCATTGTCATGCCTACACTCATGCCTTGAAACACACAGAATGGCAAATGCAGAGTCAGAGTTATAGACCAGGTCAGTCAAAGTTTAAACTGAGAATTTGTATATAAACAAATTCTGTGTACATGGATACACTATCCAGGTGCATATATCTTCATTGTATTATCCCAATCACAGATCCAAATGAAACTAGTCACTCTTAACTTTTCAAGTACTACAAACACTAGCCCCATCTTCATGCTTATTTTCTATCTACACCCTGGAATGCCATTGCTCTGAGTTTGCAAATGTCCAAATACTTCTCACAAACCATATTCTCTGAGCACAGCACAGGCCTGACATTTAACAAATTTTGAACCATAACAATTTCTTCGATGACTTACTATTTGCCTCTTACTGGATGAAGCACAGTAGGCTAGACCCTGCGATGACACACATGTGACATGATTTCACCCTCAAGATCCATCTAATATTTGTGCATGGCAACACATAAACTATATGCGTAACTATAATGCAGGTGATATAGGGGCTAAACAGAGATTCAAGAAAAGTCACAAGAAATGAGCTGTCACAGGCAAGACCCTATGGAGGAGGTGGCAGGCTTATGAAATAGTCCAGGTAGAGGTCATCACGCTCTCTTTGATAGCACATGGGACCCCACTAATGATCCTGTCTGCACCTGTCTGTGCTGTCATGTTTAAATGGCCCTGGAGGTTGGAACAGGTACTCAGGCTGGGGTCCTGGGATGCTGTTGACAGGCAGGCACTCTGCTGCTTCACCTTCTGGAGACTTCTCTGGCGCTAATGTGGGGTTGTGAGAAAGCTGAGTATCACGGCAGGTTTGGAGGGTTTTTTCTTTCTTCCTTTTTTTTTTTTTTTAAATTGTGATTTGGGTGAAAGTTTACAGAGCAAATTTGTTTTCCTTTCAACCATTCATACACATTTTGTTTCATGACATTGATTGTACTCCCCACAATGTAACAGCTCTCTTCTCACTTTCTCCCTGTGACCTTTGCTCTGTATTCTGGCCTTCTGAGCTTTCTCCCTATGCACATGCTGCCATTCTGATCTCCCATGGTTGATTGTTGTAAGGAGTGAGACCTGGTGGATTCTTAGCTCTTCCATATAGACGCGGAAGCTACACAGCATGCCCTTCACCTGCTTTCTCTGATGCAGTGAAAACGCCACCATCTTAGTCTGAGAGTGGAAAGTGGTGTAGGCCCCAAGACTAATGCTAAACCTGAGCAATGTAACAACCTGAGGTGTTATCAAGGGCTTTGGGGGCCCCCAGGAATCTGCTTGGGTCCCTTTCTTAGTCTTTTACATTGTCTTTCATTGGTCCTCAAACACCCAGAATTTTAATTTCCTCTTATATGGCAAACTGATGTCCAAACATCCCTTTCCTTCCACTTTTGATAACTCACTTGGCAAATCTATTTGTCAGTTCTCCCCTGTGAATTCATTTCCCCTATTCCTTTATTCAGGCATTCACATTTATTCAATACTTATTAACTGATTACTCTTAGGTCTATGACTTTTGCTGGAATCTGCTTGGGTGGGGTAACTGTGCAGGGAATACACGCAGAAGCAGACTTGGATCTCATCCACAGGAACTTAGATGCCCTAGGACTCACACTTGGAATACAAGGTAGACTGAGACACACACCACTCATGATTATCTGTAAAACACAATGGGAGGGATATTTCTTTTTTTTTTTTTTTAATTTTTTAATTTATATTTTTGCAGTGTTCGGGAGGGAGATTTTTAAGAAGTAGAGGCAACAGTACTCCCAGTTTGGAGGGCTGCATAGAAGAAGAAGTGTCTCCCCGTTTATTGCCAGGCTTTCACCAGTAACTCTACCATAGAACCAGTCCTTGCTCTGAACTCTAATGCTAATAACTCAGGAAGCATAGGTTCAGAATGCTGGTGATGTCCCCTGTGCTGTCAATGTCATTGGCATGCTCCCCAGCTGAGCCTCCTAACAAGCCTGCCACCTCCTCCAAGAAACTACCACCATAATCTCATGTAGAGCTAATTCCACCCTGAGCATTGTAACCGTTACTTAGGACCTATGTCATCTTGCCTTATATTTTAACTACATGTTGATCTCAACCCCTGGATATAAGTGTCTTGAGGCTGAGAAACAGGTACAATTCATATTTTTGTCATTCTAAAGCCTGGAATCATCCCATTCATTCAATGAGTCTGTCAGTAGGTAAGTCAACAGCTATCTATTTATTGAGTGCTTATTAAGTTCTACGCTCCAGAGATCAATACTTTTGAACAGAAATGTGCCAACAGTTGTAGTAAGGTCTGCCCTTACTCGACCCCTATTTCTCTTCTCCTAAACATAATTTTCTGGCCAAGCCATGGGCTAGGGCTCCAATCAGTAAAAAGTCCATAGATGCTTTATGATGTTGCTGGGTGTTGTTTCAATTTCTAGGTCTCCTGGTTGTGATATATCTTATCTATAGTCAGGAGAGCCTGCAGAATTTTGTCTGTCCGTTGCTTACCCAGATCAATGGTTCTCAACTGCTCACCTGAGATCTAGCTCCCAGCTTTGGCTTGACTTCCCTGGCTTCTGACTTCTTACCTGACCTTGACCTCAGCTCTCAGATGTCCCCTTGAATGCAGACCCATCAGACAGATCACTGCTGCTCCCAGTCAGGCTTGTTTCACCACCTCTGTCCTGGGGCTCCATTTTTTGACTCATCATCTTTCCTCAGACCCAGTCTTTTGCAGGAAGACTCCCCCTCAGGAGAAGGCTGTAGTCAGCCCTGTAGACCCAGGAGATGCTGGTCCTGCTACCCCTGAGACACTCAATCTCAGACTCCATGATATCATTCTCTCTACTAAAACTATCAAAGAGGCAAAAATCGAATTGCCTTCTCTAGCATCCCTTGTTGGACAGACCGGGGTTCTAAATGCTGTAAAAGGAGATGTCCCTTCTTGAGGTTTCTAATACATCACGTGCCTAGAAGGACAGAGGCCATTGGAAACCCGCCAAAGACTTGTGCCAAAGTATTTCAGAATTCTGCTGTGCTCAGGTAGATAATGTGCCAGTTAGTTAATTTTAACAAACATTAATTGAGGACCTACAATGTACCTACCACTGTGTCGTGGCCCTGGACTGTGAAAGATATGTGTTATTTAATAGAATACAGAAGGCAGGTTCATTTGGACTGACCCTACTACTGAAAACAGTTAGGATATTAAAAACAAACAAACAAACAAAAATCAGTATATAATAAAAAGATCATTTTATAAAAAGTATGGAAGTGCTGAAATAGCAAGGAATTTCTAGGCCAAAATCTCAGGAAAAGCAAGAACTCAGAGAGATACGTAGAATACTGAAATCACTTTTGTCCTGAAGCCATTTGCTAATCTGGGAAAACCTGAATTCTAGTTTTGATAGAGGGAGAAGTCAAATGTTGAACTCCAAGGACTACTCACTGTGGGAAGTTTTAATAGGAGAGCCTTCACATTTAAACTAGTAAGGGTAAGCAAAAACCAAACCAAACCAAACCCCATGCCATCGAGTCAATTCCAACTCATAGTGACCCTATAGGGTTTCCAAAGCCATAAGCCTTTACAGAAGAAGATTAGTGGGTTTGAACACCAGCCTTTTGATTAGCAGATGAATGCTTTAACCACTGTAACACCAGGGCTCTTAGTAAGGGTAAGGGTAAGGGTAAAGAAAAAGGACAAGTAAACCTCTCTATCCATCCAAACCCTAGGAAAATACTAGGAGAGTTGCCTTGGCACTTTTCCCTGAGATGTTTGAAACATAGCTGGCCCCAGAGCAACCTTGAAGCCCAAATATTCATACTCACATTGGTCCACACAACCATCCTTAGGTGTTAATTTAAAGTAAAGTGTTATCAGACTAGTACTCCTCATGGGTGCCTTACAGAAGCTAACACATGTCCTCGCTAGGGGAAGTCATCTTCATCTTAACCAACCAGTTGTTGTCAAGTAACTTCTGACTCATGGCAACCCCATTTGTGTCAGAGTAGAAATACACTCCATAGAGTTTTCAGTGGTTGCTTTTCAGAAGTAGATCACCAGGCTTTTCTTCTGAGGCACCTGTGGTCAGACTTGAACCACCAACTTTTTGGATAGTAGTCATGTGGGTTAATTGTTTGCTTTGTACCACCCAGAGACTCTGTCTTTATCTTAGGACTCTGGGAATATCTCAAATAATTTTTAAGGACATTGTACAATATATAGTCAATCAAAATAATCTAGTACTTAACAATGCAAGTCATCAAGAATCGATGTCTAATTTTGATCTCAACACTCTACAAAAGCAAAATGAGAAAGAAAAATCAGAGGCCAATCTAACTCATGAATATAAGGTAAGAGCAAAACATAAATTACAATTAGTAAACTAAATGCAATAATATATAAAATCATATCATCACAACTAATTTGAGTTCATATTCGAAATTCAGAATTAGTGTAAGTGGAAAAGCAATTTATGTAATTTACCATATTAACAGAAAAAAAAAATCATGTGATTATCTCAAGAGAAACAGAGAAAGTATTTGGCAAAAGTCAACATTCATCCATGATAAAACTCTTATATAAAAATAGGAATAGAATGGAATTTCTTTAATCTGACAAGAGTATCTACTATAAACTTATTGCAAACATCATATTTAATGCTGAAATGTTGACAGCTCTCATTTTGAAATCAGGAACAAGACAAGAATGCCCATTACTGTTACTTCTATTCAATTTTGTTTGGCATTCCTTGCCAGCTCAGCGAAACAATAAAATGAAATAAAAGATACAAGGTTTGAAAAGGGGGGGAGGGAACTGACACTATTCACAGATGATGTAATTATGTGTGTAGAAAATCTAAAGAAATCCATAGAGAAATTATTATAATTAATATGAGAGTTTGATATGGTTGTAGTATTCACATTCAATACTTAAACAATGAATTTAATTCATATAATCAAGCAACAAATTGAAAATTAAATAAAAGAACTACCATTTACAATAGCATAAAATAAGATGATATCTTTGGGAATAAAACTAACTAAATATTTTGTCCAAGACCTCTATGGAGAAAATTAGAAAGCATTATTGAGAGGTGTTAAAAACTAAAACTAAGTGGAGAGCTATGAATCAGTATAGCCAATTTTAAAAAAGATGTCACTTATTCTCAAATTGATTTAAAACTTCAATGAAAACCCAAACAAAACTGATAAATTTTAGTTTTTGTTTTACTTTTTAACTGGTAGGTTGATTGTCAAATGTATATGGTTGTGCAAAGACTAAAACTATCTAGGACACTTTTTTTTTAAAAAAAAAATTCTGTGTTAAAATTTTTATTTTATTTGATTTTGCAGTGTTCCCTCCCTTCCCCTCCCACCTTTGGTAAACAACAAAGAAAGTTTCCTTCCATATATAAACTTTTCCTTTACTTTTTACAATAACGAACTAATAGAATATTTGTTCTTCTGTGACTGACTCACTTCACTCAGCATAATGTCCTCCACGTTCAGCCACGTTATGCGGTGTTTTGTAGATTCTACATTATTCTTCAGTGTTGCATAGTATTCCATTGTGTGTATGTACCATAGTTTGGTTATCTATTATTCTGTTGATGAGCACCTAAGTTATTTCTATGTTTTTAGTATTGTAAATAGTGCTGTGATTAACATGGATGTGCATATATCTGTTCTTGTTCTGGCTCTCATTTCTTTAGGATACATACTTACTAATGGGATTGCCCAATCAAATGGTATTCTAATTCCAACTTTTTAAGGAATCACCATACTGCTTTCCACAGTGGTTATATCTTTTGACAGTCCCACCAGCAGTGTTTGAGAAACCCAATTTCTCAGCATCCTCGCCAGCATTTGTTTTCTGTCTTGTTGAGCTTTGGTACTAGTGCTAGGGCAAAAGGGTATATTATTGTTGTTTTGATTTGCATCTCTAATTGGCTAATGATTGTGAACATTTCTACATGTGTTTGTTGGCTGCCTGAATATCCTCTTTGGTGAAGTATCTATTCATGTCTGCTGCCCATTTTTGAATTGGATTATTTATCTTTTTGTTGTTGAGGTGTTCAAATTTTTATGAATTTTAGAGATTAGTCCCTTGTCAGATATGTTGTTGTCAAATATTTTTCCCAATCTGTAGTTTTTCTTTTTACTCTTTGGAGAAGTCTTTGGAAGCACATAAAAATTTAATTTTTAGAAGGTCCCATCCATCTATCTTCTGCAGTTTGTGCATTTTAGGTTATGCTTGACAGCCTATTTCTGACATAAATTAGGGCCCTTAAATTTTCCTCTATCTTTTTCCTTGAGGAACTTTATAGTTTTAGGTTTCACATTTAAGTCTTTGATCCATCTGGAGTTAGTTTTTGTGAATGGTGTGAGGTACAGATTTTCTTTCATTTTTATGCAAATGGATATCTTGTTTTGCCAGCACCATTTGTTAAAGAGACCATCTCTTCCCCATGAAGTGGATTTCAGCCCTTTGTCAAAAATCAGCTGACCATAGGTCGATGAATCTATTTCTGGGTTCTCAATTCTGTTCCACTAGTCTGTGTGCCTGTCATTGTACCATTACCAGGCTGTTTTTGACTACTGTGGCTGTATAATAGGTTTTGAGATCTGGGAGTGTGAGACTTCTGACTTTGTTCTTCTTCAATAGTTCTTTGCTTATACAATGTCTCTTTCTTTTCCATATAAAATTAGTGATTGTTTTTTTCACATCCTTAAAGAATGTTGATGGGATCTAGATTGGGAATGCACTGAATGTATACATTGCTTTGGGTACTATTGACATTTTCCCCATGTTCAATCTTCCTATTCGCAAACATATGTTCTTCCATTTATGTCCTGGCTAGGACTTCTGATACAATGTTGACTAGAAGTGGTGATACAGGGCATTCTTGTCTGGTTCCTGCTTGCAAGGGGAATGGTTTCAGCCTCTTTCTATTGAGAATAAAGTTGGCTGTTGGTTTTGCATATATTCCCTTTATTATGTTGAAGAATTTCTCTTCTATTCCTATTTTGCTGAGAGTTTTTATCAGGAATGGGTGTTGTATTTTACCAAATGCCTTTTCTGCATCAATTGATATTATCATGTGGTTCTTTTCCTTTGTTTTATTTATGTGATGGATGATGTTGATTGTTTTTTTAATGTGGAACCATTCTTGCATACCTGGTATGAACCCCACTTGGTCATAATGTATTATTATTATTTGATATGTTGTTGGAGTCTATTTGCTAGTATTTTGTTGAAGATTTTTACATCTATTTTCATGAGGGATATTAGTCTGTAGTTTTCCTTTTTAGTGATGTCTTTGCCTGGTTTTGGTATCAGGGCTATGCTTGCTTCATAAAATGAATTTGGGAGGATTCCATCCTTTTCTATGTTCTGGAATAGTTTGAGTAGGATTGGCATCAGTTCTTCAGTAGAATTCTCCAGTGAAACCATCTGGGCCAGGGCTTTTTTTTGTTGTTGGGAACTTTTTTTATGACCTGTTCAATTTCTTCTTTTGTTCTGGGTCTGTTCAAAATTTCCATCTTAGTCTGTGGTAGTTTAGGCAAGTAATACGTTTCTAGACATCTATCCATTTCTTTTCAGTTTTCAAATTTGTTGGAGTATAGTTCTTCATAGTATACTGATATTATCCTTTGAATTCCTGTTGGTTCTGTTGTGTCATCACCCAGTTTGTTTCTTACTCATGTTATTTGTATTCTCTCCCTCTTTTCCTCTGTTAAATTTGCCAGTAGTTTGTTCACTTTATTAATCTTTTCAAAAAGCAACTTCTAGTCTTGTTGATTTTTTTCTCTTTCTATTTTCTGTTTTATTTATTTCTGCTTGAATCTTTATTATTTCTTTTCTTCTGGTGACTGTAGTTTTTTTCTTCTGCTCATTTTTTAATTGTTGGAGATGCTGGGTTAAGGCATTGATTTTGGCTCTTTCTTATTTTTTGATGTGTGCATTTATTCCTATTAATTGGCCTCTGATTACTGCTTATACTGTGTCCCAAAGAGTTTGTATGTTGTATTTTCATTCTCATTTGATTCAAGGAATTTTTTTATATAAGTTTTCATTTCTTCTATTACTCAGTCATTTTCAAGGAGGGTGTTATTCAGTTTCCATGTGTTTGCTCCTTTTCCATTGATCTTCCTGTTTTGATTTCTAATTTGACAGCATTGTGATCCAAGAAGATGCTTTGTAGTATTGCAATGTTTTTTAAATTTATTAAGGGTTGCTTTGTGGCCTAACATATGGTCCATCCTGAAGAATGTTCCATGTGCACTGGAAAAGAATGCATATTGTACTGTTGTTGGGTGAAGTGTACATGTCTATAAGTTCAAGTCGGTGGAATATTACTTAGCTCTTCTGCATCTTTGTTGAGTTCCTTTCCAGTTGTTCTATCTTTGATCAAAAGTGGTGTATTAAAGTCTCTTACTATGACTGTGGAGTCATCTATTTTGCTTTTCAATCTGTTAAAGTCTGATTTATGTATTTTGGGACTCTTTCATTGGCTCCATAGACATTTATTATGGTTATGTCTTCTTGTTCAATTGATCCTTTAATCATTATATAAATAATGTCCTTCCTTGTCTCTTATGGTGGTTTTTGTCTTAAAGTCAATTTGATCAGAAATTAGTATTCTCACTCCTGCTCTTTTATGGTTGCCATTTGCTTGATAGATCTTTTTCCAACCTTTGATTTTTAGTCTATTTTTGTCTTTGTCTCTAAAGTGTGTCTCTTGTAGACAGCATATTGGGTTATGTTTCCTTATCCAGTCTGCAACTCTCTGTATCTTGAGTGGTGCATTTAATACATTGACATTCAGTGTAATTATCAACAAGTATAAATTTCTTGGTGTCATTTTGTTATGTATTTTTCTGTGATGTTGCTGATTTCTTTGTTCCATATAACTTTCTGTGCTGAACTTTATGAATCATGTTATCACTTCCTTCATTGCTATTGTTTTAGTATTTCCTAAATATTTGTGTTGTCCTCTTTATATTTTGATGTGAATGTTTATTATTAAACATTTTTCTTTGAAGTTACCCTGTGATTTATGATTTTCTTCCCAAGTTTAGAATAGTCCATTCTATCTTGCAATTGTCTTGACCTCCTCACCATTTAGAAGTTCTGTAACTATGCACTTTTTTCCCTCTTTTTGGTTTGTAGTTGTCTTAATTTGCTAATTGATGGCTCTGGTTCCCTGTTTACAATCTTGCAAGTTTATTTACTTTGGATACTTCCATAACTGGGTTGGTTTCTGGGTTATGTCGTCATGTGTTGATGGTTGGTTGTTGTTTGCTGTTCTTGGTTCTCTGTCCAAAGGACTCCCTTTAGCATCTCTTTTAAGATTGGTCTGGTTTGAACAAATTCTCTTAATTTCTGCTTATCTAGAAATGTCCTAATTTCACCATCATATATGATAGACAATTTTGCTGGGTATATAATTCTTGGTTGGAATTTTTTTTCTTTCAGGGTTCTATATAGACCATCCCATTACCTTCTTGCCTGCATGGTTTCTGCTGAGAAATCAGATCCTAGTCTTACTTGTTTCCCTTTGTAGGTAACTTTTTGTTTTTCCTGGGCTGCTTTCAGGATTCTTTCTTTGTCTTTGGTTTTGGTGAGTTTGATGATGAGGTATGTCTTGGGGAGTTTCTTTTGGGGTCTATCTTACTTGGGGTTCATTGAACTTCTTGAATGCATATATTCTCATCTTTCATTATATCAGGGAAATTCTCTTCCAACAAATCTTTGACAATTTTCTCTGTGGTTTTATTTGTCTCTTCCTGCCCTGGAATTCCAATAACATGTAGGTTATTCTTTTTGATGGTATCTCACATGATCCTTAGGCTTTCTTCATTTTTTTTGTTTTTGATATTTTTTCTGATTGATCCCTTTCCAAAGAAGTATTGAGGTATTTGTCTTCTATCTCACTAATTTTGCCTTCCATTGATTTAATTCTACTCCTTTGCCCTTTCAATGTGTTACTAATTCTGACAATTTAGTATTAATCTTCTGGATTTGTATCTGAAGAATTTGTATTATTTCTAATTTTTCATTTATTGTGTCATTTTATTCTTATATTGTCTTACAAAATTGTTCTAGGGTTTTCTCTGTGTTTTCCTCAATTTTGTCAGTGTTTTCCTTGATCTGTCTCTCAATCTGTGGAAGGTACCTAAATATGATTCTTTTGAATTTCTCATCAGGGAGTTCCAATGCTGCTGCTTCCTCAGTGATATTTTCTGGTTCCATATCCTGGTCTCTTAGTTCTACTGTTTTATCTTGCTTCTTTGTGTGGACTGTGATGGTCTGTTTTCTCCAAGATATTGTGACCTTTTGTGTTTATATTCTATTGGTGATTGTATTGTTGGAGTAATTCATCCTAGATTTTTGGGTTTTTTTGGATATTATCTGAGTAAGCAGGGTACTGTGCTCCTCTATTCACTAATGCACTCACCACCTCTCTTCTTTCTAGTCATCAGCTTCGCATATATCCGTGCTGTCCTTGGCAAGTGGAGCCTATACTTAGGTACTTGGAATCTGAACAAGAATGCTGTCAATTTAAATATCCAAAATGGCCACCACTTGCAAACATTCAAGATTGCTGCACCCTCTGGACAACTGAAAGTCCATAGCTCCTTTTGTCTCCTTCTTTGCTGTTTCTCTTTTCAGTCATCAGCCTAGTGCAGTCATCCATGAAGACTTTGGTGAGCAGGGCCAATTTTTAGGTTAATTCTCAGGTCCTAACACCAGTTGGAAATATTCAGGCTGTGTGTGCCTTCAGGATAGCTGACAGTCCACGGCTCCATTTGTCTCCTTATTTTCTGTTTTCATTCAGGTTCTTCTACTAGTTGGTGTTTAATTCACTTCTATATCCTTCCTTTCAAAGCTCAGGGCTCCAGGATTATCTTCTGTATCTGGTCAATTGGTTTCTCTTTTCTTTGTTCAACATTGCCTAAGGCATGTGATTGCTAACCAGAAGGCTGGCAGTTTAAACCCACTAGCCACTCCTCGGGAGGAAGATTGAGCAATCTACTTCTGTAGTGATACCGCCTTGGAAACTGAAGGAGGAGTCAGTCTCTATGAGTTCGGAATGACTCCAGGCCAATGAGTTTTTGTTGAAGAGGGTCTATGTAGCTTGTCTGCCTATTCTGCCATCTTACCAGAAGTCTATCTAAGACACTCTTGAAGAAGAACTAAGTTGGAGGACTTGCCCGCCAGATATCAAGGTAATTCAGGAAAGCAAATATTTTTAAATAAATGTTTTGGAACAATTAGGCATCCACTGGGGAGTGGAGGGAGAAAGAAATTTATTCTTTACTTCTTACCATACTAAAAAAGAAAAAAAGTCATTTTCAGTGGAGTAATAGACTATAAGTGAAAGGAAAACAAATGTATTTTATAAGGGAAGATATTATCATGATCTTGGGATAATCAGCTTGGAAACAACCTCAGAACTCATCAACAGCAGAATAGATGAATTACATTGTAGAATATTCACACAGTGGAATACCATAGGGCAAGAACAATGTTCTAACTCTATCTGCACACTGGGACATGAATGAATCTCCCAGGTACAATGTTGAATGAAAGAGCTTCTGCCACGGGTGATGGATGAATAACAAGAGGAACATAATTTTTTTAAGTATTTTTGTTGTTGTTGAAAATATACACAGGAAAAAATTTACCAATTCAACAATTTCTGCATATCCAATTCAGTGGCATTGATTATATTCCTCAAGTCGTGCAACCATTTTCACTCTCCTTTTCTGAATTATTCCTCCACCCATTAACATAAATTCACTGTACCTTAAATTTCTTCTCTAACCTTTTGAGTTGCTGTTTTCAATTTGATCCCATGTAGATAAATCTTTAAAAGAGCACAATGCTCAAAGCAGAACTCTTAACTAATTAAAGCAAACTATCAGAGGATATTTTTGGAATAAGGTTTAATGATTATCTCAGCACAATAGCTTTAGGGTTCATCCAGCCTCAGTGGCTCCAGACGGTCTGGATTCTATGACAATCTGAAATTCTGTTCTACATTTTCCCTCTTTTGATCAAGATTCTTCTATAGAATCTTTGATCAACATATTTGGTAATGGCATTATTCAGTTCTTCTGGTCTTATAGCAAAGGAGGCTATTGTTCATGGAGACAATTAGCCACACAATCTGTTTACTCCTTCTATATGTGAACATAATTAGTGTCACTGAACTGTGCACGTGAAAATTGTTGAAAAGTGAAGTGTTTTGTTACATATATATTTACAATTAAAAAGCACAGAGTAATTCCGTGAATTGTTGTTGTTGTTGTTGTTATGTGCCATCGAGTCAAACCCGACTCATTCCGTGGATATAAACTTCAAAAACAGGGGAAACAAAACTCTATTGTTCAGGATTTCACATGTAAGTGGTAAAATTATAAAGAGAAGAAAAAGATACAGAATCACATTGGCTCCATCACTACTTACCTGTGCAGCCTTAGGCAAGTTATTAAACTCTGATACTCAATTTTCTCACCTGTAAAATGGGGATGATAATCTCTGCCTGCTACAGGGTTTAAAAAATGAAATAAGATAGACGTTTGTGAAAGGTGTTTCAAACTAAAGAGCATGTTTCAAACAGAGGAAATTATTGTTGTTTGCTATTGTTATTTAGCCCTTTTATAGGTTCTGCTTGGTTGTTCTATTGTCAGGGAGAGAGTTTACTTTTTTTATTTTTTGTCTCCTGCAAGGTAGCTCTGTGTTCCGTCTACCAAATAGCAAATTGCTAGATTGTTTCTTTGTTGTTTGACACTTAGGTTCTCAACCTAATGGTCTGTTTACTTAAATATTTCAGAGCTTTTTAGCATTTCAAAAGATTGTTTTTAAAAATTAGCCATGAAAAGAACAGAAGAGTAAATAGAGGCAGAATTGTTCATTCTTTAGGCTCAGCAGTTATTTATTAAATTACACATACATGCTTAGAGAGAGAACAAACAAACAAAAAAATAAAACACATTAGCTTGAGGACAGAAATGGGAACTATTTACAAATTTGCCCATCACTGATGGGCCTTGGTAGTTAATTTTACACACACAATTTCACCCTCACATGAAAGCCAAGGATGAAAACAACTGTTCCCAAAAGAAAACCTTTGTTTCCTTAAACAGTGGTGCAAAGAGAAGCCTCTGCTTCCGTTTGATAGTTTTGTTATAAGACATACAGTGATAGCAGTTCCCTACAGCTTTGGGAACCAGAAATCAAGAGGTTCTAAGTGACTTTAACTCCTGGATCTTGACTTCTCTGTGTTTTCTTTTGTAATGTTATGGCCCCACTGTGGTTTGGTTCTAGAGGACATTTGATTAAAATGTTATTTTTAGCAAATACATAATTTCCTACATTAAAATTCAAAAACCCAAGAGGGCAGCTTAAGCTTGTAACTGTGCAATGCTGTAGGCCACTGGCATCCAACAAAATCTGAGCAAGACGGAAAGCGGTTTACAGTCTCCAAACTATGTCACCTTCTTTGGTTCTCACCAGAGCTTGTAAGCCCCTTTACTGGGAACCCATTGTCCAGTTGCCATCTCCTTTTCAGGCCCAGTGAAACAGCTCTGGAGATGGTCTGTAGTACAAATGTCAGATAATGGGGAGGCTGTAGAGAGAGAAGAGGTGGTCAGCTTCCTGTCTCCTCAGCCTAGGCCTAAAGTTGCTGTGATATGATTCAGAAAGTATGCTTCCCAGGGCACTGAATATAGTTGTAGCTCTGAGTCAGCCTCAGACCTCACTCCCTCATAGTGTTAGAAGCCAAGTGGTACTGGGCAACAGACATGGCCACCAGAGTCTCAGGAGAAGTTATTTGCTCGTCACATGTCAGGTCAAGGTCCACATTAGTCCTGACCTCTTGTTACTAATGCATGCTTGCAAAGAGTCACTGGCCCACTTGGCAGGAAACCCAAAGTCTGTTGTCTAAGTTTGAGTATGCAGAGTCCTTTCTGGTTAATTTAGATTAGTAGAGGCTTATACCAGCAGAGGTCCCAATAAAGGCTTAGATTACTCTATTAATGGAAGTTTATCATATATAACATGTATAGATTTCCAAGGTTCAGTGGATTGAAATATGTTCTGTCTTGACTTACTGTGTTTCTTATGTTGGGCCCAGATCTCAAGATGTTTAAAATACAGTTGGTAAGTAGTCTAAAACAGCAACAAAGAGGGCTTGACCACAAGGGGAACTCAGAGTCAGAGAAGACAGAAATGAGAAAGGACAGGTGTGTTCAAAAGTGATTTTCTGGAGGAGGTGAGATATGCCCTGGGCTTGGAAGGACCAGAAGGATTTACCTAGGCATGAGGATGAGCAAGAAGGAATGGCAGAGAAGTAAGAATAAGAGCATAGTTAACACCAGAATAAGAGAGAAAATAATTTAATCTTTCTTTGCCTGAGGCTCATTAGGATTTTATAAGGCCCCAGGATCCTTCTAGAGCACAATGAGTAATATGCAGAATCCTTAATTAATAGTGTCTGCCAGCTGATGGTTGAGCCTCCAGTAGAAGACAATGTTGACAGCCTTCATTTCAGTTCCCAGGTCTCTTCAGGACATATGAAAACTGACATGTATTTTTAAGCAAATAAAAGAAACCTAGTGAGAGGACTAGTATCTTATTTATTGGGCTGAAAGGATCAGGATCAGAGGAACTTGCCTCTTCCTCACGGGGCCATCCTTCACTCATTTGGTAAGCTTGGGTCATGTAGGAAATAGCTTTATGCCTCAATCTGAAAAATTGAACTAATAACAGGTCTCTTTATGTTTAAATAAAACCACCTCAAGGATAAACAATATGCATATTATTCCTCATGTTCTCTGGAAGAAAAGATTAAAATAGTTTCATAGAATTGTTATTATGATTACAAATGCCTGGAGACTCTGGGCTGATTTTCAACTCACTGATGATTTCATGGATCCTTCATGTCTTAGAAGTGGCAGGGATTGCAGAAGATAATCTACTGGAGAAATCTTGGTCTTAGAATCAGAAAGGCTTGGCCTTAAATCTTGGATCACTTACTATCTGATCCTTCTTTCCTTCCTTTATTAAAGAAATATTTTTGTTTTCTTTTTATATTGTTGTAAATATATATGTAACATATAATTTGTCATTTCAACATTCTTCACATGTTAATTCAGGGACTTTAACTATGCTTATGATGTTGCTTAAGTACCCCCATTATTCATTTTCCAATTTTCATATCACCCTTAAGAAAAGCTTAGTGTTCCCTAAGAGGTAAACCTCGCTTTCACTCTCTTTATTGCTCACCCCTGATAATCAATATAAACTTTGGTCTTATATGCTTGCCTGTCCTACATATTTTATATAAGTGTAATCATACAATATCTGTTCCTTTGTGAATGACTTATTTCACTCAGCATAATGTTTTCAAGGTCTATCCATGTTGTAGCATGTATCAATTCTTCATTTCTCTTTATGGCTGAGTGATATTCCATTGTATATATGTACCACAATTAATTTATTCATTAGTTAGTTGATGAAAATTTATTAACCTCTTACTATGTGTTATGAAGGAGCTCTGGTGGTGTAGTGCCTAAGGCATTTAACTGCTAACCAGAAGGCTGGCAGTTCAAACCCACCAGCAACTCCATGGAAGGAAGATTGGGCATTCTATTTCCATAAAGATTTATTGCCTCAGAAACTCAATGGGGGTTGCTATGAGTTGGAATAGATTCGATGGCTCTGGGTTGGTTTCTTTTATTATGTATTATGATAAGTTACCTCAATTCTTGGTGTCTCAGTTTACTCCTCAATAAAATAAATATTAAATAATAAATCTCATAAAGTTATGATAAGCTTAAAATGGCAAAAAGTAGTTCTTTAATTCATATTAGTTCTTCTTCGATTAATAAATGAGGAAATTAAATAAGGCAAAGGTACTTTAGAAGCTTAAAGTGCATGTGTTAGGAGGAAAGGCATGGCAGTGAGTAATTATAAGGCAGGGAGAATGCAGCTAATGTTACAGATGTGATATAAACCAGCAAAGATTGCCTGGATGGACATGAGAGGGCTTATGGAAGGTCCATGATAGGTGAGTGGAGAAAGCAGATTCTGATCTGCTACTCGAGTTGGTGGCCCATAAGTAAACAGGATGGTGTGAGGAGAGTGTGGTGTCCTAAGACAAACTTCGCTTTGTTTACCATTTTGTTTAACATTGGCTTTTGGGGGAGTTGCATTCACCCATCTATCCTTCCATGCCTCCATCCTTGCATTTATTCATTCATTCATCCATTCAAGGCATATTTATAAACTTCTTGCATTGTGTCAGTCATCTTCTTAGCATGAAATTCAACCAAAGAATTTATAGAAAAGACAAATAAACAGATCATTATAATTCATTGTGATAAATGATAAGATGGTGATGAGATGTGTCCTTGGGTGTCTGCTGAAGATCAGGCAAAAGTAGGTGCTTGTCCTTGATTTACCATTCACTGGCTATGGTACCTTAAGAAGAGGATAAACACCCTAGTCTTACGGCCCCTCTGCCCTTACTAATTCCATTGTTCTGAGGATCAATTGAAAACATATACTGCAGAGCTTTTTGGAATCTATGTTGCACATTTTAATTATGTAAATATTATATATATTTTAATATACACTTTCGTATATATTGTTGTTGTTGCTCTGTGCCGTCAAGTCGGACCCAACTCATAGCGACCCCTCCTTGGGTTTCTGAGACAGTATCATTATGGAAGTAGATTGCCCAACCTTCCTTCCGAGGAATGGCTCGTGGGTTTGAACCACCAGACTTCTGGTTAGCAGTCAAGTGCCTTAGGCACTACTCTACCAGAGCTCCCTTTGGTATATTAATCACCAATAATTCCATCATACTTATATTTTTCTTGCAGGCCCAATTCTTATTTTAATTTTTCTGTAACAAATAGCATCTGGTGTGCGTAGCTGATTCTCAGCTCCCATTTTTCTTCTTTTTCTGTCACTCTTCTAGTTCTTTTCTACAGTAGTCTATCTATGCTTGTGTATCCTTTGTTATGCGGCCTTCTAGGTAAGGCTAATAAGGTTTTAACTGCCATTGGAAAGGGGTAAGAGGAGTGATCATTAACGAGGAAAAGACTAAGGCATAGAAAGGTGGAGGGGAGAGAGGAGTGTTACAGAAAGAGCAAAGCAAGAACACGGGGGAGGGGTTTGGAGAAGCATAAGAGGAAAGCAAAGGAAATAAAACCTAGAAGAATAGAATGAGTTGAGAGCAAAAGGCAGAGGAAGAGACAGATGCAGCCATCCAGCTGGTAGAGGAGAAAAAAAGGTGCCACCCATTTAAAACAGTTTATTTCCTTTATCTGCAATATTTCTGCTGATGTCTGAAAAGAGAAAAAATGTATGCATGTGAGTGTGAGTGTGTGTATATGTGTGTGTGTTTGTTAATAACAGTCATCTATTTATAGGCCTTAAATTATACACCATGAAAGCATCTCTGAGACAAGATGTGTTATTTGGCTGCCAGAAGGAAAAGTTAAAGAAAAAACTACCAAAAAAGAAAAAAAAAGACAGCTTCTAGATTTCTTTCTTCCTTTACCTTATCCCCTCTCTCCTCACTCTTATGGTTTCTTCCTTTTCCTCATCCCCTCTGTCCACACTCTTATGGTTAACAACAATTGTCAGTTCTGTGTTTAGATCCAAACTCCAAATAAGTGAAAATGAGATGGTTAAAGATTTCCCTCCAGGAGGAAAACTTCTATGGTTTTCTTGAGAATGGTGTGATCTCAAATTATATCATTTTCCAGCTGAATCAAAAGGGTGGTCAGACAGCGTCCTTTCTTATTCTCTCATATTACAAAGGATAAGGATGAGGCCCACAGGGGTTGTTCTGTTGAACATCATCCAGGAAGCTGGTCACAGAAGAGAATCAATCTAGTCTTCCTTCTACCTGGTACCCATCAAACCACAACGTGTATTCCAGTCAACTCCATTTCCCTCACTCATGTATGAAACTGAGAAGGTTCTGTTTACTTTTTCCTCTGACCTTACCTTTCTCTGGAAAGTGACCTCAAAATTACCTTCAGGTAAAGGGGCTTCCATACTCAATGCTACGTTTATAATCAGTAGAAAAGAGTGTCTGAGAGCATAAGACTTTTGGCATCAGACAGATCTGTGTCTTCCATTTACTAACTGTGAATTCAAGTATATTACTCATCAGTAAAATGAGGATAATAATAAAGCTTATCTCATAGGACTGTTGTGGAGATTGAATGAGATAATGTATGTAAAGTACTTGGTACCAAAGGGCTAGAAAATAATAGATACTCAATAGTTATTTTTGAAGTAATTTAACATCTTAATGCCTTTAAAAAGCTAGGGCTCCCAGGATGAGAGCTTTGAAGGTAAACCTTAAATGATGTGGCTACCTTCTCTTAAAGGACCTTTACATACAGGATGATGATGGAGTAGATGAAGGCCAGCCAGTGGCATCTACAGACAGTCTGAGGACATCAGTAACAAAGAGGAATATCATGGGAGGATATGAAGACAAGTAGCAAGAAGCAATCAGTGAGTATTAAAGGAGAGGCAAGGCCTCAGCCCTTGACACAAAGGACCCAGGTCTTCTGCCCTCTTTCTCTCTATATAAGCCAGGAGGAGAGCCACTTGCCGAGTTCCTTGCCTGAAATACCTTCTCCTATTTCACATAGCCGTCCTCCAACTTCCACCCATATAAAATTTGACTTATATTCAACTTCTCTGGCACCTTTTGCTAGATATTTAACTTTTTCTTTTATGAAATGTTTAAGAATATTATTTCACTTGATTCAACAACTCGTCTGTGATTGGAGAGAATATTATGATTGCCATGTGCAGAAAGTCAACTATCTTTCCCAAAATCATGTGTATTTGGCCTCCTTAATGTAAAGGGCAGAAACTTTCTTCTCACCACACCACACTGACTGGTTCTTTTCAATAACTTTAACTGTTCTTTTGTCCTCACATATACATTCAGATGCACATGCACATATAGTTTTAAAAATAACCAACATATTATATACTGTGGTAGTTGTGTTTCAACTTGGCTGGGCCTGGTTTTGAGTGGCTGGGCAACTGGATGTAGTTATTCCCCATGATGAGATTGGTAATCAACTCCATGGTGGAATCTACTGGAGCAGCTGAGTAGCTGCCTTAGGGTTGTGGTCTGCTTCCAGTATATAAAAAGATAGCTTTGAGAAAGGTCTCTGAGATTTTTGGCACAATTGGACCCTACATGTAGCCGAGTCTTCATCCAGCAGCCTGCCATAATTGTCTGCTGATCTTCAGACTGTTTCTGAACTTGAACTGGTGGCTTGCCATGTTTAATAATAATCTTGAGACTGTGCCATTTTATTTGTCAACCTTGGGTTTGTCAGCCTCAGCAGCCAGCAGTTGCCTGAGTTAGGAGATGCCTCCAGCTTTTGTGGGCCTGGAGCAAGAAGAGAGGTGAAGCCCAAGGTTGAAGGCCTTTCACCCAGCCCCTAGAACTAGCACTTTGAACTCGGACATCTAGACTCCAAAACTGTAAGAGAACAAATCCATTTGTTCAAGCCACCCATTTGTGGTATTTTCTGTTACAGCGGCACTAAGTAACCAAAGCAGATACTAAGCATTTTTGGCTTGGGGTTAAGCTGAAGAATATAGTCTCTTCTTTCCTTTCCCTATAAGGGACTTTCTGCCCTAAAACTAAGTGTGACAAGATCTGTTGGAGAAGGTACAAAAAAGCCTACTATTAAGATCCACCCTCTGAGGAAAAATTCCATCCTGACATCCTTTGTTAAAATGTAAACAATCTAAGGATAAGGTTATCGTCTTATGTATTTTTATCTCCTGTAATAGTTGTGATAGTGCTTTGAACTTAGTTGGGGTTTAACAAGTATAATAAATGAAAATGGTAATGATAATACCAGTTACATAATATAATAAATGAGCTGATTGGGCCATCATAGGGCAGGAAGTGAGGGATCCTCTTGCAAGGCCTCAAATGCTAATATGAGCAGGCATGTTCATAACAATAATAGTCATTTACTAATCATAAACTCTATGTAAGGCACATTGCAAACAGTATCTCTGCTTCTCAAAACAACCCCAAAGGTAAGTACTGTCCCTATTTTACAGCTTGGAAAACTGAGGATCAGTGAGATTTAAAACATTTGTCTAATTCATCAAGTTGGTAAGAGTGAGAGCAGTAATCCAGGAAGTTTTGTGTGACTTCAAAGCTACTATCTTTTATTACACTGGGTTGAGCATGTTTCCCTGGGCTCCCAAATTCACATCCCTAATCAGACAGGTCTTACCTTTTGTGTGTGTGTGTGTGTGTGTGTGGGACCTTGCTCAGAGTCCCTTCAGCAGCCAGAGCCTTAAGACAGGGTGCCATTGGCAGTCTGAGAGCTGGTAGGGACTACGTGGGAGTTGCTGTTGGGTGAACTTAAAAATGGGAAGGGGAAATCTTCCGTTACTAAGCAAGGATCTAAGAACTGTTGTCAAGGAAGAATCCCAGGCCTTCCATAAAAGGAAGGCCTCTCTTGCCATGGTAGCAGCAAGTACTGCTTTGAACAGTGAGTCTGACAATTTCCCAAGCCCACCTGTGCCTGGGCAATTTTGGAAAGAAGACCCAGATAGTGTGGGCAAGAGATAGTGACTTAGCTCCACAAAGCACAGAGCTGGCGTAGCCAAGCCTATGACAGGCCTCTTGCCCTCCAGTCTCACCCCTCCAATTCAGCCTACAAACTTGACCTGAAAGATTTTTCTCAATATGCTTCAAACCCACCTACATACCCTTCACTGGTTCTCCATCACCTATTGGCTAAAATCCAACTGTTGGGCTGAATAAGAAAGGTAGTTTTCCTGACCTGACCTTTGCTTACTTCACCTGGCCTTCACCTTCTTTACCTCTATGACCATTCCCAAATCCTCATCTGCCTCAAGCTGAGCAGGCTTTCACAAGTCTCTGTCTTTGCACATGCTATTTCCTCTACTGGAATATCCTGTTCCTCACACACAATATAGGTCCTTATTGGCTTGAAAGTTACACTCATTTTAGCTCAAGCATTTCAGGTCAGAATCAGAGGCATCTCTTCCACCAACTTGTCAGTGATAACACTTCCCTTAGCTCTACTACCTCTCTTTTCTGAGCCCTTCATCCCACCCTGACCTCACAGAAGCTAGACATAGAAGAGAGAGGTGGAACAGGTGTGTTCTCAGGGTAGATCATGCCCATCTCTTCTCCCAAAGGCTGGTGGAAATGCAACTGCCAGGGTAGAATCTCCCAACTTCCCTCACCTCACTTTACCCAAACCTCCTGGGGAGAAGGCAAATATGAGATTTTTATTAAATAAAGCTTGAGATCTAAAGTTTAAGCTCAACTGATTTTAAGACTTTATTTTTTAGAGCTGTTTAGGTTTACAGAAAAATTGTACAAAAAGCACAGAAAAGAAAATCAAACTCACTGTCCAGTCAATTCGATTCATAGCGACCCCTCCTTGAGTTCCTGAGACAGTATCTCTATGAAAGTAGATTGTCCAATCTTCCAAGGAGTGGCTGGTGGGTTTGAACCACCAGCCTTCTGGTTAGCAGTCAAATGCCTTAGGTACTATGCCACCAGAGCTCCTCAAAAAGCACAGAGAGATCCCATATACTCCCTAACACCTGCTCAGTGTCTCTTATCAATATCTTGTTTTCATGTGTATATTTGTTATAATTTATGAATCTATACAACCTATGTTGTATAGACCCTAGACTTTGACAATTCATGTCATGTGTCCACCATTACAGTATCATACAGAATAGTTCTACTGCCCTAAAAACGCCCTGTGCCCTACCTGCTTATCAATCCCCTTATCTCTGAATCTCTGCCAACCAAGGAGATTTTTACTGTCTGTATAGTTTTACCCTTGGGAGCTCTGGTAGTACAGTGCCGAAGGCAGTTGACTGCTAACCAGAAGGCTAGCAGTTCAAACCCACCAGCCCCTCCTCTGAAGGAAAATTGGGCAATCTGCTTCTGTAGAGATACCAATTTGGAAACCCAAGGAGGGGCCGCTATGAATTGGCTTTGACTCGGTGGCAGTTAGATCGGTTGTTTTGGTATAGTTTTACCTTTACCAGAGTGTCATATTGTTGGAATTATATAGTATGTAGCCTTTTCAAACTGGCTTATTTCACTTTGCAGTATGCATTTAAGGTTCCCCCATGTCTTGATAGCTCATTTCTTTTTACATCTTTGTGGTTTCTAGGTTGAGGCATTTATGAATAAGCTGCTATAAACATTTATGTGCAGATTTCTACATGGACATACATTTTCAAGTAATGTGTGTGAATACCTAGGAATGTGATTGCTAGACTGTATGATAAGCCTATGGTTAGCTTTATAAGAAACTGCCAGACTACCTTCCAAAGTAGCTGTACCATTTTGTATTCCCACCAGCAAAGAATGAGAGTTCTTGCTCCACATTCTTTTTAGCATTTGATGTTTTCAGTGTTTTAGATTTTAGCCATGTTTATAGGTGTGCAGTGGTATCTCATTGTTGCTTTAATTTGCACTTCCCTAATGAGATATGATGGGAGCTCTGGTAGCATAGTGGCTAAGGCACTTGACTGCTAACCAGAAGGCTGGCGGTTCAAACCCACCAGCCACTCCTCGGAAGGAAGGTTGGGCAATCCTACTTCCGTAGTGATACTGCCTCGGAAACCCAAGGAGGGGTCGCTATGAGTCAGGGCTGACTCGACGGCACATAACAACAACAACAACAATGAGATATGATGTTCAGTATCTTTCCAAGTGCTTATTTGCCATTTGTTTATCTCTGATGAAGTATTTGTTCAAATCTTTTGCCCATTTTATAATTGTGTTGTTGTTGTTATTGGGTTGTTGTTGTAATTGGGTTGTTTGTTTTAAACCTGAGAGAGGAAACCCAACTTAATATGTTAGTGGGGAAAGAAAGAAAAGGGGATTGGAAGGTAGTTTATATATGGCAGGGTTGCGACTTCTCATAAAGTGACCACATTTCATTCTCATTTCTGATCGTGATCATTTGTGGTTCATTGGGGGTTAGGGGCCTCAGATTGTCAGTTCTTCTGATCCTTTAATCATTCTCTCAAGTATAATTGAAGAAATGTTCTTCAAGGGAGGATATAAACAGCAGTAGCTCTGGTGGTGTAGTGTCCAAGGTATTTGACTGCTAATCAGAAGGCTGGCAGTTCAAACCCCCCAGCCACTCCTCAGAAAGAAGGTTGGGCAATCTACTTCCACAGTGATACCACCTCGGAAACCCAAGGAGGGGTCACTATGAGTCGAAACCAACTCCACGGCAGTGCGTTACATTGTTGTTTAGGTACAACACATGTGCTTTTAGGGTTATTATTTGTCTCAAGCTTTCACCATGAGTTTCCTTTCAGTATTATAAACAACTAGAGAATAGTCATGCCAGGACCTGCACTGAGAAAAGTGTCTTCATTTTCCCATGAAAGCCTCTGAACACATGAGATTTGTTTGAGGCTGTTTTTATACTATCTGCTCAAGGTTATAAATCTAGCAAATATTGAGGATATCAGTTAAAAACACATCTAATTCCATATTCTTTCCACTATACTGCTATTAAATTCAACTCAAAAGGAGCATTTATTAAGTGCCCACTGTGTATCAGTCAGGGTCTCTAGGTGACACAAACAATATGCACCCAACTATAAGGCACTTGACTGCTAACCAGAAGGCTGGCGGTTCAAACCCACCAGCTACTCCTTGGAAGGAAGATAGAGCAATCTACTTCTGTAGTGATACTGCCTCGGAAACCCAAGAAGGGATCGCTAGGAGTCGGGTCTGACTCAACGGCACATAACAACAACAACATTAACCTAAGAGGAGGAGCTCTGGTGGCCCAGTGCCTAAAGCATTTGACTGCTAACCAGAAGCCTGGCAGTTCAAACCCCCCAGCCACTCTTCAGAAGGAAGGTTGGGCAATCTACTTCCATAGTGACAACGTCTCAGAAACCCAAGCAGTGGGTTGCTATGAGTCAGATGTGACTTGATGGCAATGACTTTTTTTTTTTTTTTTTTTTTTTTTTGAGTACTAACCTAAAGGATAGTGGTTTAAACCCACTGGGTGGTGCCATGGAAGAAAAGCCAACAATCTGCTTCCATAAAAATTTAACACCAAGAAAAACCTATGGAGAAGTTGTAACACAAGGGGTTGCCATAAATCAGAATTAACTTAACCAGGCACTATGTTTAAAACCAGGAAACAGATGAAGGGAGCCCAGTTCTTGCCTTGGCACAGCTCATGTTATACTGATGAAGACATTCCGTAGATAATTATGCAATGAGATGTGGTAAAGATCATGGTGGTGGTGGTTGTAGTTAGGTGCTATTAAGTCAGTTTCTACTTCGTACAACAGGATGAAACACTGCCCAGTCATGAGCCATTGTCACAATCCTTGCTATACCTAAGCCCGTTTTTGTAACCACTGTGTCAGTCCATCTCACTGAAGGTCTTTCCCTTTTGTTGCTAACCCTCTACTTTAGCAAGCCCTGATATCCTTCTCCAGGGAATAGTCTCCTCTGACAACATGACCAAAGTCGATGAGACAAAGTCTGGCCGTTCTTGCTTCCAAGGAGCCTTCTGGCTGCACTTCTTTGAGGACAGACTTGTTCATTCTTCTGGCAGTCCATGGTACATTCAGTATTCTTGGGAACACAGAGGAACACTTAAACTGACCTTGAAGAGATGTTGTTTGAGCTGAATTGTTATGGATCGAATTGTGTCACCCCAAAATATCTGTTGAAGTCCTAAATAATCCCTGTTCCTGAGAATATGATCCTGTTTGGAAATAAAGTTTTTCTTCTATTATGTTAATAAGGTCATATTGGAACATAGTGGATCTTAGGCCTAATTCTAAGATACTTAGAGAGGTGGTGTCTTACGAAGGGGAGTACAGACACAGAGGAACAGACACAGAAAGAGGAGACATCACGTGAAGACAGAGGCAGATGCATCTATAGAGAACAAAGGAATGTTAAGGATTACCAGCAACCACCAGATACTAAGAAGGAGGTCCTCCCAAGGGATCAACACAGCTGAAACCCTGACTTGAATTTTTGGTCTCCAGAACTGTGAGAAAATAAATTTCTGTTCTTTAAAGCTACCCATTTGTGGTATTTAGTTATGGAAGCTTTAGGAAACTAAGACATGAATTTTAAGAAAGGTTTACTTAAGTGAAGAGAAGAGGTAGAAGAGCAGTACTTCCCAGGGAGAGGTGACCAAGAAGTCCAGGCTTAAGAGTATCTCTCTCTCCATGTGCACAACAGGCTGCCTGGCTGTGATTTCACCTCGTCCCTTCCTGCTCTGAGGAGATGATCATTGCTCTTTAGTCTCAATTTGTGCCAATGTCTTATCTCTCCAGGTATTTTTATTTTATAAGCTCTATCTCAGGTTAAGGAATAGAACACATAGTCCTGAAGGAATTTTAGGTACTACCTGGGGTAGGGTCCAGGTGAGGGAGGATTATTTTAACGGGCAGGTCACCCACTTCCTGGATCCTAGAAATTCTTCAACACACACCATGATGCCTGTTGCACTTACCCTAAAGCTGATTCTGTCAGGTGCTATAGGAGAGAAATGCAGATAGTCTAGGTGATAACAATGTGGAAACTACTTTGGTTAAAGAATGAGATTGGTAAACAAACCAGACCAAACCAAACCTGCTACCATCAAGTTGATTCCCACTCAGAGAGACCCTATAGGACAGAGTAGAACAGTCCCACAAAATTTCCAAGGCTGTAATGTTTATGGGAGCAGATTACCAGTTCTTTCTCCCCTTGAGTACCTGGTAGGTTCAAACAACTGACCATTTGGTTAGCAGCCAAGCCGTAACCCACTGCATCACCAAAGCTCCTCTCTTCATAGAGCAAAAGCTCTATGAAATCAGAAGCTGGATTTTCTCAGTAATATTTGGGTTTTATAGCTACTCACTTACAGCTATTAAAAAGGCCTTACTTTTTAAATTCTCGCAGAAAAAAAATAACAATTTTTTTTTTATTATTATTAAGAAGATGAATTCCTCTAGTCCTTGATCTATTTTTCCTATTGAAACATTTTTTCCTTGTGATGTACTTCCTGAACTCAAGGTTTTTTAGCCATGTACATAAAATAGTATAATTGAAGAAACTTCACATGGCAGAACCCTAACTTATGATAGCTTAAAAATTCACTGAGAAGATAAAATATACACGAATGAATTAAACTTAACATTGTTCACAAAGTTAAAGCATTTGGCTGCTAACCAAAAGGTCAGTGGTTCAAACTCTGTGCTGCGGAAGATGAGGAAACCCTGTGGGGGCAGTTCTACTCTGTCCTATAGGGTCACCATGAGTAGGAATCAATTTGATGGCATTGGGTTTAATTCTGTTCACAAAGGGAGCCTTGGTGGCATAATGGTTAAGTGGCTGGCTGCTACCAAAATGTCGTGGTTCGAACTAATAGGCAGCTCCACAGGAGATAAGCCCTGAGAATCTGCTCCTGTAAAGACTGCTGTTGTTTGCTGTTAAGTCAATTCCTACTCATAATGACCCTATAGGACAGTGTAGTACTTACTGCCTCATAGGGTTTCCTAGGCTGTGATCTTTATGGAAGTAGATCACCAGGTCTTTCTCCTGTGGAGCTGCTAGATGGGTTCAAACTGTTGACCTTTCAGTTAGCAACCAGATACTTAACCAACCACTGTACCACCAGGGACCTTTCTGTAAAGATTACAGCCTAGAAAATCCTATGGGGCAGTTCTACTCTATCATATGGAGTTGCTATGATATCCAATTAACTCAATGACACAGAACAACAATGGTAGTTTCATATATGTGAATATTGTATTTTCCAAAAGCAGGGCACACTTAAGATGCAGTCTGTCTTCACTGACCTTCCCCTGGATGCTATCTTGGCACAGCCTCCCAGGACCCTTCCTCAACCACCAAGGCCATCTCTGAGGCATTTCCTTCCGTGAGCAGAAATATGCTGCTCTTTAGCCCATCCACACTGCAAAGAGGACATCAAAGAAAAGGTTGTTGTTGTTGTTATGTGCCATCAAGTCGGCCCCAACTCATAGTGACCCCTCCTTGGGTTTCTGAGGCAGTATCACTACAGAAATAGGATTGCCCAACCTTTCTTCCAAGGAGTGGATGGTGAGTTTGAACCGCTAGCCTTCTGGTTAGCAGTCAGGTGCCTTAGGCACTATGCTACCAGAGCTCCTAAGAAAAGGTTAAATAAGTCAAAACAGGTGGGATGGAGGGAGCGCTTCCTCAGGCACAACTCTAGGTGGCGCCATTCATACAGGATACTCATGATTGTTGCCCTTGAAGTAGCACAATGTGGCAGTAGATTTATAAGACAGAGATAGGAGGAAGATAAGGATGACCAACCAGAAGAAACAAACACAATTGCTTTTTGTGAGACATTATTGTTGTCTATTGCTTTTTCTGGGAGCTCTGGTAGCATAGTGCCTAAGGCACTTGACTGCTAACCAGAAGGCTGGTGGTTCAAACCTACCAGCCCCTCCTTGGAAGGAAGATGGGGCAATCTACTTCCATAGTGATACTGCCTCGGAAACCCAAGGAAGGGTCACTATGAGTCGGGTCTGACTCGACGGCACATAACAACAACATCGCTTTTTCTATCCCTGCCTCTCTTGCAACCTCAGAAACTATCCCTCTTCCAGTCACTGCTCCAGTTTCATTTATTTCTTTCTCTTGACTTCATCCATTTAAAGGTCTCTCCTCTCCCTCATTCCTTGGTGATCAACAATTTCTGGTTCTCTTATATTGAGTACATTCCCCTCTGCGTCACACACACACACACACACACATACACACTTCTATTGTCTTTTGCCTTTGTTCTTTCCTTCTCCTTATGGTTTTCAAATATTCCCTAAGAATTTTATGTCTTAATGCAAAACAATGGCATAAATTGTAACATTTGTGCAAATGTACCAAGATTACCCACTGTTGTTGTTAGGTACCATCAAGTCTGTTCCAATTCATAGTGACCCCATGTACGACAGAATGAAACACTGCCCAGTCCTGTGCCATCTTCACAATTGTTGCTATGTTGGATCACACTTTGCAGAGACTGTGTCAATCCATTTCATTTGTTTTGGTTCTCTAGTGCCACTCTAACAGGAGTTCCACAAAGGGGTGGATTTAACAAACAACAGTTTATTTTCTTACAGTTTTAGAGGCTAGAAGACCAAGTTCAAAGTGCCAGCTCTAGGGGTTGGGTGAAAGCTCCTCAACCTTGGGCTTCAGCTCAGCCTCTTGCTCCCAGCCCACTGGAACAAGAGGCGTCTCTTCACTCAGGCAGCTGCTGATTGCTGAGGCTGACAAACCCAAGGTTGACAAGCAAGATGGCACATCCTCAAATTATCAAACCACATGGGAGGCCACTAATTCAAGTCCATTAAGAGTCCCAAGATTGCGGCTATATGCAGGATTCAAGCATGCCAAAAGCTCACAGACTTTTCTCAATGCTTCTTCTTACATACGGGAAGCAGACCACATCCCTAAGGCAGCTACTCAGCTGCTCTAGTTGCTTCCACCACTGAGCTGCTTACCAGTCTCATCCTGGGGATTAACTACATCCAGCTGCCCAGACACTCAAAATCAGGTCTAGCCAAGTAGACAAACAACCTTAAGTACCACATTGGTGAAGGTCTTCTTTTTCACTGACCCTCTACTTTACGAGGCATGATGTCCTTCTGCAGGGATTGGTCCTTTCTGATAATATATCCAAAGTATGTGAGATGAAGTCTTGATATCCTTACTTCTAAGGAGCAATCTGGCTCTACTTCTTCCAAGACAGATTTGTTTGTTCTGGCAGTCCATGAGATATTTAATATTCTTTGCCAACACCATAATTCAAAGGTTTTCATTCTTCTTTGGTCTTCCTTATTCATTGTCCATCTTTCACATGCTTAGGAGGTGATTGAAAATACCATTGGTAGACACACCTAGTCCTCAATGTGATATCTTTCTTTTTTTTTTTTTTTTTAATAGAACACTTTAAAAAGGTGTTTGGTAACAGATTTGCCTGATGCAATATATATCGTTTGATTTCTTGACTGCTGCATCTACAAGCATTGACTGTGGATCAGAGTAAAATGAAATTCTTGAGAGCTTCTATCTTTTCTCCATTTATCAAGATGTTGCTTATTGGTCAAGTTGTGAGGATTTTTATTTTCTTTATGTTGAGGTATAATCCATGCTGAAGGTTAGCCATAAATAACTTTAATTCCCCTTGTTGAGAGAAGTTCCTTTGGATGCTCCAAACACTTACTGTCCTCTCTCTAACCCCCTCCCTGGCCCCCTGGTATGACCTAGGAGACATTCAATGTATGTTCCTATTGTGTCACCTTTTTTGTGTGACCCTTGGTCCTGCTTTCTTCTCTTGCTGTGTTAGCTCCTCAGTGATAGGCTAAACAACTTTTTCCTCCCAATTGCCTCTTGTTTACTTACCTTTCTGTCACTTTCCTCTTTCCGTATTCATGAGCTATTATATTCCTGGGCCAGCTGCCCACAATCAATCCTATAATCCTGCTAAAGTTTCACATCTCCCAGTGACTCTTACTCTCAGAGATCCATCAGCCTCACTCTCAGAAGTAAAGGCCCTGCCCCAGGCCTAGGAATCTTAGGTTAATGCCAGAGTTAGAAACATCC
>NW_006921713.1:8119017-8154105 GCF_000298275.1 Orycteropus afer afer | reverse complement strand
CTATAATTAAATCCAAAATTGTACTGGAGACTTTATCGTCATGGCAAAAGCAGAACACAATGTCTGCAGACAAAAAAACTCTTTCAATAAAAATTAATTATGCACAGCTCGTGTCCCAGTCCCAGGGTGGTGTGGGGAATGCATACAGAAGGTGTGGGGAGGAGCCTGGCTCCCTGGCACTGAGAGGACAGTGCCTGCCCAACCTTTGTGTGGCTCCTGCTGTGCAGCCCCTAGTGTCATTCAAGCGCAAACCTCCGCTGCTCCTCCCTCCTTCCCGCCCTTCCTCCCTCTTCCCTTCATTTGGAGTAACTGCTTGTTCTCTGCAGTCCTGTGGGCTGCTGCCTCCCCTAGCCCCCTTGAGAGTCTGAGCAACTGAAGGCAGCCATAGATAGGTCTGGGAGAGGTGAAAGAGAGAAGAGACAAGACAGAGAAAGGAGAGAGAGTCTGAGATCTGTCCTCCCCATTAAATCACATTTTCTTTCAAGAGGAAAATTTCTCTGCTGACAAGCTCATGCATGCCTCAGGCCTCCCACCACAAGGAGTGTGCAGGCTAAAGATTTCCGACCTCCATCTCCCACAGTGCGCTCTGGGGGGAGATAATGGAGCCCAGAGAATGAACCGCAGCATACCCACGTGACCACAGCTGGTACAGACGAGATCCCAGACTTGTGCCTTTCCTATTGCTCAGAGAGTGAGTCCAAGTGTGAAGTGGAGACAGAAAGAGACTCTCAGGGTGGGAAAGGCTCCTGGGGAGAAAATAGAGCGAAAACTCAGGTACACAAATGTAAAAGGGAAGGCAGTTTGGGAGGAAGGGATCAGGATCACTTGAAAACTTGTCACCAGGTTTGAGCAGAAGAAAGGAAAAGGATTTGCAAAAACCAAAGTGGATATATAGGATGGTTGCATACCTTCTCTCTCATTTATGGCAGGAAGCCTAGGCTTCATCAGTACCTAGAGTTTCTTCCTGCAGTAAGTTAGATCTTCACCATCCACTTCTAGAGGAAAACTTGGATGAGAGCTCCTCTTGTGCATCATCTGAACTCTGGAAGGGGTTCTCTCAAGAAGTTGCAACTGGCATGCTTACTTAGCAAACCTGTTGAGTCCCAACTCATGGCCACAGCCTAAGTTTCAGAGCAGAACTGCACTCCATAGAATTTTCAATGTCTCTGATGTTCAGAAGTAGACCACCAGGAGCTTCTGGGTAGATTTTAACTGTTAACTTTTTGGTTAGTAGTGAACAACTTAACCCCATTTGGCCACTCAGGGTCTTTTTAGTAAGGAAAAAACTCTAACTGACTGCCTTTGAGTTAATTCCGACTCATAGTTACCCTAGAGGACAGAATAGAGCTGCCTCATAGGGTTTCTAAAGCTGTAATGTTTATGAAGCAAACCACCCCATATTTTTCTCCCAGAGAGTGGCTGGTGGATTGAAATTACCTTTCAGATAGCAGCTCAGTGCTTAACTACTGCATTACCAAGGCTCCTTTTTCTTTGGTACAAGATAGGTCCAAATTTAACACACAGCAGCAGCTTAGGTACAAATGGAGTGTGAGAACCATCTCTGGCTTGGTCAATGGGTGCAGGTTAGGGAAATGCTCCAGAGTCATGAACTGTAGCAAGGAAAGGCAGGGATCATAGAAGGCCTGATGAGATATTCTGGGAGAAGCCCTGGTTGTAGGGTGACGACAGTTGCCCTCCAATCCCAAATTCTTAAAGATATTCCCACAGACTCATGTCATCAGTGGAAGATTGAAGGAGAGGCTTGCCAAGTCTAAGACTGGGTGATTCTGTTGAGGAAGTGGGTAGAAAAAAAAAAGAAAAAAATTTATGTCACCTCAAAAGATATGTTCAAACCCTAACCCCCAGTACCTGTGAATATGATCTTATTTGGAAATACGGTCTTTAGATGTAGTTAGTTAAATTGACATGAGATCATATTGGACCTACTCCTGTTAGAGTAGGGTGGGCCCTAATCCATTATGACTGGTGTCTTTATAAAAGAGGAGAAGAAACATAGAGATAAATGATAACAGAGGGAAGATGGCCATGTGAAGACAGAGGGAGAGATTGGAGTTATGTTACCACAAGCCAATGAAAGTTTTGGGCTGTCAGAAGCTGGAGAGATAAGGAAGGATTTTCCTCTAGAGGCTTCAAAGAGAACATGATCATGCTGACACCGTGAATTCAGACTTCTAGGCTCTAGACTTATGTGACGGTAAATGTTCTTTGTTTTGAGCCATCCAGTTTGTGGCGCTTTGCTATAGAAGCTACAGAAAACTTGGGCACTTCCCCACTTGGGCAATTACTTGGTCTTATACAGAGCAGCACGTCCTTCTTTCTGGATGATGAGCTTCTGAGTCCCCAAACCATAAGCCTTAGCATGTAGACACGTAAGTTGTACTAGCTGCACTGCAGGTGGGCAAAACATAGGCATGACAATTATTCATTTATTCCAGATTTTTTTCTGCTGAAGCAAATTCTCTTCCCTCAAACTCTCCTACCTACTTCAGTTTCAAAACACATCAAAAGCCAAGATTTCTTGACCTGGGAAGAGAGGAGGCCTTGCTTAACTCAGGTGGTGAAAACTGTCGTGGCTCCCTGATACTGAGAATGAAATGATCAGGGACACTATCCTCACTCCTGGTCAACCATGTATCAGAGGTCCTAGGTAGATCGATGTATTCCCCAGGTGGTGGTGCAGTTAAGGGACTAAATGAGAAGATGGAAGTTTGTGTCTACCCAGAGGCACCTTGGAAGTAAGGCCTGGTGAGGTACTGAGAAAAACTAGCCCTTGAAAACCCTATGATACATAAGGGGTCACTATGAGTTGGAATCCATGTGATGATAACTGGTTTTGTTTTAGCCAAGTCAATAAGACAAAAAAAAAAAAAAAAAAAAAAGTAATAGGATTAAGAAGAAAGAAATAAAGCTATCATTATTTGCAGAAAGCATAACAGCTTAGGCAGAAAATTTTTTCAATCTGCAGATCAAGTATTTGAATTAGTAAGTAAAACTAGCAAGAATGTTGGATACATGAACAATATAAAACTTATTTGTATTTTACATATTTGCGGATTTTTACAGTAATCTTTTAACAGCTACAATTCAAAAAGCATCAATAAACATAAAATGCCTAAGAACAAATCTAACAAAAAGAGTGCAATTCTACTATACTATAGATGACAAGGGAGCTTTGACAGCATAGTGGCTAAGACACTTGCCTGCTAACCAGACGGCTGGTGGTTCAAACCCACCAGCCACTCCTCAGAAGGAAGGGGCAATCCTACTTCCGTAGTGATACTGCCTCGGAAACCCAAGGAGGGGTTGCTATGAGTCAGGGCTGACTCGACGGCACATAACAACAACAACAACAACATAGATGACAAAACATATTAAGACAAACTAAGAGACTTAGATAAATGAAAGGATATATACCATCTTTGTGTATTGAATTATTGTAAAGATGCAAATTTTCCAAAATTGATCTATATATTAAATGTAATCCTAATTCAAATTCCAGCAGTGTTGTGTGTGTGTGTGTGTGTGTATAAACTGAGCAGTTGAATCTAAAATTTGTATGGATATGGAAAAGGAAAAGGAAAGCCAGACAATACAGAAGAACAAAGCTGGAGGTCTTACAGTACTATATATTAAGTCTTATTATAAAGAAGCTGTAATTAAGACACTGTGGTATTAACATAGGATAAACAAATAGACAAATAGAACAGAATAGAGAGTCCAGAAACAGGCCACACCACACTGTGTAAGGTCACTTGATTATGACAAAGATGATAATGCAGTGCAATGGGAAGCAGATAAGCCTTTCAGTCAAAGGTGCAGAGCTAATTGGATTTCTATGTGGGGGAAAAAAAACTACCTTATACTACAAACAAAAATGAATTCCATATACATTGTAGATCTACATGTAGAAGGTAAAACTGTGAAGCATCTAGAAGAAAATATAGGAAACTTTCTGTCTAAGCTTGGTACAGGCAAGAATTTCTGAAATGGAACACAAAAAGCACAACCAATAAAGTGGAAAAATGATAAATCTGAATTCACAAAAAATTAAGACCCTCTGTTCATCCAAAAATGCTAGTGAGAGAAAATACAAACAATAGAGTAGGAAGAGTTATTTACAAGATATCTTTATATATCTAAAATATGTAAAAAGACCACTACATATCAATAAAATAAAAAAGAAAGAAAAATCATTTAACCTGGAAAATGGGTAAGAAAAGACTTGAATGTATTTCACAATGACGTCCAATTAAGCCAGAAAGGTTTGACAAAGAGCTCAGCCTCACTGGTCATCAGGGAAATGCAACTCAAAGCCACAGTGAGAGTCTACTATATACCACCAGAGTGGGGAAAATTAAACATTTTACAGTATTAAATACTCTGAGTGAGTGGAGCCATTTAAACTCTCAAACATGGCAGGTGAGAGAATAAATTCATATACCACTTTGCAAAACTATTTGGTAGTATCTACTAAAGATAAGGTTAATATATGTTGCTGTTTTTGTTAATATTGAGTCAGTTCTGACATGTTGACTGCAGAATAGAACTGCTTCATAGAGTTTTGCAGAACAGAACTGCTTCATAGAGTTTTCAAGGCTGGAAGCAGATCTCCAGGCTTTACTTCTGAGGCACCTCTGGGTGCATTTGAACCACCATCTTTCATGGCTAGTAGTCCAGCATTTAACCATTTGTGCCATCCAGGAACTCCTGTAATATACATTATAACCTAGTAATTCCCTTCTAGATCTCTACCCCCAAAATACAGGCACCTGGACACAAAGAGACATGTATAAGAATGTTCAGAGTATCAGTATTTGCACTATCCCCAAACTGGAACAATCTAAATGTTCCTCAACTGTATAATGAATAAATAAATATTTTATGCTCACTACTGAATATTATACAAACTTTTGCTATTCACACACACACACAAATAGATGAATTCAAACTTAATAGTGAGCAAAAGCAGCCAGACACACAATGGTTCCATTTACATACATTTAAAAAGTAGGCAAATATAATCTACACTATTAGAAGTCAGGTTAATAGTTACTATGGGGTCTCTGTGTGCTGGTAATGTTCTATTTATTGATCTAGGGTTTGTTTATTTGGTGGGCTTGCTTTATTAAATTTATTGAACTAAATTCTGATGATCTGCATACTTTCATTATTTTATTTTTTCAGTGTTTCCTCCCTGTACAATTTTTTTTTTTTTTAAGGATCTAGTAGCATAGTAGGTAAGGCATTTGGCTGATAACCAGAAGGCTGGAGGTTCAAACGTACCAGGTAGTCCATGGAAGTAAAATGAGGCAGTCTACTTCCACAAAGATTTACAGCCTTGGAAACCCAATAGGGGTTGCTATGAGTCAGGATTGATTTGATGGTAGTGGTTGGGTACACTTTTCTTTATTTCAATAAAAAGCTTACTTTAAATAAATAAATAAAAGATTATTGAAGAGATTCCCCAAAAGGCATAATCCCCACACTTAGGAGTAAGGAAACAATAAAGACATTTTTGCTAAGGGAGAATGGGTCACTGGTTAGGCTAGCATTATGTTGTTGTTGTTGTTATGTGCTGTTGAGTCAGACCTGACTCGTAGCGACCCCTCCTTGGGTTTCCAAGGCAGTATCACTACGGAAGTAGATTGCCCAACCTTCCTTCCGAGGAGTTGCTGGTAGGTTTAAACATCCAGCCTTCTGGTTAGTAGTCAAGAGCCTTACACACTATGCTACCAGAGCTCCTATAAGAAATCAAAATGGTGGTGACCACCAACATAGTATGATTTGAAGATCACCCTCATGTTGTGATCATAATGCCAAAATCTCAGCACCTGATACATAACAATTGCCTTGAACTTTTAAGATTCCCTTGGAAGGCTTTGACTTTATAAGCAAACACATCAAAGAGATTTATGTCAGCTGAACGATGGCCCAAGCTTCTAGGGCATAGAGTAGGCCCTAGGAGTTCTAGAGCCAAGAGAGAGAGCCATGTGTGTGACTGGGAGGATGTAGTGTCTACAGTTCTGCTCTACCATCTACTCATAGCAGTTCCTTACTATTGCCTTCCAGGTTGATCATTTCTTCATTCATTTGCAATCAATTGCAATTCAACAATGATTTATGAAAAGCTAGTACAGGTCAGCAGTCTGGCAAATTACAGATATGAACAAGACAGCTGTCCTTCATCTCTTGGAGTGTATAGGAGAAGCTGAATCTCTAGCAGGTATATTAACTGACTCCTCAGCAGGATAAGAACCAACCTGAGCTTAGGGTCCAAGGAACAAAACATAGTTCTCTGAGCCCTGTTACATAATAGAGCTCCTCTCCTTACCATGTTGTTGAAGGGTGTTCTGATTATCTAGTACGGCTCTGACAAGAATATACCACAAATGGGATGGCCTTAACAAACAGGAGTTTATTCCCTTACTGTTCAGGAGGCTAGAAGTCCTATTTCCAAGTGCCAGGCTCTAGAGGCTGTGTGAAAGCCCCTTGACCTTGGACTTCAGCTCTGCCTGTTGCTCCCAGCCCACTGAAGCTGGAGGCTTTTCTTCACTCAGACAGCTTCTGGCTGCTGAGACTGACAAGCCCAAGGTTGACAAGTAAAAAGGCACAATCCCAATGTTATCAAAGCACACGGCAGGCCATTAATTGAAGTCCATTGAAAGTCCCAAGGTTGGCAGAGCATGGCAGGCTGCTGAAAAATGATAAGGCTACCTGCAGGATTCAAGCATGCCATAAGCTCGAGACCATTGCCAAAGCTGCTTTTTATATACAGGAAGCAGACCACATCCCTAAAGCAGCTACTCAGCTGCTCCGATACATTACACCATGGAGTTAATTACCAATCTTACCATGGGGTATAACTACATTCAGCTGCCCAGCCACTCAACCAGGCCCAGGCAAGTGGACACACAAACTTAACCATCACAAAGGGGAACAGGTTTGATCTTCTCATGGTGCAACTTAGAACATTAAACTTTATTTTTAAATGGTCAAAAAGGTATAGGCACAGCAATATCTGATGGAAATTGTTTCTAGTCATTATTACAAAATTTCTATAATCTCACTTCATATCATAATTATAGAGTTCTTGCTTTTTCCTGTCATTGGCAAAGGGGGTTATCAGTGTATTTGTCATTATAAATGTTATGTGTATAATCATGGAAATTTGTTACCGGAGCAACAGAAGGAAAAGTAATCATATTCAGGAAAGATGTATTAGCTATTATGAAACACAGGACTAAATATGGTAAGAACATACCACAGACCCAGGGCTGCAGAGTTCCTTCCCTTCCAGGGCTCACATGGTCACATTGGAGCCCACTGCCAACATTGTGGCCTAATTTGTCTTAGTCTTGAAAACTAAAGAGAACAATTACCAGAGAGGGGAGTTTAATGAAAAGAACCAGAATACCCTGTGTATGTGTGTGCATAGAACTCAGATTTAATCACTGACATATACGCAATTCAGCTCCATTTTATTTATAATATAGGTTAAGTTCTCATGTATTAATTAATGAAACTTAATCATCATTTCATTTTAAAAAAAATCTGCAGCTTTCCTATAAGAAGACAAGTGTGAAATTTTTGTCTCAGCAAATCATGTGTCCCAAGTCCCTCTATGGTGGAAGATACTAAGAGAGAAGGAGATGACAAAGTAATGATGAACCTCCAGTGGTCTCCTTACCACTCAAACTGACTCCACAGCATCACTGGGTACTGTTATTCTTATTAGGCCTCAATACATCCATAAGGGATTCTGTCAGCTAGCATTCCTTCAACAAATGTAATGAGTTCCTTCTCTGTGTCAGGTACCAGGCCTATGATCCCTCCACCCAGGGGTCCATTCTCCCATGCCATCTACCACTGACCATGAGGACAATATACAAACAATCTCTAACCTGGTATATCCTTCCAGACTTATTCGTACCCCTAGAGAATATATGTGAAATATGAGATTTTTCTGATGTTCATTCTGAATTGTGTGAGATTATAAGTCTAGAAGAAGCTCTACCCTTTCACCTGCCAACTCTGCTCTTTCTAATTCATCATGCTGACTCTCATTAGCATACTGCTGTACCAACAGTCCCCAGTATCTGTTTGCTGATTTGTTCTTTGCAATAGCCTGATATGGCCACAGTTACCTCCTCTGAGATTGCTCAGACCTTAAATAATGTGTGTTCATGCCTTTCATAAGGAGCTCTGGTGGTGTAATGCCTAAGGCATTTTACTACTAACCAGAAGGGTGGTGGTTCAAACCCATCAGCCACTCCATGAAGACTAGGCAATCTACTTCTGTAAAGATTTACTGCCTTGGAAACCCTATGGGGGTTGCTATGGGTTGGAATAGATTTGATGGCAGTGAGCTTGAGCATACCTTTCATGGCAATGTGGGCAAACTGGCCACAGTAGAACTGCCTTATAGTTCCTGACAAATCTAGGCAAGATTTTGCTCTGGGGGAGCTGTACATATGTTATGGGACCTGCACATTGTTAAATTAGTACCTCACACCAAGACACATCATGTTCCTGACAATACATCTGAATTTGTAGGGAAAGACTCCACAGCCTGTAATTCAAAGATCACAACAATATCAGTTCTATTAACACCACCTGAGAAGTTTAATTGTCAAACCTCAGGAGGCAGCTGGGTCAGGTGAGGTACTTCGAGTTTTCCTAAGGTATCGTGTCTGTTTTCTGAGACAAAGAATCTCAGAATGACTCAATGATTGGTACAATCAGAAATGTGGAAAGATAGCACTGTGTGCCCACTGACTGATGAAGGCAGGAGAATCCCATAGAAGCAAAATGAAACGTCTCTAGGCTTCTAAATTGAAACCTCTAATGTTTGTCACGGGAGCTCTGGTAGCATCGTGGCTGAGGCACTTGACTGCTAATCAGAAGGCTGGCGGTTCAAGCCCACCAGCCACTCTTCAGAAGGGGTGATACTTCCGTAGTCATACTGCCTTGGCAACCCAAGGAGGGGTCGCTATGAGTCTGGTCTGACTCGACAGCACATAACAGCAACACTGCAGCAATATTTGGCACAAAGACAGTCTTAAAGCTTAAGACAGACTTTCAAGTGCTCAGTGAGACTGTTGGGGTCTGAGTGGGTAACTATTGTGAGTCTCTATGAATTCATCTGGTGAAATTCCAGACGGGGGTGAGACACACATAAGCTATCCATGGAAAAGATTAGAAGATGCTTAATGCTAAACTTACTCTAATCTATTATCACTATAAACAAAAAGCCACACAAGTTCTGAGAACAGGTGATAAGCCAAAACCAAACCCACTGCCATCGAGTGGATTCCACCCCATAGTGGCCCAATAGACTTGCACTATAGGGTTTAGCCAAACCAAACTAAACTTACTGCCATCGAGTTGATTCTGACTTATAGTCACGCCCATTGGGTTTCCGAGGCAGTAAATCTTTATGGAAGTAGATTGCCCAGTCTTCCTTCTGTGGAGCAGCTGATTGTTTTGAACCACCTACCTTCTGGTTAGCAGTCAAATGCTTTAGGCACTGCACCAACAGAGCACCTTGTATAGGGTTTACAAGGCTGTAAATCTTTACAAAAGCAGACTGCCTAATCCTTCTCTCACAGAATGGCTGGTGGGTTAGAACTAATGACCTTTTGTTTAGCAACCAAATGCTTTACTCTCCATGCCACCAGAGTTCCAATGAATGAGTAATAGGGTGATACATATAGCAGACAATTTTTTTAGAGTTGAAGAAAGTCATTCAGGATGCTGGAATCCAATGGTGTATATAAATTTTTGTAGTTGGATTAAACACATACTAGAGACTCAAGAGATTGTGGTAGAATGTAAATGTGTATACACACAGACACACACACATACAGCTAATAACTTCAATTTAAACCTACTGAATTACCTTAACTAATTCATTTCCAAAGATAAAAGTTTTTCTGTTACACATGCACAGAAAAATGTTAGCTGAGAATAATATTGACAAATAGCAGTGAGAGTCCAATGAGAAGAGTGAAAGAGAAGTGATATACTGCTGGGAGAGAAGGGGGAAAAAGCTGCACTACTGGACCAAATAGGAGAACATTTACCCCCAGCTGTCCTGTAAGAGGAAGCTTGGGCTGGATGCCAGTTGCCTATGGCAGGGAAATCAGTGAGTATTAAGAACCCGAAAGAAGATGCCCAAAGCAAGTGTCTGAAAGAAAGACATTTAACTGAGTTCCTGGCAAGATTGAAAACAGAGGGCATGAATATACTTGAACTCTGAAAACAGCATTAGGCAAAAGCCCTGGATGGAAAGCCAAGGCAGGAAGACCCCAGCTCTACTTCTCTTGGCCCAAAGACTTTAACAAGGCTGACTCGGACTTAAAGGACAAATTTCCTGGAACGACTGCCAGTTACTATATTAAGTGATTTTTACTTATATATATACATACACAGGAGCTCTGGTAGTGTAGTGCCTAAGGCACTTGACTGCTAACCAGAAGGCTGGCGGTTCAAACCCACCAGCCACTCCTTGAAGGAAGGTTGGGCAATCTACTTCTGTAGTGATACAGCCTTGGAAACCCAAGGAGGGGTTGCTATGCGTCGGATCTGACTCAACGGCACATAACAGCAACAACAACATATACATACACATGTTTATACGTATACAATGACATTACATGGATGAGTCCTGGTATGGTGAAGCACTTGGCTGCTAACCAAATGGTTGGTGGTACCACCACATCCAGGCGCTCTTTGGGAGAAAGACCTGGCAATCTGCTCCCATAAAGACTGTTGTTGTTATGTGCTGTTGAGTTGATTCTGACTCATAGTCCCCCTACAGGACAGAAGAGAACTGCCCCATATGATTTTCTAGGCTATAATCTTTATAGGAGCAGATCACCAAGTCTTTTCTCCTGCTGGTGGGTTTGAACCTCTGACCTTTCAGTTAGCAGTCAAGTGCTTAACTATTGTGCCACCAGGGGTCCTTTCCATAATTACAGCCTAGAAAACCCTATAGGGCAATTATACTCTGTCACATGGGGTCACTATGAGTCAAAATCAACTCTTCTGTACCTAACAACAACATATTACACACATACACAATAGATAAAACTAAGCCCAAACCTGTCACCGTTGAGTACATTCTGACTCATAGTTACCCTATAAGACAGAGTAGAACTGCCTCATAGGGTTTCCAAAGCTGTAATCTATATGGGAGCAGACTGCCACATCTTTCTCTTGCAGGGTGGCTGGTGGGTTTGAACTGCTGACTTTTCAGTTAACAGCCAAGCACTTAACCACTGTGCCACCAGAGCTCCTTGACAGACAGATAGATAGACAGACAGGGTGGTAGGTAGGTAGGTAGGTAGGTAGGTAGGTAGGTAGGTAGGTAGGTAGGTTTATGAGTCCTATGTTTTGGTTGAGGCAAATCCCAGCAGGTAATGGGTCAAATTATTATATCTGATCAGCCTAAATGCTCCTTCCTTGACCTGTACCACATGCTTCAGTAAACTTCACTAAGCAGAAAATGCCACCCTAGCAAACACTAGAAAGATCTCCAATGTGAAGCCTAACTCCCCCAAGTGTGTTGACTTCAAAAATATCTTATTTTAACTAGGATAACTTCTTTTAACTAGAATGAAAATCTTATTTATTAGTCTTGAATATTTGCAAGGCTAAACATTTGCCACTGAAAGGAACCCGGGCATGCTGATGTAATGGTAAGTTGATTTCAGGTCTGGGATAAAGAAAACACAAAGTGATCCTGGAATATCTTATACAAGAAAGCAAGGATGTGCTCGAAACCTATGGGAATTTGTCCAAAGGACAAATAAGCCAATTTGAAGAGGATTACAATGGCCTAACTTTGGGAAATGTGAGCAGCAAAAAGAATAATAATGGAAATGGTTTGAGGGGGGCTTTTTTTTTTTTTTTTCAGTAGGAAGGAACTTCAGTGATGTAGTGGGAAAGGTATTTGCCTACTAATCAGAAGATAGGTGGTTTGAACCCACCAGCCACTCCGCAGAAGATGAGGCAATCTGCTTCTGTAAAGATTTACAGCCTTAGAAACCCAATGGGGGTTGCTATGAGTCAGAATCTAGAATCAACTCAATAGCAGTGAGTTTGATTTGGTTTGGTTTTCTTATTGAAGAATGCCAGTTTAATAGATATAATATGAAAGATAGATTTTATAATATAACAATTTTATAATCATCAAAATAATTCAGGCAAGTATCATCAATAGATATTAAAACACTGAGTGAAAGTTATTAGAACAAGATATTCACACAATCTCAAAAATATCACCCCACAGGGGATATATTACAATGGGAAACAGATGACACTTTGCATTGGAGAAATCGAAAAGGCATATTCCTAAACAAGTGAATACTCAGTGAACTCAGCATCACCAATAAGTCAAATTGGTATTCTAAGTTTCCTTATTTAATGTACTCAGAAGGCCACAACATCACAATTTATGGTATTCTTAAGGTCCCTTGGTGCACAGTTTGCACTTGACTCCTAACCTAAAGGGTGGCAGTTCAGACCTACCCAGTAGTACCATGAAAGCAAAGGCCTGCTAATCAGCTTCCATAAAAATTATGGACAAGAAAATCCTATGAAGCCATTCTACTTTATAGCACTTGAGGTAGCCATGAGTCAGAATCCACTCAACAGCAACTAACAACAACAACAACAGTATTCTTGACAAAAATGTTAAGCCTGAATGTAATCATGAGAAAACAATCAGACAAATCTAAATAGTGGAATGATCTACAAAATAACTGGCCTGACTCTTAAAAAATGTCAGTGCTATGAAAGACAAAAAGAAAGCAAGGGACTGTTCTTGATTAAAAAATGTTATAAAAAATATGTTAAGTAAACACAATGTATGATCTTTGATTGAATCCTGGATCAAACAAAGGAAAAAAAAACAGTATGATAGACATTATTGGAATAATTTATAAGTTTAAATATGAATTTTATATTAGAAAATATTTTTGTATCAACGTTAATGTTCTGGAGAAATGTCATGGTGTTCGTAGGAGATATCTGCTGAAGTATTTAGGGGTAAATTATCATCATGAAGGAGAGCTGGTGGTGCAGTGCCTAAGGCATTTGACTGCTATCCAGAAGGCTGGCGGTTCAAACCCACCAGCCACTCCTTGGAAGGGAGACTGGGCAATGTACTTCCATAGTGATACTGCCTTGGAAACCCAAGGTGGGGTCACTATGAGTCGGATCCTACTCGAAGGCAGTGAGTTTGGTTTTGGTTTTATCATTATGAACAAAGGTGATGCAGTGGTTAAGCACTCTGCTGCCAACTGAAAGATCTGTGGTTCACACCCACCAGCCACTCCGCAGGAGAAAGATGAGGCAGTCTGCTTCTATAAGGATTTACAGGCTTGGAAACCATGAGGTGTTCTATGCTGTCCTGTAGGGTCACTGTGTTGTCAAAATCGACTCCATGACAGTGGACTGTCCTCATGTTGTGTACAATCTACCTTCAAATTGTTAGGGGTGATACAAAGATAGACAGTATGTGGGTGCAGAGCAAGAAAGCCTCTGTGGCAAAGTGTTAACAATTGGTGAATCTAAGTGAAACATAAGTGAATCTTCATTGTAATAATATTATGTCAATTATTTTGTAGGTTAAAAAATTTTCAGGATGAAAACATGGGGGAAATTTACTTCAAAGTTATGGAAGAAATATCATTTCAGTATAATTTATATTCTCAAGTGTACTGAATGGCATGTGCTAGCAAAGAGATCAGACATGAGTGTGTGCAGGAAGGAAATTATTTCTTAATATGCCTAAAATAATGATATTTCACACTTGGGTATTTATACATGTGTAGGCTCTGTGTTGAGTGATTCAAGTTCCTGGCCTCATTCAATTCTCACAAAAACTGTATGAGATAGGCACTATTTTTCACATGAGGAAACTGGGGCTCAGAGAGATTACGTAACATACCAACATCAAATAGTAAAAGGGTGAACTAGCACAGAATCCTCATCCTTGATGAGAAAGTCTGGTCTTTCATTCTCTCCTTCATACTGAGTCTATGGCCTCCAGTACCAGGGATTCTGGCCTTGCGTAGAAAATCAAATCCTGGGAGCTTTATATTTTTATAAATATATATATATATATATTTGTATGTATAGCCACAGAAATACACATAGATTTGTTAGAAACTGGAAAGAGATTCACATAATTTTATGAAATTGTGCTCTGAATACTAACAATCTGGTAGTCACCAGTTATGAAAGAAATTATCAAATTATTTTAAAATCTGTTACTCAGTGTTTTGGTTCTCTAGCACTGCTCTAACAGAAACTATCATAAATGGATGGTTTTAACAAACCAGCATTTATTCTCTTACCGTTTTGGAGGCTGGAAGTCTCAGTTCAAAGTGTCTGGGTGAAGGCCCCTTGACCTTGGGCTTCGACTCTGTCTCTTGCTTCTTGCCCACTGAAGCTGGAGCCTTCTCTTAACTCAGGCAGCTGCTGGCTGCTGAGCCAGACAAACTCAAAGTTGACAAGTAAAATGGTATAGTCCTAAGATTATTAAGCATCACGGCAGGCCACTAGTTCAAATCCAGAAACAATTCCAAGAGCAGCAGGCAATGTGGCAGACTGCAGAATGAAGACTCAGCTACATGTTGGATTCAAGCATGCCAAAAAAGCTAGAGACCTTTCTCAAACCTTCTTATACACTGGAAGTATACCATATCCTAAGGCTGCTACTCAGCTGCTCACAGTAGAGTCCACCATGGAGTTGATTACCAGTCTTATCATGGGGAGTAACTACAGCCAGCTGCCCAGCCACTCAAAAACCAGGCTCAGCCAAGTTGGCACCTAACCTTGACTACCACATTCAGTATTGCCACTTACATTTATTATGATAATCTAACATTCTTGTCAACAGAGTCACCATGCATACCACGGATTGCCAGTTTTGAAACAAAAAAGATCATTTTGAAATTATTTATAAAATTTTACAAAATTTCAAGTTCTTTGTTATAGTAGCAATATAAATAATAAGACCATCATTTACTAGAGTATCTCATTTTACTTTTAAAATACTTTCACAGTTATTATCCAGTTTTTCATTATCTTAGGACATCATTATTTACATTGATGAAGACAAATGTTGGTGCTATAAGGATGAAGCTCTATCTAAACTGTTGTATGATATCTCTCAGAGTTCAACCCCCAAAAACAATGCTCATCTTTTGCCTTGTTCTTATAAATGTGGAGGACAGAATGTACGTCTCTGACTAGTGAGTAGAGAATTTTGTTTTCAAGGAACCTATAAGAGGATTTTGATAGATTACCCACTGCCCTTGAGTAGACTTGGACTCATAGCAACCCTGTAGGATAGAGAACTGCTGCATAGAGTTTCCAATGCTGTAAATCTTTACAGAAGCAGATTGCCTCATCTGTCTTCCATTTAATGGCTGGTGGGTTCGAACTGCTGACCTTTTGGTTAGCAGCTGAGTGCTGTAACCACAGCACCACCCACCACCAGAACTCCTTCCTGATAGATTTGTTGTTGTTGTTGTTGTGATGTGCCGTCAAGTCGGCCCTGACTCATAGCGACCCCTCCTTGGGTTTCCGAGGCAGTATCACTACGGAAGTAGGATTGCCCAACCTTCCTTCCGAGGAGTGGCTGGTGGGTTTGAACCGCCAGCCTTCTGGTTAGCAGTCAAGTGCTTTAGCCACTATGCTACCAGAGCTCCTAGATTAGGAAGACTTAAATAAATAAAGATGTAATAAATGAATAAATAAAGCGAGAAGAATTGTGGCTTAGGGCTGAGAAAAGTAAATAGGGAATAATTCCAGCTGTATTTTTAGAAAGTGCTAGTATAGATATTTCAGATCTTTAGATTACCTGGAATAATGGCCTTCAACTCTAAGCAGGTCAAACCTGGCACTTTGGGAGGCAGTGCTGCACAATCGTTAAGGACGTGATTCAGGAGTTAATTTGCCCAAGTACAAATTTTAGCTTCTCAATCTTCTAGTTACATGACCTTGGGCAAGTTATTTTACCTCCTTGTCCCTTTGTATCTTCATCTATAAAGTGGGAAAGTGCTGTAAATTGAGCACCCACTTCAATCCACTCACTAATAGGGAGCCCCAGTGTTAAAATAAGGATCAAACCAAAAACCAAACCCACTGTTATCAAGTCAATTCTGACTCATAATGACTCCCATTGGGTTTCCAAGGCTGTAAATCTTTACAGATGTAGGTTGCCTCATCTTCCTCCCATGGAGCAGCTGGTAGGTTTGAACCACTGACCTTCTGGTTAGCAGCCAAATGCCTTACCCACTAACCAGAATTCCTTAGAATAAGAGCAGTCCATTCCAAAAAATGAGTGTCAGAAATGTTTCTTCTACCCAAGCCCCAACAGCATTATACACAAGGCTTAGAAATGTCTGGCTTTGCATGTGATCAAGTTTCAGAAAGTCTTTTGTTGATCATTTGATGGCAGCTGGTAAAACATTCTAGAAAAAGATTGAATATTTTAAGTGATTTCAGGCAGAAATGCAGTCATTTAGTCATAGTTATCTGCAAAGTTACGAGTCTTTGCTGAGATAGGTGATAGCCACCAGGGCATGGATGTCTCATAGGACAAAGTGCTCTGTATACAGCTTGTGGGAAATATTCCTATAATGCAAAGCCTCTAATAGGATTTTCAGGGAGAAATAGCCACTGCCTCCTAGTTGCCCAAACAACACCTCTAGGGGTTGTAAAATCAAACACATATATAAAGCCAGGTGCTTAAAATCCAACACAAATACCTTCAAACTAGATTGTGGTGATATTTTTCAAAGGCCATCAGGATAGTTATCCTCACCAGACCTTAATTAGATGAAATTGAAAAGTAAGCAAAGTCTGTTTTTGGTGCGTCCCTATTGCCCCCTCTCCAACCCAACACCAGCACTCAGTACTTTCTTGCTGTCTTCTGAATAGCTAAATCTCCCATCAGGGCAATCCCTCTAGGCCTGTTCTACCAGGCAAAACCTTCCAACACAATATAAGATGCTAGTCTCCCAACTAATAGGAAAATAACTGAATTAAAGTTATTCATAAGGAGTTATAGTAATAGATAGGCTTGAATTCAATAATTTGAATTTTAAAGGAGAACTTTACTTAGCAGTAATAGGGTTATTATTAATTAATGGGATTACTAATGATAAATAATAGAGTTAAAAGGTGAAGTAGATATTTTAAGAAAGAGTCCTTCTTGGTACTGCTGTAGGCTTCTACAGCTCATCCACACATCTCCTCAATATAGGAGAAATAGGTTTAACTTACTTTTGAAGCTTGCCAACCACAAGTTGGTTCATAGAGCACCAAACCAATTCCCAAATGTCTAGCTGACATCTCTATGGGATGACAATAATTCTATACAGACCCATTGGCAAGAAAGAGTGACTTGACTTACAGGCAAATATTACCACAATGAGGTGAGATGACTTGGAACTAGTGAGCCATGTAGCATTGTGTCTTGGTCCAACTCCTCCACGTCACCAACTGGAAAGTGAGTAAATCAAGACTCTTTCAGGAGTGGAGCAGGACCCCAGATACATCCTGAATGATCATACCTAGTTCTCAATATTTCTATGTTGATAAAAATAACATTCAAATGAACATTAAGGCCAGGCTGGAAGAAGGCACCGAAGGGACAAAAAGTCAGGTGAATTGGTTCGGAGAGAGTTTTACCTGCTTTGCCTTGGTGATAGCAGATGTGTTTATAAACTAATAACATGCTTATGAACCCTTTCTCTTCTTTAATGTGTCCTTATCCCTTTCCTGCTGAGACCTGGCCCACCATGGGGTGGGGGTGGGGGGGTTGAATGATCTCTCTGATCTCTCTGCTTGGGTCAGGCCTGATGATGAAGGCTGGGGACACTCAGACAGTACTTCTATCTTTGCTGATGTTCTAGAAAGCTGACCATGGGTTCCAACAAGCTTGGTATTTTCTCATCTGTGGCAAGATGCACTTGAGCCTCATTTGTGATAGGCCCCTCATGGAGAATGAAAGCTAGTTTCCTTTTTCTTGACAGAAAACTGGCTCTCTCATTCCCCATATTTTCTGGGTTTGCTGGAATCAGCTCAAAAACGCCTCAGCAGCGTCTGTCTCTAGGGAAAAAGCAGTCCCTGAGAAAGGGCAATTAAAGGCAGTGTTTGTTTCTGATTCTTATTGGCAGCTGTGTTCAGGTGAAGACATAGAAAAAGCCACAGCCCACAGCCCAAGGCAACCCGATTGTGCAACTAAGCAACTTTCCATAAGGCCTTCCATTTGGAATAGGAGCACTCAGCGGAGGCTTCTCATGGGAGAAGCTGGGGGAGGAGGATTTAGGCCATTTAACTACACGATGAGGCAAATGTCCTACTTGCTAAGTCTGGAAAGGTGGGTGGCAGGTATAGTGGCACCCAATATTCTGAGAACAGAATTTGTCTCTTTGGTCCCACTTACTGCCTAGTGTCACCCCTGGGCAGGACTGTCCTGGAATTAAAGGTCATATTTGAAGCCATATGAGTCAGAAAAGTACTCTCTGGAAGATCACCAGTAACACATTCAGCAAAGTTTTCTTGGCAAACAGCATCATTGTGTAGTTCTGTGTAGCCTGGAAATTGAGATTTAGTTTAGAAATTTCAGGAATATGAAAAGAAGAAGAACCACTTCCATAGTGTCATCTATTCTTGACTTTTCATTAGAAAGTTATAGGAGTTATCATGGAAAATACTGCCTAGATGATTTATTAATAGAATAGCTTATAACATTTTTGTTGTTGTTTACCAGATTCTATGTAAGAGAACCTTGAACACGATTCATGTTTCACATTTAATTAAGAAAAGATGTTAAAATAATCCCACACCAAATATCCTAGGCTGATATTAATCAGTCATTGTATGAATGACATAATCTTTGGCATGGCATGCAAAGACAAAGTAAAGATATCAGCTAACTTTTCAATATTTTTTGAATTGGCCCTTCACCATTATTTTATTATTGAGTAGAAGGTATAGGAAGGGCTCTGGTAGCATAGTGCCTAAGGCACTTGACTGCTAACCAGAAGGCCGGTGGTTCAAACGCACCAGCCACTCCTTAGAAGGAAGTTTGGGCAATCTACTTCCGTAGTGATACCGCCTTGGAAACCCAAGGAGGGGTCGCTACAAGTCAGGGCCGACTCGATGGGACATAACAACAACAACAAAAACAGAAGGTCTATGTGTCTGTGGAAGTTAAATCTGTATGTCAAGTTGGCTGGGCCTGGTTGAGTGGCTGGGCATCTGGTGGTAGTTATTCCCCATGATGAGACTGTCAATCAACTCCATGGTGGGATCTACCACAAGCAGCTGAGGAGCTGCTTTATGGATGTGGTCTGCTTCCCCTACATAAGAAGTAGTTTTGGGAATGGTCTCCAGCTTATGGCATACTTGAACACTGCATGTAGCCAAGTCATTGTTTAGCAGCCCGCCATGCTCTACCAATCTTCAGACTTTTAATGGACTTGAATTAATGGCCTGCTATGTGGTTTAGTAATATCGGGATTGTGCCTTGTTACTTGTTGACCTTGGGTTTGTCAGCCTGAGCAGCCAGCAGTTGTCTGAGTGAAGAAAAGCCTTTAGCTTCAGTGGGCCAGGAGCAGGAGGCAGAACTAAAGCCCAAGGTTGAGGGGCTATCACCCAATCCCTAGAGCCTGGCACTTTGAACTCAAACTTAAAGTCTCCAAATCGTAAGAATAAACTCCTGTTTGTTAAAGCCATCCCATTTGTGGTATATTTTTGTCAGAGAGGCACTAGGTAACCACAACAGTGTCCAATCCTCCAGATAGCAGATGACCTTTATTAATTCAAACATAAGTTTTGAGTGTAATCAAAATAGTAATTATTGTAGCCTTACATTAATAAAGATACTCAGGAATTGAAATACATAATTGTTTCTGAGAAGGGTATTCTTCCTCCCTTTTTCCTTTTTTTTTTTTTCCCCTAATCATGACCTTTAACAAGCAACCCCCAAGTGAAATTCCTGAAAGCTCCATTGCCCTTTTGTGAATATACAAAATCCACATGTTTCTAATGGGGAAGGTTCCCATTCTCTTGATGCCATTGACAAATACAGAGGACCCTAGGGCAGTTATCACATGTTCCCTGCTCTTAATCCAAAAACTCTGCAACCATCACATTCAGAAGCTCAATCCTGGCTTCCTGACTCTTCCTCCTTGGTGCGATACATCCAAAACTTGTTGACTCTTGTTTCACAATCCCCTTTCTTCTTTTTCATGCCCTGAGCACTATTCTAGTACAAGTCCTCATTACTTCTATCCTGGAGAGCTTCCTAATTTATCTTCTCTCTCTGGTGATAGTAGACATTAAATATTGTTTGTCAGCATTGTGCTCACCTCTACTTCCCTGCCTCCTTGAAGTGAGGTGTGGATATGTAACTTACTCTGGCCAATGAAATATGTATCCCTGTTCTCTTTCCTCTATTGTGGAAAGTTATGTAATTCTAGAGAGAGGAGACTGTGAAAATAGGGTCTTTGATAAGGATATGATAGAGCAGAGCCCCTATCAATGTGACATGAATATGAATGGGAAAGCAATAAACCATATTGTTTAAGCCACTGAGATTTGAGTTTTGTTTTTGTTAGTCAGCTTATCCTGACTAATACACACTATCTCTCTCTGTCTTTCAATTTTCCTTGCACATTCTTGCCAGGTAGTCTCTTTAAATCACAGGCCAGATGATTTTCAAGTAAAAGTCTCCAAATAACCCAAATGTGTGGATTTCAAGAAACTGCATTCTCTGTTCTCAATTTCATTTTCCAACTTTCTCACTATACTCATGTTCCAGTCCAATGGAATGATTCACTTTTACCCCCAAATTATTATGTTTTGACCTGGAATGCTATCTTTGTCTGGGGAATGTTTGCCCTGATTATAACATGCTGAAATCCAGCCAGTCTTTGAGCATGCTAAGTTGTAAAATTTCAAGTGTTAAGACTTCTTGGACCCCCACAAGTGGATAAGCACACCCTCTCTTCTGGGTTCTCTCATTTATACTATTTAACTCTTTTTATCTCATAATGCAGTTATTTGTTCCTATATCTTACCTCTCCTACTAGACTAAAAGCCCACTTCGGTCAGATATCATTATTATTTATTTTTGCATTTCCCTACAGTACTAGTTGTATAATTGCTCTATAAATAATGCATGAATTAAATATTAATCTGTGGGGAAGAAGATTGAACTCTATTTTAAATCCCAAATGATTATAGTTCAGCAAGTGATGAAAAATGCCCCCTATAAAGATAGATGCATTTTCCTGGTGAGCCTCCCTACTTTGGTAGAAGATTCTACAAGAGTACTCCTAGTGAGATGCCAAAGAGAGCTTAAGTCCTAAGAAGACCTGATTAGACTTTAAGCTCACAGTAAGTTAGGTGTCTCCACTCTGCAAATGGACTACACCACCAGGGCTGCCATTTGCAGAATAGAGACACCTGGAGGTGCTTCTAAAGACCTCTGTAGGAGGCTTTCAAAGAAGAATTGGTAATTCCTGGTTTCAGAGGGATGTGCTGTGCTGAAAGAGTTTCTCATGGAAAGGTAGCACTGGCCATTGAAGCCGTGTAACCACTCATTGGGATGAAGAGAAAGGAGAAAGAGGGGAATGAAGAGACTAATTAGAAAATGATAGCTCAGAATAAGTGGTGACACTGAAGGAGAATGAGCCTGAATGATTAGCGGGGGAAATTCTTCAGTTGAATGGCACCAGTCAGGGAGATGCACTTAAAGTCCAGGCTGGAGAGCTAAGAGTGGGAAAAGAAGTTTCTCCTGGGAAGGAGATGTTTGTTCATTTAGTGCTATTAAGATGGAATCTTTGTTACAGATTGAATAGAGTAGGGCTTTTGCAGAATGATTGATTGCGTTTATATGGCCTTCTGAGCCATGGTCTTGTAATGTTACCCAAATGATTCGTTGGGACGCGTAAAAATTGTAATTGTAGAGACTGTAACTATGAAGGGTGCTGTGGTAGCATAGTGCATAAGGCACTATGTTAACCAGAAGGCTGGTGGTTCAAATCCACCAGCCACTCCTTGGAAGGAAGATACAGTGATCTACTTCCATAGTGATACCTCCTCGGAAACCCAAGGAAGGGTTGCTATGAGTTGGATCCAACTCGACAGCAGTGAGTTTGCTGTTTTTTTCTTTTCTTTTGGTAACTATGAAAGAGTGGACAAAGGGGGAGGCACTGCTGGATTAGGATACAGTGGCCAAAAATAAAGTCCTTTAAAGATTTTGCTATGCTGATACCTAATGAGGCTCAGAGCAAGAGAATCATCTTTTCTCAGCAAAATTTTGTCAGACACCAGAAATGGTGAACCCAACCTGAGTTTTAGAAAACCTGACCAAATCAGATGGATACCTGCAGCAGACCTCAATGGCTTGTACCTAAGACTTCACTCTGGAGAATCTTTACCCTACTAAAGAACTAATTTCTAATGACTAAACTGGACTAAATGACTAAAATGGATTGGTAAAATGATTGAGAAGTTTCCTCCAAGTGTGAAAGAACCATGGCTAGCAAAGTCAGGGGTGGCCTGCAGTGCAGAGGATTGCTTTTATATGACTTTTCTAGCCATGGTCTTGTAACAGTCATCAGATAATTAGGTTGGAATGTGCAAATAAGGTATTTGTAGCCCACCAAGGAGACTGGATAGTTTGCTATACAGGCAACCCTCAGGTTACGAATGTCCAACTTATGGACAACTCCTACTGGACCTTTAATGCAGTGCTTCAAACCGGTACTGTCATGACTGACTAAACAAAACAGGAACAGACCTGAAATTTTACAATTTGGGTGATTCCTCAGAGTAACCAAAACAGGAAAAATTATGGATCAAATGGAATGGTGGACTTGGAAGAGGTGTAGTAAGCCCTTTTAGGAGCCTGATGCATATGATTGAATTATTGGAAGGACTTGGAAACCTACATATACATTCAAAGTGGCATGGGCAGCCACCATCTTGGAGTGGGCATCCACCATCTTTGAGCAGGGCAGAGCTGTTTTAAAGCCTTGTTTTAATGTTATGTAAATTTTCCCTCACTTTGAAACAACTGAACCAATACTTGCTCACAACAAATTCTTCATCACAATCACCTTCACTTGCTGCATATGCAGCATTCAAATAATTGAAAAGTCTTTCAGCCTTTTCTTACACTAAAACCAAAAAACCAAACTCACTGAGGTTGAGTGGATTCTGACTCATAGCGACTCCTCCTAGGTCATTCAGAACAGGTGCATATGGTTCTTATTAAAGTGTAAGTATAAATAAGAACCATATGTACCTGTTCTGAATGACCTCCAAATTCATAGAGACACAGCAATAGATCTCATTTGTAACCTGGTGACTGCCTGTAATGCAAATTAGGTGGACGGAACCTGTAAGGGTTGTTATGTTGTTGTTATTTTGCCGACGAGTCAGCCCTGACTCATAGCGACCCCTCCTTGGGTTTTCGAGGCAGTGTCACTACGGAAGTAGGATTGCCCAACCTTCCTTCTGAGGAGCAGCTGGTGGGTTTGAACCACCAGCCTTCTGGTTAGCAGTCAAATGCCTTAGGCACTATGCTACCAGAGCTCCTGTGAGGGTGGGACTATGCAAATAAGGTATACGGAACCCTACCAAGGGGATTGATCAATTTTGCCATCCACTAGGCTTAAAATGAGTTATTGCAGAGGCAGAATGGGGGACCACTACCAGCAAGAAGAGATGAGAGTAGAGTATGTGCTTTGAACCTGGGGTCCCTGAGCTGAGAAATTCTTAGACCCAGGAGACAGAGCTGTAACACAAGTGATAGTGAGAGATGGCAAGAAGCTGTGGCCGAGAAATGGAAGCAGCAGAACCAGGAGACTGGCATGAGGTGGCACAGTGGGCTTCCCAGCCCATAGAGCAACGTGGTTAGAGTGGGTGTGCCCAGCCCCGAGTGAGATAGCTGAGCACTTTGGGGCTTACTGACTGAGTTGTGTGCCCCCGGGGAACTTGTTGGCAGAGATAAAGAGCTTTGTGACACTTATCAGAGCAGGGCAAAGACCAGGCTGAGGGGACCAAGGGGCCGGAGAGGCTGTGGGCCAGAGAAAGCCCTGCCTGAAGGCACGGCTGAGGAGAAGCTATCCTGACCAAAGAACTCTATCCTAAATTGTGCCTGATTCTGAATTGTAATCTGTTACTTCCCGAATAAACCCTGTGACTATGGTCAGTGAGTTCCAAATGGCCATTGAAATGAATTATTGAACTCAGCAGAGGAGTAGAGAGTGCCATGGAGGGATGGTTCGTGTTAGAATTGGTTTTAAAAATAAATAAATAAATAACGGTTGGAGAGAAGAGAGATGTCTGACCTTCACCTCATTGCAATTGGCCTTTGGCTATTGATGTTGATAATGATTCTCCTCCCCCTCATAAAGTCAGAGGAGGCCAGATGATACTGCCACCATGCCATTTTTATAGCTTTCCTTACCCTAGAACATGGGGCACCAGCTCAAGATCCAAGAGAAAAGGTAGCTACAGAGTAAAAATGAAGTGCAGCCGTGAGACAGTGCAGAGAGACAGACAAACTCTAGGGCCCAACCAATCAGGAGGCTGTGCCAATCTGAATCTACTTTGAGTTTGATTATTTTTGCCGTCCTGTCCAGACAAAACTCAGTAAAACCTAGGAACCCTCAGGCTATGCCAACTAAGCTCATCTCTGTTTAGATACTAATTGGAACAAGAGTACCATACAATTACATAAATTAACAAAATTATATTAACTTATAATTTTCAGATTATAGTTATCTGATGAAATATTCTTCTTAAGGTATCCAGACCCTATTCCTCCTCAATTCAGAAGAAAGAAGTAGCCCCCCCACACACACACACACACATACCATGGCAGGGTGTCTGGGCAGTGGAGTATTAGAAGAACTTCAGGTGTAGCTGAAGCAAAGACATTACATAAACTTAAAAATGCCCAGAAAGAGCCCTAGAAATGGGGCAGTCATAGAACATGAGGGGGCAGCGGGTCCCTTCTCCTGTGGTATATTCTTCCATCTTTCTTTTCATTTCATAGAGCTGTGTGTTGTCTTAATTCTCTGGGGGTGGAGGAAACTGGTACATTTCTTTTGCAAGCAGAACATTAAAAGATGTTGAAACAATCCATTGAGTTATCATCTCTGAGCACTTTTTTTATTTTGACCTTTATTTGGTTCTGGATATAAACTTTGCAAGTGCAGGAAGGAGAAATGAAGATACATCGACACATGTGAATAACTACCATATTCTTATTAAAATTACGGAGATATTAAATGGTTTTGCTTCAGTGGTTATATCTGGGAATAGGTTGAACTTAGGCCTTCAAAGACATTGGGATATGAATGGGAACATGATGGCCTGAGTCTAATGGAGCAGTAAGTCTAATGAATTCAAAGAGATTGAAAGACTAGGAAAAACACAAGACCTAAACTTCTCTGAGTGAATAACCAGGAAAGAAACAAAACAGCAAAAGCACAGGGACTTAGCAAAGCAGGGTAGTAGAATGAAAAGAACACAGATCTTGGAGTCAGCTTAACCTGGTCCTGGATTTCATATCTTTCACCTACATTTGCAAGTTGCTTAACTTCTAGTATTCATTACATAGGACTTTATTTATGAGGACACAAAGGTGCAAGAACTGATCTCTTCATTCATATATCCACAAACATTTTGAGTGCTCCCTGTCTGCTAGGTACTTAAGAAATAATGGTAGAAAAGCCATGTGTCTACTTTGAAGGAAGTCAAAATGTACAGAGAGTGATAGTTACAGTGCAGTGAAATGCATCATAAGAAAGAGATGTGTAAAATACAAGTGTCCACCTAGGAGAAAAGTTGATGCACAGATTTCTGAGCTTTCTAGAGTCTGTCACAATAGAACAATGTCATAGTTTGTTATTGCTGCTATTTACCATGGCTGTTTCCTTGAATATGTTGCAATGGTATAGAGCTGCAAAGGGGCAGATGGCACTGAGCCAACAGGTACTTACTGATATTACCAAGAATAAATCTGTCAGTGACTTGGCTGTCCAGCTCAACTCATTTATTTAAAAATGAGGATGCTGAGGAAGAAGAAGAAATGAAATGACTTGCTAAGCATTCAGCCCAGCTGATTGTTCATTCATTTCAGAACCAGAATGAAAACCCAGATCTTCTGCTCCAAATAGTGCTCTTTCTTCCTGCTGACAAATAATAATTCGAGAGGCCAAAACTACTTCTCCAAAGACAATAAAAAACAAAACATTCAAGCACTTTTACAGATGGGCTGGATGAGTCACAAGTCTTTTCAGAGACTTATGTCTAATGCGGTACTGCCCAGTAGAACCATCTGTAATAAAGGAAGTGTTCTACATCTGCCCTGTCCAATACAATGGCCACTAGCCACATGTGACCACTAACATCTGAAATGTGACTAGCGTCACTGAGAAACAGAATTTTCTATTTTAATTAAAATTTTAATAACCACATGTCACTAGTGGCTGCCATATTGGGCAAAGCAAGTCTAAAGAAGTGTCTATACTTTTAATTGTTACACTGGGTGTCAACAGTTTTTTTTTTTTTTAGCTGTTCTGCTTTGCATTCTACAAGCTCACTCTGCCTAGTCCCTGAACTAATAAGAACCAAGCCTATCAATATAAAAAATCCTATTCTCACCTATAAGGAACTCTGGAGGCATAGTGGATAAGACAATTGGTAACCAGAAGGTCAGCAGTTCAAACCCACCGGCCACTCTGTGGAAGGAAGATGGGGCAATCTACTTCTGTAAAGATTTATAGCCCCAGAAACCCAATGGGGTTTACTATGAGTCAGAATCGACTCATTGGCAGTGAGTTTTTTGTTTCCTTTATTCTCACCTGTAGAATGAGTCTGCGGCAATAAGTTCACTTCACTTATATGATATTTCTAGAAGAGTACTGGTCACATTCTTTTCTAATAATAATAATTTTCAATTTTTAGCACATTCTATAAACTTATTGCTCACCCTAAGTGCTTTACAGCTATTACATGAATAATCTCCCCATAATAAACCAGTGAGTATGTTTGTCACAAGCAGATGGCTTCAACAAACAGAAATTTATTCTCTTACAGTTTTTTTTTTTTTGTTGTTGTTGTTGTTGTTATGTGCTGTCGAGTTGTACCCAACTCATAGTGACCCCTTGTTGGGTTTGCGAGGCAGTATCACTACAGAAGTAGATTACCCAGCTTTTCTTCTGAGGAGTGGCTGGTGGGTTTGAACCACCAGCCTTCTGGATAGCAGTCAAGTGCCTTAGGCACTATGCTACCAGAGGTCCTCTCTTACAGTTTAGGAGGCTAGAAGTCCAAGTTCAGAGTGCTGGCTCTAGATGCTGGATGGAGGTCCCTCAACCTTGGGCTTCAGCTCTGCCTTCCAAGCCCACTGGAGCAAGCTGGAGGCATTTCCTGACTCACATACTTGCTGGCTGCTGAGGCTAATGAATCCAAGTTTGGCAGATAATGGCAGATTGTTGGTTCACAGGCTGCAAAGGCAACAATCCCAAGAGGGGCAGGTAACACAGCAGACCACTGGTTCAAGTCCAGGAACTGGAAATGACTGAACCAAATGCAGGATTCTGTCTATATTAACTGGAAGCAGACCAAACCCCCAAAGGTAATTCTCCTTCAACTGATGAACTGCTCACAGCAGATTCCACCATGGAGGTGACTATACCATATCCAATCACATCATGGGGAATAACTACATACAGCAGTCAAACCACTCAAAATCACGAGCAGCCAAGTTGACACACAACCTGAACTACCACAATATTCTATTTGTATTAACAAGTGGCCAGAAGGCAAATCTTTTTCTAAAAATCCAGGGTCTTGTCACTATTTCACACAATCTCCCTGAATACCAAGTGTTAGTGTAATCCCCTATAGCCTGGGTGGGGGTTATTTTCATTCACTCATTCAAAAATACTTATTGACTACCTGTTAAGTGCCAGACATTGGGCGAGGTAAAGTACATAGTGATGAATCAAATAAATTATCCCTGCTGACACTGAGTTTGCCTTCTAGTAATGAAATAGTGGTTTTCAGAGGTAGAAGTTTCTGCTAAGTAGTTAAAAACTTATTGCTTAATACTGCAGACAAAATTTATATGGGGGGGGGTATTGAAACATGTGGTAGTCTCTCAGGACTAGGGCATTTATTTTTGGCCATTGAAATGTTATGTTTCATTCACTCAAGAGTTAAAATCCTAGGATTTCATCATAAACTCCATATATAAGCCAATTTCACAACAGTTCCCCACAGAAATCTCTAAAATTAGCTTTGAAGCAATTAACCATAAACCAAACCAAACCTACTGCCATCCAGTCAATTCCAATCCATAGAACTGTGCCATAGGGCTCCCAAGGTTATAAATCTTTATGGAAGCAGAGTGCTTCATCTTTTTCCTGTGCAGCAGCTGGTGGGTTCAAACTAACATTTTGGTTAGTAGCCAAAAGCCTTAACCACTGCACCATCAGAGCTCTATGATAATGTCACTATACTATTAATTGTGTTTGTGAAATTTAAATACATGAACAATGGCTGAGGATATTAAGAATCTAAAATTTTATTGAATTATTAAGTCACAGCGATGAGATTCCAAGTTATGATATACCTTATTGCATCAAATCTAACATGCCATAAATTTTTGATACCGTTTATGTACATAAAAAAATAGCTGCCAATTAAACTATTATAACATGAAATAAGCAATATCACTCAAGATCTTTGAGTACTTTTTAGAAAAAGATTTAGCTTATTTAAACAGATTTTTTAAAATCTTATATTATTTATGGCATATATCAAAAAGAAAATTCAAGCCAAATACTTTGGTTAAGGAATTCCTAAAACTGGTACACATCAAGAATTTGGCTTTTTCTAAGTTGTTGTTGACTCAGCATTATCAACATCTGTGTTTTTCCACACAATACCAGCTTCTGCACCATCAGGAGCATTGGAGTGCAAAACTTCTTAAAGGATTTTCCCCTAAACTGCCAATACCCTTTCTGCAAATTTGAAAATGATGCCCTCTTGCTTGATGTTCCTCAATTGTTTTATACATATCAGTGAATGGGCAGAACAAAGAAAGCTTCATCTACTAGTGGGCATCTTTCTTTCTTATGTCTTGTAAATCACTTGGTTGTTGTTTTGCAAGAAAATAAAGAATTGTGATCATTCTTTTGTTGGAGGAACAACAAGAATATCCTTACCCCCTGCCAGGAGGAGCCAATGTTCACAACAGGTTCAAGAGGGAAAGCAAAATGTTTAATGAGTATTGATACCAAGGAGACAGAGAGAATCGCTTCTCTGAAATGACTGTCTCCCAGAGCAAAGGATTATATAGGGAGATGGGAAAGGGCTTCAAGATCCCTTGGACAGCCAGGAATGTCTTTGTTGCTCTCTTCTCTGGTTATTCTGGACTCAGAGTCCCTCTTCCCAGGGTCATCTTGCTTCACAGGCTACAGTTCTCAGCCAGAACCAGTCGTGGGAGAGGGTTATGCTTAGAAGAATGTAGAACTGAAAATAACAAACCTAAAGGACTGAGAGTCTATAAGACTATTCTATTTATTTAAAAGAAAGCAAAAGGGAGGGAAAAATAGCAAGTTAGTCACTATGATTAATGTCTACTTTAATCATGCCTGCTAGTCTGTTAAAGTTCTATAATTTTCAGTGAGGGGCCCCTTCAGCCTTCCACATTTCTAATATCAAACATTTGATTCAATGTTATCAACTTCACGCCCCATAGTTCTGTTTCTGTACCTTTCTGTGTATCCGCAGCAACATTTAGTTTTAACACCAAATCTCAGTGAACTCTTTGTGAATATATTTTAAAAAGCAATGTAGTACAACAGTAATAAATAATCAACTAAAGAAACTGATACAAACTTTATGCGTGTACAGAGAATGACAACTATGTCACAGGTGCCACTAGCCCAACAGGTTGTAAGATAACATGTAGTAAGATGCAACCTGATTTCAGATGTTGTAAAATGTGAAGAAAGTAAAATGTCTTAGAATCAATGATCTGTTCCATGATGCTGATAATCAAGCTTATTTATCCCATGTAACATAGAAAGAAAACTTCTTAGCTTATGTATCTGGTGAAGCAAAGACAGCAATATCAAATTCCTCGTGTTCCTACAAATTATGTTTTGTGAAGCAAAGTGACTCTCCAAGTTTCAGGGTAAAAACCGAATTTAGTTACTTATTTTGAGTACTTATAAGTGAAGTTACAATTTGGATCTCCTTCCTCCTTTCTCTTCCTTCCCTCCCTTGCTTCCTTCTTTCTTCAGTCTGTTACCCTTTTTAGTAGATAATTTAGATAATAGTGAGTTTGTAAAGCAGTAAAAGGGTATGCAATCAATAACTATTACATTTTGCTCAAGAAATGAAGTTTTGTGACTTACAATTATAAACAACCACCACACAACAAAACCAGTTGCTGTCGAGCCAATCCCAACTCATGTGTCTCAGAGTAGAACTGTGCTCCACAGGGTTTTAAAGGGCTGATTTTTCAGAAGTAGATCACCATGTCTTTCTTCCAGTGACACTCTGGATGGACTGACACCACTAACCTTCCAGTTAAAAGTCGACCATGTTAGTTAGCCATTTGTACCACCCAGGGATTCCTTTACAATTATAAACCTGTAAACAATTATCAGTACATGTAATGGATTGAATTGTGTCCCCCCAAAAAATTATGTGTCAACTTGGCAGGGCCATAATTCTCAGTGTTTTGGAAGGTATGCAATAATGCAATTTGGCAATTATATAATGATGTAGTCATCCTACAAGATGTGATCTGATGTGATCAGCCATCAATTGTGAAGGCATTAGGATGGGATGCAACATGTTACTCAGATCACAGCTCTGATGCAATATTAATGTAGTGTCCCTGGGATGTGGCTTGTATCATCTTTTATCTGACAAGAGATAAAAGGAGAGAGAAATGAGCTAGGAAGGAGGGACCTGACTACCACCAAGAAAGAAGAGCGATGAACAGGGCATGTCCTTTGGACCTGGGTCCCTGAGCTAAAAACATCCTAGGCCCAGGGAACAATTGATGCCAGGACACATGGAGATCTCCATGGAACATTGGGCCCACAGACGCTGAAGGAAGACAAAGACCTTCCCCCAGAGCTGACATAGAGAGAAAACTTCCTAGGAACTGAAAACCAATCAAACCAAACCTACTGCCATTAATTCCATTCCAACTCATAGCAACCCCCACTGGATTTCTGAGGCAGTAAATCTTTATGGAAGTAGATTGCCCCATCCTCCTTCCTCAGAGTGGCTGGTGGGTTTGAACTACCAACCTTATGGTCAGCTGTCAAATGCCTTAGGCACTGGTACCACCAGACTTTCCCCCTAGAACTAGTGCCCTAAATTTGGACTTCTAGCCTACTATCTGAGAGAATAAATTTGTTAAAGCCATCCACTTGTGGTATTTCTGTTATAGCAGCACTGGAGAACTAAGACAATATCCTTTATTCACTCATTTAATCATATGTTATAAATATACTGAGTAGCCACTATGTATCAGGTGCTTGAACAAAATGGACAAAAATACTGCCTTCGTGTAGTTTCCATTATAGTATGGGGAGGCAGATGAGAAACAAGTAAGATATATATTATGCTGTATATACAGAGATCATGGTAAGGTCTATCCAAACCAAACCCACTGCTGTCGAGTCAATTCTAACTCATAACAACCCTATATGACAGAGTAGAACTGCCCCATAGGGTTTCTAAGACTATAAATCTTTGCTGGCTTCAAAACATCAACCTTTTTGGTTAGCAACCTGGCACTTAACCTCACTGTGCCATCAGGGCTGCTTGGTAAGGACTATAGAGGAAAGCAAACCAGAGAGGAATGAGTGATATCTACAAGTTCCTTTTAGCCCATCACACCTGGAAGGCTTTAGCCTGGTTCTTCCCTAAAAGGATGCTGACCCCTTGGCTATGCCTAGGCAGGTTCCTGGTCCAAATGGTAGCTATTGAGTCTCCTCCACGAGCACTATACCCTGCAGGGCAGGTTTGAACTCTGCCCCCATTCTGTTTCCTGGAATCACTGCCATCAAGTCGAATACGACTCATAGTGGCCCCTCCTTGGGTGTCCAAGGCGGTAACTCTACAGAAGTAGATACCCCAGTCTTTCTTCTGAGGAATGGCTGGTGGGTTTGAACTGCCAGCCTTCTGGTTACTAGTCAAATGCCTTAGGTACTATGCCACCAGAGCTCCCATTCCCTGCACAGTAAAAGTTTTCAAATCTTTCTTCAGCCACATGAACTGGTTAACTTTGTCTCCCCTTCAGAACCTGCTGAAGGCTATCTGTCACTCACAGCTGTGGCAAGCTGCCAGCATCTTTCCTACATACTTCATCATCACTTGCAAGTATTCCTAGGCCCTAGTTGCGAGACCTATCATTCGTGCCATCAGTGATGCAATCTTACAAGTTTCACCAAGGGACTGAGGATGCATTTCTGCATCTTGACTGCTTCCTGATGAGTTCCACTTTCTCCTCTGCTAAACAACTCAATCTCCATACAATCACTATTTTCTTTTTCACAGGTGCTTCTTTTTTCCACAGAAGGTGAACAAAATCCTCTCCTCCTTGCATTGCTACAGAAAAGCCTGACATTTCCAGCTTGGGCTGATTGAAAGGGCTGTGAGATTAAGTACTACAGGAACTCTATCTATACATGTTCTTTCCCTCTTTCAGCCTGGCCTCAGCTCCTTTGTCCTGTGCTCAGTAGAGAAGCAGTTTTCTACATGGAGTGATTTTAGTGAAGAGTAACTCTTCAAGACCCTCTGCTGGACACATAGCAGGACCTGTCTCTGGTCCTCAGAGAAGATCCAGCTTCCTTAGGTGGAGATTCGGGGCCATTCTGAAATTGGATCCTAAAGTATTCTCAAATTAATAGAAGGAGCTTAGAGTTTAATCCCCTTTCCTCTGGCTCTCATTCCATCAAAGCAAGAGATGTGGTTTTCCCTGCAGGCACTAGATGATGGTCCCAGGATTTTAGAAGAGAAAGGGTAAGGAAAACCAAACCTTTAGCTTGCATGTTGTCCTCCCACTGTCATCTTACCGAATATTACAAGACACCATAAATAAAACTGGAAATCCAGCGGTGCATGGCTCCCAAGGGAATGGGCAATGTACCCTGCTTCCCTGAGGCTTCTAGGCTAAAATTCAGCTCTCAGGTTCCTACCTTACTCTAATAGCAGCCCACTGTCAGCTGCATCTCTAGGAGGGAAGCGTACTGAGAGAAGGCTGCAGGCAAAGGAATTCTCAGCAGTGTAGCCACAGCCAACCTGTACGAGCTGGGCTGGGCTAAGCAGCCCCCTACAAGCTCCCTGCTCAGTGCCTGGGCTGTAATGAGCTCTCTTCAAGCCCACACAGCTTCACCAGTGCTCTGTTTAGATACAGAACGCCTTGTGGGGAGGGCAACCATGGTATGCTGAACACGTCAGGAAATGATTAAAAAGAAGCCTTGGGAGCTCAGCATTGTTCAGAAAGGGAAGGCAAGGCTAATAAGCCAGGATTTGAAAAATGGGGAGAAATTTCTTGATTGAACACTACATCAACATGGAAGATTTGGGTTTTCTCTGAAGGGTGGGGCATGCTGGCACCAGAGGTCACTGCATGGGAGGCTGTAGTGATGATGGGATTATTGTTCTGCCAGGAACTTTAAGTGTGTTTATCAGGATCTGGCCAAACAGCAGGAAAGACTGGAAGGATAGGCTGTTGATGGAATAGTCTAAGATAGAGGCATCTGAAAGCTACTAATATTAATCTACTGAAAGGAAAGGAGAGAAAAACAATGAATATACTGCCAGTTTCTTCAGAAATAAGAAGCCCTGGTGGTGAAGTGGTTAAGTCCTTGACTGCTAAACAAAAGGTCAGTGGTTCAAACCTACCAGCTACTCCACAGGAGAAAGATGTGGCAGTCCACTTCTGTAAAGATTTACAGTGTTGGAAACCCTATGGAGAACTTCTACTTTGTCCTGTAGAATTGCTATGAGTCAAAATCAATTCAGTGGCAACAAGTTTTTTTTTTTTTTTCTCCTTTTCGATAATATCTGCAGCACACAGAGCTCAAGGGATTATGTGTACCAATATACTGCTCCCTCATAACAGATACAGATACCTGATACCTGCAACACGGTCACCTTAAAGATGGAAAACTGATACCTTGGATGTTGAAATTATATGATAGCAACAGAGCCCAAAGAGAGATTTTTAATCTCCTCAATTCCAGACCAGACGGGACCAGAGCTATGTCATCTGGTCTGGCCCATATTTCTGCACTTCTGGCCTGAAAGTAGCGGGGCAGAGGGAGTTTGTAGGGAAGCAGGTGAGCAGGTCAGAGAAATGGAAGCAGAATCAGGGTGTCACTGTGTACCCTAGGACAAGAGTTGCTCTGCAAAGATGGTAGAGGAGGAGGCATACTTGAGAACTAGGTTCATACATGGAATCAGGGCTACATTTCAGAATCCAGGTCACAGCTGTCTGTGAGGCTGGCAAGGGTGCTGGGTCTCACCAAACTTTTGATCGGAGACCAATTTCTCTGGTTTTGGTCTAGAAACTCCTTAGCTGCTCCCTGATATTCTGGAGCTTCAGCTCTAATTGAGGGACCACAGAAGCAGACAAGTTAGCAATGCTTCTCCAGGGATCAAGACAGGGTCCCAAACCAGAACTGGGCGTATTCCTATGGGTACAGAACTTCATGCCTCGCTGAGAAATCTTCAAATGAAAGGAAACTGGGAGACACCTGCAGAACTCATCATGTGCCTTAGCTGGAACCTCACAGAGACCTACATCTCTTTCCCACATGGCACATTTTATCTCTCACCCTTTTCATCCATACTGATCTTCATAAAGCACACTAGCCAACCTTCATTCTATTTTATTATTATTATTATTATTATTTTATTGTGCTTCGGGTGCAAATTTACAAAGCAGATTTGTTTTACATTCAACAGTTCATGCGCGTT
>NW_006921713.1:8117876-8118917 GCF_000298275.1 Orycteropus afer afer | reverse complement strand
TATTATTATTATTATTATTATTTTATTGTGCTTCGGGTGCAAATTTACAAAGCAGATTTGTTTTACATTCAACAGTTCATGCGCGTTTGATTTTACAGCCATCCCCAACTATAAAAAACTCTCCTCCCCTCTCCTTCCCTGACTGCCCATTCTCTGTGACTTTCTTATATGTGCATTCCTATCTGCCCAGCTTTCCCTTTATGTGCATGCTGCCCCTCTGGTGTCTCAGGCTGATTGATCTAAGGGGTACATCTCCCTAGAGTAGGTGGGTGCATCACCCTGGGGTAGGTGTTCTGCTTGTAGGTCTATCTCCTTTTGGGCTGAGATCTTCATTCTCCATTATAGAATCACACAGATAAAAACTTCTAAATGGTGAAGCCACACTCCTACTATCAGATGCTTATTTCCTCACTCAGGACCATAGTGGTCCTTGCTCTTACCTAGAGTCTGCCTACTCCTATCTTCTAGCCCCTGGAACACACATGCTAATATAATCTTCTCCTACTCACTTTATGTATTGGTTATCTATTGCTGCATAATATATTACCCCAATATTTAGCCACTTAAAACAACAAACTTTTATTATCTCAGGCAGTTTCAGGTGGTGACTTAACTGGATGGGTGGCTAATGAAGTTATCAGCCAGCCCTGCCATCATTTGAAGGCTTGAATGGAGCTAAAGAATCTACTTCCAAGCTCACACACAAGGTTGTTGGAAGGCCTCAGTTCCTTGCTAGCTATTAGCCAGAAACTTTCTATCACTATGTGGGTAACTCCACAGGCTGCGTGGTATCCTCGTGGTATGGCAGCTTTCCTCAAAGTGTGTGACCTGAGAGAGTATTTGCCAAAGAGCAACAAAGACAGAAGTCACAGTCCTTTATAACCTAATCTTGGAAGTGATATACCATTACTTTTGCCTTTTTGCTATTGGTCATACTGGCCAAACCTGGTAAAAAAAAAAAAAAAAAAAGGAAGGACTACACAATGGTGTGAATACCAGAAAGTGAGGATTATTGGTGGCCATCTGATCATGGAGTGGCAG
>NW_006921713.1:8098412-8117551 GCF_000298275.1 Orycteropus afer afer | reverse complement strand
CAAGGAGGGGTCACTATAAGTCAGGTCTGACTCGACAACACATAACAACAACAACAGGAAAACAGTGATACTTTGTTCATTTCTCTTTGGCCAGACTATGTAGATTCAAGCCTTGCTTCCTCCACTTATTAGCTATGTGATCTTGGACAAGTTACTTCATTTCTCTATGCCTCAGTTTTATTCTGTGTAAAATGGAGCTAAAATAGTATGACCTTGTAGGATTATTATATGGCTTTAATGAAAGAATGCAAATAAAATGAGCAGCACAATCATATATGCTCCATAAATTGTAGTTATTATGATCATTGTGGAAATATACTCTGTTTTAGGAATCAGAGAGAAAAGAAAAGTATGTTCATCAAAACACTTTACCAAGAGAGTAAAAAGAAAACCTAAACACTGGGAAAAAAAATCGTTGGTAATGACATATCTGATGAAGATCTAATGGGACCTCTGGTAGCATAGTGGCTAAGGCACTTGACTGCTACCCAGAAGGATGGCGGTTCAAACCCACCAGCCACTCCTCGGAAGGAAGGTTGGGCAATCCCACTTCCGTAGTGATACTGCCTCGGAAACCCAAGGAGGGGTCACTGTGAGTCAGGTGTGACTCGATGGTACACAACAACAACAACAACAATTGCTAAAATATATAGAAAACTTCAACAACTCAACAGTAAAAAGACAATCGGACAAAAAAAAAAAAATGGCAGAGGACATGAACATACACTTCACCAAAGAGGACACTGAGGTGGCCAACAATTACGTGGGAAGATGCTCATGATCATTAGCCATTAGAAAAATGGAAATCAGAATTACATTGAGATACCATTTCACTCCTACAAAAATGGCACTGATCAAAAAACAGAAAAGAATAAATTCTGGCAAGGTTGTGGGCAGATTGGAACTCTTACACATTGTTGGTGGGGTTGTAAAATGGTACAATCACTATGAAATTGGTATTGCCCTTCCTCAAAAAGCTAGAAATAGAAATGACATATAATCCAACAATCCCATTCCTAGGCATATACCCTAGATATATAAGAGCAGTGACATGAATAAACACATACATTGCATTATTCACAATAGCAAAAAGATGGAAACCACCTAAGTGCCCATCAATGGATGAATGGATAAACAAACTGTGGTACATACACACAATGGAATACTATGCAGTTATAAAGAATAATAAAAAGTCTACAAAACATCTGGTAGCATGGATGGATCTGGAGGACACTATGCTGAGTAAAATAAGTCAACCACAAAAGGCAAATATTTTATGGTCCCACTATTATAAAAAATCAAGAACATATATATATATATATATACACAAAAAGCAAAGTTCTTTGATGGTTACCAAGGATGGGGGGGAGAGGGAATAAGAATCGCTTTCTAGATAAAGACATTTGTTACTTGTTACTTTTGGTCATGGGAAAAACAAAACCAAATATAGGTGAAGTCAGTACAACCTGATGAAGGTACATAAAGAGACTAAGAGGAACTTGAAAAAAAGGGACAATTTTAGAATATGCTATGTTGTTATGTGCCGTCAAGTCAGACCCGACTCATAGCGACCCCTCCTTGGGTTTCTAAGGCAGTATTACTACAGAAGTAGATTGCCCCATCTTCCTTCCAAGGAGTGGCTATAATATTGCAACAACAATAAAATCAACCCCAAAATATGTGTATGGTTACATGGGTAGGTATGGATGTACCTACATGGGATGTACCTACACGGGCAGATATGTGTATAGAAAGGCATATGTGAGTAAATGCACATACATGTATAGCTGTAACTGCTGAGTTAGGTGCCATCAAGTTGATTCCAACTCATAATGACCCTATGTACAACAGAATGAAACACTGTCCAGTCCTGCATCATCCTCACAGCTGTTGCCATGTTTGAGCCATTCATCACAGCCACTATGTCAATCCATCTCATTGCAGAACACTTAGTTGTGTTCATGAGGAACCTAGACCAAGAAGCATATAGACCAAGAGGTACATAGACCAAGGGGCAGTCATTCTGTTTGAACAGAACAAGGGGATACTGGATGGTTTTAAATCAGGAAAGGTTTGCATCAGGGTTATATCCTTTCATCATTCATCAGGGTTATTTCCTTCCTCCTTGGAAGGAAGGTTGGGTGATCTACTTCTGTAGTGATACTGCTTCGGCAACCCAAGGAGGGGTCGCTATGAGTTGGGGCCAACTCGATGGCACGTAACAACAACAACATAGTAAGCAAAATCTGAGAAGCTGGACTATATGAAGAAAAATGAGGAATCAGGATTAGAGGAAGACTCATTAACAGCTTGCAATATGCAGATGACACAACCTTGCTTGCTGAAGTGAAGAGGACTTGAAGCACTTACTGATGAAGATCAGAGATTACAGCCTTCAGTATGGATTACACCTCAACATAAAAAAAAACAAACACAACAACTTCACAAGCGGAAAAATAAGCAACATCATGGTAAATGGAGAAAATATTAAACTTGTCAAGGATTTAATTTTACTTTGATATACAATCAATACTGATGGAAGCTGTTGTTGTTGTTAGGTGCCGTCTAGTCAGCTCTGACTCACAGAGACCCTAGGTACAACAGTATGAAACACTGCTTGGTCCTGCACCAACCTCACAATCCTTGCTATACCTGAGCCCATTGTTGTAGCCACTATGTCAATCCATCTCGTTGGGGGCCTTCCCCTTTTTTGTTGACCCTTCACTTTACCAAGCATAATATCCTTCTCCAGAGAACGGTCCCTTCTGACAACATTACCAAAGTAGGTGAGACTAGGTCTGGCCATTCTACTTCCAAGAGGCATTCAGGCTGCACCTCTTCCAGAACAGATTTGTTCATTCTTCTGGCAGTTCATGGTACTTTCAATATTTTTTGCCAACACCACAACTCAAAAGCATCAACTCTTCTTCAATTTTCCTTATTCATTGTCCAGCTTTCACATGCATATGAGGTGATTGAAAACACCATGGTATGTGTTAGATGCACCTTAGTCTTCAAAGAGACATCTTTGCTCTTCAGCACTTGAAAGAGGTCTTCTGCAGCAGATTTGCCCAGTGCAATACGTCATCTGATGTCTTGACTGCTGCTTCCATTGGTGTTGACTGTAGAAACTAAGTAATATGAAATTTTTCACAACTTCAAACTTTTCTCCATTTATCATGATGGTGCATATTGGTCCAGCTGTGAGGATTTGCATTTTCTTTATGTTGAGGTGCAATCCATACCGCAGACTGTAGTCTTTAATCTTCATCAGTAAATGCTTCAATTTATCTTCACCTTCAGCAAGCAAGGTTGTGTCATCTGCATATCATAGGTTGTTGATGATTTTTCCTCCAATCCTGATGCCATGTTCTTTTTCATATAGTCTACCTTCATTGATTATTTGCTCAGCATACAGATTGAATAAGTATCGTGAAAGGATACAACCCTGACACACACCCTTCCTGATTTTAAACCATGCAGTATCCCTTTGCCCTGTTTGAATGACAGTCTCCTGGTCTATGTACAGCTTCTTCATGAGTACAATTATTTTGGAATTCCCATTCTCAATGTTATCCATAATTTGTTATGATCCACATAGTCGAATATTTTTGCATAGTCAATAAAATACAAATAACCATCTTCCTGGCATTCTTTGCTTTCAATCAAGATCCATCCAATATCAGCATCTATATCCCTCATTCCATGTCCTCTTCTGAATCCAGCTTGCATTTCTGAAAGTTCTGTCAATATACTGCTGCAACCATTTTTTAATTACCTTCAGCAAGATTTTATTTGTGTGTGATATTAATGATAATTTTTGACAATTTTCATATTCTGTGGGATCACTTTTCTTTGGAATGGGTACGAATATCAATTTCTTCCAGTCTGTTGGACATGTAGCTGTCTTCCAAATTTCTTGGCATAGATGATTAAGTACCTCCTGAGCAGCAACTGTTTGTTTAAGCATCTCAGTGGGTATCTCATCAATTCCTGGAATTTTGTTTTTCACCAATTTCTTCAGTGCAACCTTGACTTCTTCCTTCAATGCCATCAGTTCTTGATCATGTGCCATCTCCTGAAATTGATGAACATTGACCAATTCTTTTTGGTACAGTGACTCTGTGTATTTCTTCCATCTTCTTTTGATGTTTTCTGCATCATTCAATATTCTTGCATAGAATCTTTCAATATTGCAAGTGAAGGCTTGCATTTTTCTTCAGTTCTTCCAGCTTTTCTCAAGTGTGTTCTTCCCTCTGGTTTTCTAACTCCAGGTTTCTGCATATTTCATTGTAATAACTGACTTTGTTTTCTCAAGCTGGTCTTTGAAATCTTCTGTTCAGCTCTCTTATCTTGTCATTTCTTCCATTTGCTTTAGTTACTCTCCATTCAAGAGCAAGTTTCAGAGTCTCTTCTGACATCCATTTTGGAAGCAGCAGTCAAGAAGAAATCAAATGACATAGTGCATTGGGCAAATCTACTGCAAAAGACCTCTTTAATGGTTAAAGAGCAAAGATATCACTTTGAAGACTAAAATGTGCCTAACCCAAGCCATGATATTTTCAATAGCCTACCTAATATGCATGTGTGAGCTGGACAGTGAATAAAGACCACAGAAGAATTGATGTATTTGAATTGTGATGTTGGTGAAGAATATTGAATGTACCATGGTCTGCTAGAAGAACAAACAAATCTGTCTTGGAGAAAGTATAGCCAAAATGCTCCTTAGAAGTGAGAATGGTCAGACTTACTCTCTCCTACTTTGGTGTATCTGTAGACATATGTATATACACATTTGTATGAGCTACATATATATCCATGTACACAATAAACTTCAAAGGGGCCACTCTTATGGAGGCTTCCTAGACATATCTGAACAACTTGCAGGATTAGTTTACTGGGTTAGAAGGCTTGAGACCATAGTCTCGGGGTTTAGCTTATTCAAGCAGTGTAACACAGTTCACAAAGATAAAGTTCTAAATCCCAGATTGGTGAATAGCATCCGGGGTCATAAAAGCTTGCAAGTGGCCATCTAAGATACAACTATTGGTCTCTAGTCATATGGTGTAAACAAGAATGAAGATAATCAAAGGTTCAAAGAAAAAGCAAGTCCACGGGACTGAAAGTCCACACAAACCACAGCTTTCTCTAACCTGAGACCAGAAGAAGTAGATGGTTCTTGGCTACCACTACTGACAGTTCTGACTAGGGACACAGTAGAAGGTTCTGGATAGAATGGGAGAAAAATGTAGAACAAAACATGAATTCCTGAAAAAGGCTAGACTTCCTGGACCAATAGAGACTAGAGGAGCCCTCAAGATTATTGCCCTAAAATAAGCTTTGAACTTAGATTTGAAGCTATTTTCTAGGTCAGTTTTCAGCCCAACAGATTGACTTATAAAATAAACAATATGACCACAAAAAAGATCAATATTTACCCTAAGTCAAAGATGAGAAGTCAAGGAGAAGGGAAGCTAGATTAATGGAAACAGAACAAACAGAATGGTAAAATGAGAATGCTGACATATTGTGAAAATTGTAACTAATGGCATGGAACAATTTGTATAAAAATTATTTAAGGGAAACCTAATTTTCTGTGTAAATTTTCACCTAAAACATAATAAAATATTATTTTAAGAGATAAAAGAAAAGAAAAAGAAGGGATTATGGAGACTGTGAAGAGTCAAGGACTTTTCCTTGCATGTTCTACTGTGCTCCATGCAGCCTCAGACTTTTTAGGTCATTGCTGCTCCCCAGAAAGTACTCTTATACCTTCTCCTACTCCCTCTTATGAACATGTTGACTTCAGTTCATGTGGTTCTTACAGTCCAAGAAAGAAGGCCTACCAATTGCAGGTTGACCTGTGTGTCTGTGATTTGGTGAGGGTTATCTGCCAGTATACAGAAAACTTTAACCCAGGCTTTTCAAACTCAATAGAATTCATTTTAAAAGGAAACAAAAAACAATAAAGTTAATAAAATATTTTTGAATTTAAAGGCTAAAGCTCCTTTATTAACTTCTTTATTTTTAAATATTTCTTTGCTGAGTTTAGGAAGATCATATCTGCCAAGTTTTAACTAGGCCAGCCCAAATGTTTTTATTTGCAACATATTCATTAATACAAATACATACACCTCATTACTTAGAAACCATTGCCAAGTGGTTAGGTGTGGCTGGTTTAAGCTTGTCATCTATGCCTATAGAAACCCTTGTTATTTGGATTTTGGATCAATGGCTTTTACACTAAACCAAAAAAACAAACTCACTGCCATCGAGTCAGATCCAACTCATAGTGACCCCTCCTTGGGTTTCCAAGGCGGTGTCACTACGGAAGTAGTTCACCTAATCTTCCTTCTGAGGAGTGGCTGGTGGATTTGAACCACCAGTCTTCTGGTTAACAGTCAAGTGCCTTAGGCCCTACGCTACCAGAGGTCCTGGCTTTTACACTAGACAACACTAAATGCCTGGTTGGACATTTCCTCATTCATTTTTGCAAACCTAGGATTAGAAAGTGAGACAACCATAAACAACAAGAGTAGCAAGACTCCAGGCTTGGCCATTAGAAAACAAAATCAAAGTTAACTCTAAAGGGTCCAAAAAGAACAATGTCCAAAAACCACTCAAGAACCTGTTACTTGAATAGGATTACCAGGACACAGTTAATGGTTCTTTTGAAAGAATAGTAGATAAAGGTTTGCTTTACTGGTAAAGCAGGCCACCATGTCATACTTTTGAGTTTCTATCAACATTTCATGACCAGCAACTACAGCTATTCCTCAGTAACTTATTAGAACAAAGAAACCAGAGATTTCCTTATATCTTAGCCCTCTAAATCAAGGAAGTTCATGCTAGCAAGAGTCCTTAAATATCTTCATTTGTTATTCTCCCTATATCTATGACTCAGTGAGAACACAGTGGCTATTCTTCAGAAATGTAAGTTGCGGGGCAGCTGGTTTATGCAGTTAATGGCCAAAAGATTCAGTAGTCAGGCTAGAGAAGCTCTTGTAATAAACAAGATTCTTTTCCAACCAGTTGTCTGATTACTTACCCTTCTCCCCTCTGGAGGCCCTGCTGCCTGAAACAGAGAAATTCATAATGATAGTGGAAAATTCCCAAACTCAGCAAATTTCTCCAAGCAAATAATGATTACAGTAAGTGTGTTATATTTTACAATAATAATAATGAAAATAATAATATTTTATATCCCTAAAGTGCTTCTCATCCCCTAGTCTAGTATTTAATATGCAAGGTTTATACATTCACACTTGCCTATAGGAATATGTGCACAGTGTATAATGAGTACATAAAATAATTCAATGGAACATTTTTTTTATTAATATTCAAAATGTATTCATCCTGTTATTTAAAAAAATTAATCCCAGATATTACATTAGCCTCCATCCAATCTCATAAATTTCTCTGATTCACATTTTTCAAATTGAAATTTTTCACCAATTAATACAATATATATGGCTAAGAAGTTATGAGCATCTTTCTCTGAGCATGCTAATTTCCCATCTAGGAAGCTAAAACAAAAAGAACCAGAGTAAGTAGTGTTCAAACATTTTGTCATTAGGGTTTGTGGCTGATTATTATCTCTATCCCATCTCTTTAAAGGCAGAAGCTCATGAACCAGCATATATGAGCTTACCTTTATTCAAGTTTAGAAATGAAACACTCAAAATACAGAACTCTGCAGAGCTGAAGATCCCTATAGCCACAATGACTCATCCACACAGCAAAAGGAATGTATTTGATTTGGGTTCGGGGTTTTAAATGTGCCACCTTAATGTTTTTGGCCTTTCCTCACTTCACAGGGTTTCACTTAGGATATCAGAGCTAGAAGCTGTAAAGCTCCCAGACCTCTTTGAGGAGAAAGGTTGATTTTTTGCAAAGTAGAGCTGTTGTCTTATTAAGAATACATGAGAAGATAAAACTAGGCTACACAGAGTGACGGAGAAGGTGACACCAGTGGACTGAAGCTGAGCTATTAATGTCCATTCTAAGATCTTTGATCTCTTCTGGGATGATCAAGTAGGTGTGAGTGTAGGAGAAGAGAATTGCAAAGCCCATTAGAAGGAGGAGGAGAAAGACAGAAGTAAAATTGGGAAAGAAATTCAGTTAGGCAAATATTCATTGAGCTAAATGCTGGAGATAAAACTTTATAACATAAGTTTTCCAAAGATGCATGGAAACAATTAGTTCAAGGGACTGGTACACCGTGTGATTCTCAGCCTATATGACCATGAGACCAGAAGAATTAGATGGTGCCCAGCTACCACTGTCAACCACTTGGAGGGGGATCTATCTATGTAGGAGATCCTGGATAGAGTGGGAGAACAATGTGGAACAAAACTCAAAATCATAAAAAAGGACCAGGTTTTCTGGTCTGGTAGAACCTAGTGAGAACCCTAAGACTATGGCCTCTAGCCACCCTTCAGGTCTGGAAGTGAACTCACTGCTGTGGCTTCCAACCAAACAATAAACAGGCATGTAAGCTGAACATTTACATCAGGTAGATACACTCCTTGGAGAGATCAATCATGGGAGAACAGAAGGGGAGTGTTTGCACAGGAAGACAGCTGGGGTGGGGGACAGAAGTGCATGGGACAGGAAAGGACACTGGGAAGAGGTAAGTATGAGGAAGAAGTGGCAAGAGAGCTGTTACATTATGGGGAATTGCATTTAATGTCATGAGACAAAATGTGTATGAACTGCTGTATGGAAAATGAATTTGCTCTGTAAACTTTCACCCAAATAACAATCAAAATCAAAAACAAAACAAAACAAAAAAACTTTATAACATAAGGTTCCTGACTCAAGAAAACACATAAACAGAAAGTTTCAATGTAATGTGCTTAGAGAGAGTAGAGAGATGCTAGAGAAACCTAGGAGAATTGCATGGTGAGTCAACCACAGAGACTTCAGGAAGGGTTCCTGGATAATTGAAATTTGAGCTGATAACCAAGATGTACAGATAAAAAGAGTGGTCTAGAGAAAGTGACTGCATCCAAGGGAATAAATAAGCACATGGTTTGTGGTAAGAATTTATAGTACTTGTTATCATAGAGAGTTTTGGGAAAAGAAAATGAAGAGATAGACAGGACCAGGTCACTTGGGACATTGCGTGCCATGTTAGAGAAGCTCAACTTTCTTCTGATGGTAGTATAGGAGCCACTGAAGGATTTTAACCAAAGGACAAACAGGATCTGACCTGTGTTTTAAATCATTTCACTAGCAGTGGATTTCACTAGCAAATGACAGAACTAAGACACTGGTGGCAGTGAGCATATGGACTAATTTTTAGACAAAAATCAACAGGGCCTGATTGGTGATTTGTTATATAAGAGAAAGAAGAATGGGGAGAGAGGAAGTTTCTGGAACAGCAGTTCTCAAAATGTAGTTGCTGGACCAGCAGCATCAGCATAACCTGAAAACTTGTTAGAAAAGCAAATTTTGGAGACAGCTCCTCAGATCTGCTGCATCCGTAACTGAATCAGAAACACTGGGGTTGGAACCTCGTAATCTGTGTTTTACTGAACCTTGCAGATGATTCTGAAGCACACTGAAGTTTGAAAACCACCAATCTACAACTCAGTGCCTGACTGCTCAATAAGCAAGATAAAAATGGGCTTACTTGTGCTTACTTACTAATCTATAGTGAACAATATCACATTTTTTCACCACATCAAATATTCTGCTCCTAGGTATGGCTGGCACCCGTCTTGCTCCCAATCCAATACCTTGGTACCTTCCTACAGATTCAAAGCACCTTTTTAAGTTTATAATCTCTGACAAGGATGGAGCATTCAGTAAGCAAGGTAAGCACAGGCTTATTTATGTTTACTAACTAATCTGTGGTAAATAATTTCACATATTTTTCACCACAGATGTGGTGAAACCCATGTGCAATTGTTCACTACAGCTTGCTTATTGGGTAAGCTGCCCCTGATAACCTCCAGGGTTCTGCCTTGAATTCCTAGTAAATGATGTCATCATTTGCTGAAATAGAGAATATTCCTCTTTTTTTTTTTTGGTGATTTGGGTGAAAGTTTACAGAGCAAATTCACTTTCCATACCCCTGTTCACATACACTTTGTCTCATGACATTGACTGCAATTTTCCACAGTGCAACAGCTCTCTTCCCACTTCCTCCCCATAGTTACCTCTTCCCTGTTTCTTTCCCTCTCATGCACTCCTGCCACTAGAGCTGTCTCCCTGTGCATACACAGCCCTTCTATTCTCCAGTGATTGATCTCTCCAAGGAATGTATCTACCTAATGTAAATGTTCAGCTTATATGCCTGTCTATTGTTTGGCTCCTCGGAAGGAAGTTTGGGCAATCCTACTTCCGTAGTGATACTGCCTCGGTAACCCAAGGAGGGGTCGCTATGAGTCGGGGCTGACTCGACGGCACTTAACAACAACAACAACATTGTTTGGCTGGAAGCCATAGGAGTGAGTTCAATACCAGACCTGAAGGACAGCTAAGGGCCATAGTCTCAGAAGTTTCATCAGACTCTATTATACCAGCAAACCTGGTCCCTTTTTATGATTTTGAGTTTTGTTCCACATTTTTCTCCCACTCTATCCAGGATCTCCAACATAGATCACCCTTTGAGTGGTTGACAGTGGTAGCCAGGCATCATCTAGTTCTTCTGGTCTCGTAGTCGTATAGGCTGAGGATCCATGCTGTACCAGTCGCTTGGACTAATTGTTTCTGTGCATCTTTGGTTTTCTTCATTCTTCTTTGCTCTGGATGAGGAGAGACCCCTCGTTGCACCTAGATCGCCACTTGCAAGATTTTAAGATCCCAGTCGCTACTCACCAAAGATGTGGAACAATGTTTTTGTGTAGTATGTTATGCCAGTTGAGCTTGATGTCCCCCACAACCATGGTCCCGAGCCCACAGGTCCAACTACTTGCTCCCTCAGGGTAGCTGGCTGTGGCCAAGAAGTGACTACAACCTTGTCAGCTCTACTATATGCCTGGACAGGAAATAGAGAATATTCTTAAAGGAACAGAGAATTTTGTTTTGTTAGGGAGTGAAGAGAATCAAGAATTTAAAGAGATGAAAAGAAGCAGCATAATACTCAGCAAGAAAAGCATAAGGAAAGGAGTTAGAGAGAAAAACAGGAGAAGAGTGAAGGAAGGAAGAGGTGATGCCCTGCTTGTGGTTCGGAGTTGACAGAGGAAAAATTTCAAAAGCTACCTTGCTGCTCTTGAGGTTGCAATGGAGGAGAGAATGGTCCAAATCGTGACTCAGCATTTTTTCTGAATAATTAAAAAACAAAACAAAACCCGTTTTCTAAACTCTTGGTTGTATATTACATTTTTTATACCCATGCACAGGAGCCACAGTTTGGCAGGATTTGACTGAAGCCTTTTTTATTCTTGTTTAGCTGAGAATAGGAAGACAATATGGAAATGCATGACCCAGACTCATACATACCTTGGTCTTGTGTCATGGCCATGGTTAACTCTGTGTTCAGGGAGCCTAGATAGTACAACTTGTAGATTATGGAAGACTTGATCAAGGGGTAAGAAAAGGCCCTCTCATGGGGAAAAGATACAAAATTCTTTGCCCTGAAATTGTCTGTCACTAGTGTCAGGGATGCAGCTCAAAATATAGCTTGGCATGACACTAGTGAATGCTTCAATTTATCTGGAGAAGGTGGCAGGAAGATGAAGGATGATAGGCAGAAAGAGAAAGGGCAGTTATCGTAGTCTGTGGAGTGACCTGGACTAGTGTCAGAGGTAGATAAAGTGACTAAGGAAAGGGAAAATCCAAAGCAAGGGAAAAGTGGAAAAAGAGGTGTTCTGCAGAAAGTTCTGCCTGGCTCCAACCCTGTGTAACAGAAAGAGAGATGAAATAGCATCCCTGTCCTTATGAAATGTAGTTACTTGCCTAGGACATTCAAGTCTGAAAATAGAAGCTTTAATGCACCAAGGAGGCCACTAACTCAGTAATGACAGTTGTATGGAAGCTTTTTCTTAATATGGTATCTGAAGATAAAAGCAGCTTAGGGCAGACACATATTTTAAATGCTGTCCTCCAATACAAATCCATCATCAGTTAGACATGCTCTTTGACCAGCTTTTTAGCAGCAGGAATGGTTTGTGCTGATGAATCCACATGTTCTGTGCCAACATTTCCAAGCCCTTTGCTTCATAGCACCATGTTCCAACCACTTGTTCCTTTCTTTGCTCCAATCCATCCTACATATCACTGACAGACTGATTTTCTAGAGTAGGTCCTATCTCACTCTTCTACTTAAAAACAATGGCTCCCTCTTGTCTAAACAATTGAATGCAAACTTTTCAGACTGTCCAACATTTCTAATATTCTCATCATTAATCCCCATCTTTCCTCCAAAGCCACAGTCATAATGGAACTATTCTGACACCTGAGAATAATAGCATATTCACTCATTAGCACCAGTTGAAAACTCAACCAAACCAAAACAAACTTCCTGCCGTAGAGCTGATTCGACTCCTAGCGACCCCTCCTTGAGGCTATATCTCTATGGAAGTAGATTGCCTAATCTTCCTTCTGAGGAGTGATTGGTGTATTTGAACTGCCAGCTCGCTGGTTAGCAGTCAAATGCCTAAGGCACTACACCACCAGGGCTTCCTCAGTGGGTGCATTTAACAGATGGACAGAGAGCAGGCTTCTGATAGCCATAGGATGGGCATTTTAAAATTAAATTTTCCTCATACATTTTAGCAGGTTTAAAATAGAAATTTCAGGATGGTACATAGTAATATAAACACGATTCAACAGAATGCAGAAATTATTAAAAAAATGTCATTAGTACTACATGCAAGTAAAATTTTACTGAAGATAATTTAAAAAATGTTTGTAGCAGGACATTGACAGGGAACTACCAGAAATTCAAGCTAGGTTCAGAAGAGGACTTGGAATGAGGGATATCACTGCTGATATCAAATGGATCTTAGCTGAATGTAGAGCATATCAGAATGATGTTTACCTGTACTTTATTTACTATGCAAAGGCATTTGACCGTGTGGATCATAAATTATGGATAACACTGAGAAGAATGGGAATGGGTTCTTGCAGAACTTGTACATAGACCAAGAAACTGTCATTCAAACAGAACAAGGGGATACTGCATGGTTTAAAATTAGGAAGAGGGTGTGTCAGGGTTGTATCCTTTCACCATACTTATTCAATCTGTATGTTGAGCAAGTAATCCAAGAAGCTGGGCTATAAGAAGAAGAATGCGGCAACAGGATTGGAGGAAGACTCATTAACAGTTTGTGATATGCAGATGACACAACCTTACTTGCTGGAAGTGAGGAGGACCTGAAGCACTTACTGATAAAATATGGATTACACCTCAACATAAAGAAAACAAAAACCCTCACAACTGAACCATTAAACAATATAATGATAAATAGTGAAAGGCTTGAAGTTGTCAGGGATTTCATTTTACTTGGATCTACAGTCAACACCCATGGGAGCAGCAGTCAAGAAGTCAAACGATATATTGCATTGGGAAAATCTGCTGCAAAAGATCTCTTTAGTGTTAAGAAGGAAAGATGCCACTTTGAAGACTATGGTGCGCCTGACCATGATATTTTTAATTGCCTCATATCCATGCAAAAGCTGTGCAATGAATAAGAAGACTTAGGAAGAACTAATGTTTTTGCATTATGATGCTGCAAAGAATATTAAACGTACCATGGACTGCCAGAAGAACAAACAATCTGTCTTGGAAGAAGCACAGACAGAACATTCCCTAGAAGTGAAGATGGTGAGACTTCATCTCACATAATTTGGGCATGTTATCAGGAGGGACCAATCTCTGGAGAAGGACATCATGCTTGGTAAAGTAGAGAGTGAAAAAGAGTAAGATCCTCAAAGAGATAGATTGACCTAGTGGCTGCAACATGGGCTCAAGCAATGATTGTGAGGATGGTGCAGGACAGGGTAGTGTTTTGGTCTGTTGTACATAGGGTTGCTATGAGTTGGAACCAACTTGATAACATCTAACAACAACAAAAACACATTTTAATGAATAGTCAAGGGAAAGGGGAAGGTTTGGACTAGAACATGATACACTGCCCAGGGTTCAAGAAACTGTGATGAGCACTACCAGCAGCCTGCTTGAAAGGTGTACAAGTACTCTGTACCCAAGATGGTGGTGGGCCAAGAAAAAACAGGAGTGGGCTTGGTATTCTTGGCAACAAAGTATGTGCAGCCCAACTCCTGGTAGAGAGAAGATCCAATTCAGAATTCTGCCTGAGGGAAATGCCTCTGTGAAAGGACTCTGCATCCCTTATCCCCATACATAGCTGTCTGCAGGCTGTTTCCCATTGTCTTCATACTTAGCCTTCCAGGATTTTTTTTTTTTTTTTTTTTTTTTTTGCTTTCTTTTTCCCGGTGATTACTTTGCTTGTATTTGGAAATAGGCAAACCATGAATACATATGCCTGATCTCCAAGAGAATAGTTGAGGCATAGTATTCAAAGAAAGTAGCACAGGATGTTCCAATTTCCCATTCCAGTAGAGTCTTGGTGATCTTTGTTGAGTCATTTAACCTGCTTGTGCATCCTCATCTTGAAGCTGGAGATAATATAATATTTTCCACCTCACAAGATTGTTGTGAAGATTAAATGGATTATATATACAAAATGTTTAGAACAGTGCCTAACACTCAATAAAGTCAAAGTAAGTACCTGTTACTGCTGCTCTTAGTAGTGGTAGGTAAGATTGGAATGTGAAATCAGATTTTCTAGGTTCATATCCCAGCTTCAGGGTGGTGTGGCAAGAGTATGTGACCAGCACAGTGACAATGGGGAAAGGGAAGACACAGAAACATGCATGAAAGATACAGACAACAGAGGCAAATACTATTGCATGCACAATACTGCGTTACCAGTGGGAGCAAACATTAGGCTATGGGTAAATATAGACAGGTGAGAAGATCAGGTGACGATAGGTGAACAGGAATATACCAAGACCAAGGATAGGTTTAGCGGAAGATAGTCTTACATATGTACTTGTACTACAAAATTGACCACATATATTACAGAAGTAAAAGAGGACAAGGTTGGAGTCGCTTCTCAGAGACAACCAAACACCTTGAGGGAGAGAATCACCAGGCCTGTAGGCTCACTCAGGAGCATAGTCTTGGGGGACATCACACTCAATTGACACAACATATTACATTAAATCATGTTCTACATCCTACTTTGGTGAGTAGTGACTGGGGTCTTAAAAGCTTTTGAGCGCCCATCTAAGATGCAACTATTGGTCTTCTCTCCTCTGGAGCAAAGAACAATGAAGAAAATCAAAGTCATTTGGAAACAATTAGTCCAAAGACATGATGGACCATGAGGCCCTCAGCCTTCATAACCCTGAGACCAGAACTAGATAGTGCCTGGCTACTAATGCCACCCACTCAGAAAGGGATCAAAATTAGAGATTCTGCATAGAAAAAATGACCTGAATTACTGATTGGCTAGAGACTGGTGGAATCCCTGAGACTATGGCCCTAGGTTATCCTTTGGCCTGGAATTGGGCTCACTTCTGTGGATTAGCTCTTAGCCCAACAGTAGGAAGACCTACAAGCAGAACACCTATCCCAGGGAGATGCACCCACCTACCCTAGAGAGATGCACCCCTTAGATCAATCAACCATGAGACATCAGAAGGGCAGCATTCACATATAGAGAAAAATGGACAGACAGGAATGGCACAGATAAGACAGGGAATGACATAGATAAGAAGGGCACAGGGAAGAGGTAGTCACAGGAAGGAGATGGGAGGAGATTTTTATGGTTGGGGGCTTTAATCAGGCTGTGAAACCAAATGTGCATGAACCATTGAGAGTAAAAAGAATCTGCTTTCTAAATTTGTACCCAAATCACAATATAAATAAATAAATAAATATAAAGAATTAAAATGCAAAAAAAAAAAAATCCCAGCTTCACTTTGCTGACCTTTAGCAATAACAACCTTTCCCTTTATGTGTCCAATTCTTTGTCTATAAAATGGGAACAATAATAATGCATTGTTCACAGGGCTGCACTTTGAGCAATGCGTGGTATATATTAACTCTCAAGTATTAGCTTTTGTTCTCATTATCCTTGTCCTCTTTCCATCCCCATTGCCTATCCCTGGCTCTCCATCCCACACCCATGTCTTTTTCAAACTTTGGTATTTGATGTTTTCTAAAGGATTAGGCCTCCCCAGAGTCTTCTTTCCTGAAAATTAATTCTGTACCATTTCTTGATCAGAGAAGTCTGCAGTGGGGCTCCATCATTGGCATTTTTTAAAGCTCCCCCACTTTATTCTAATATGCATCCAAGATTGGAAACCACCGATCCAGACTGATTTGAATCAAGAGAACTTAAGGAGGAGAGTAGATATACTAGAACACTTATAAAAAACCATCAAAGCTACTACCTTCTCCAAAGGAGGTGATCGTGGAGCCTTGGTAAAATCTTCAAATTGATTTTGCGGAGAAGAAATCTTGTGTTTGTGGAGCTCTTAAAATCATCTTGAAGTACTCTTGGCTTCAGCTTATCTATTTTTGGTAGTCACTGCAGAGCCTAGCTCAGGTGTTGTGGGTTGGGGAGCAGTGGCTACCACTCTGGATTTTGGTATACACATTCTAAGAAATAACTCAAGCTACAAAGGAAAGGGGGAAATAGTTCATCTCAGTCAGCCCCAGAGGCTGGTCCAGAGACACTTAGAATTTCTTTCTTTATCCAGAGTCAACTTTCACAGGTATTATAGAAGTTTCTTTGGCTCAGGCTAAATATTTTGGACTTTACTGTGTAAACTATGGAAAACCTCTGAAGGTTTATGGCAAGAAAGCAATATGGTGATAGCAGGATTTTAAGAAGATAGTGGTATGTAGAATGGATTGGATCAGGGATAGAATGAGCAGAGGGACTGCCATTTGAAGGCAACTGAAATAGGTGAGAAGAATTGGGTGGAGAGAAGGAAGGGCATGTAAGAGGATGGAAGGACTGGGGTTCTATGGGTATGGTCTGTCAGAGATGAGGCTGGGGTTTAGAGGGAGTGGGAGAATAGTACTCTTCTGACCACATCAATGGTACCTCATACTCTAAATTATGAAGCCATAAAGCCATCCACTCATCTCTTATTCAGCAAAACACTTACTGAATCTCTAGAATGTGCCAGCTACAGTTGTAGATACTGGGAGTATAATGAGCAGCAAATAGACAAAGGAGCTTTCACAGTGCTCACTTTCTAGTTGGGGAGGGTGCATAGGATAAGCATTAAAAAAAATAAATACATTGGAGAGTTTAATGCCATGCAAAGAATTAAAATAAAGTAAAATGATAGAATGACTACCTCCTATTTCAAACAGCGGCCATTAAAGACCTCATTGAGGAGGTGTCATTTCATCTGAAATCTGAAAAATAAGAAGGAGCCAGCCCCATCATGATTTCTAGAAAAGCATTCCAGGCAGAGGAAACAAGGGCAAACGTGGCCATAGCTTGAAAAAACTGAGAAACAAAAATAAAGCTGGTGTAGCAAGAATATAAAAAGCCAAAAACCAAACTCACTGTCATCAAATTGGTCCCGACTCATAGAGACCCCACCTTGGGTTTCTGAAGCAGTATCTCTATGGAAGTAGATTGCCCAGTCTTCCTTCTGAAGAGTGGCTGGTGAATTTGGACCCATCAGCCTTCTGGTTAGCAGTTAAATGTCTTAGGCACTATGCCACCAGAGCTCCTTGCAAGAACATATAAGCTAGAGGAAAAGTGGTCCCAGGAGAGACTGCAGGGAGGGGTAGGGGCCAAGTCACGTAGGGAATTTTAAGGCAGACTAAGGAGTTGGTGTATATGTTAATCCAAGTGTGATGGATAGGAAAAAATTGTAGGACTTTTAAAAGGGGAGTGACATGATCTGATTTATACCTTTAAAAATCACATTGGTTGTTCTGTGGAGAATAAACTTCAGGAAGGGCAAAAAATGGTAAGAATTAGCATTAGTTTATATCGGGATGGGAAGAGTATAGATAGAGTGAAGTAAATTGATTTGGAATATATTTTAATGATGGAATCAACAGGACCTGATGATGCTTCAGATGTAGTGATGAGGGATAGAGAGAAATTAGGATATTTTATAGATGTTTGGCATGTACTTGCAACTAGATGTTATTTATTGAGGTGGGGAAATTTCAAAGGGAAGCAGAGTGATGGTGAGTGGGTAGTCTGTAGTTCTCTTTCTGCCATGCTAGGTTTTAGATGATTATTGAACTTTCAAGTAAAAAAGGTGAAATTAATAAATGTAAATATTTTAATATAGGCATCTAGATTTGGAAAGAGAACCTGGTATTACAGTGGTTAAAAGTGTCATCTGCTAAGCAAAGGGTCAGTGGTTTGAACACACCCGCTGTGGGAGAAAGATGTGGCAGTCTGCTTCTGTAAAGATTCACAGTCTTGGAAACCCTATGGGAAGTTTCACCCTGTCCCATAGGGTTGCTATGAGTTGGAATAGACTTGATAGCAGTGAGTTTTGATTTGGAAAGAGTTCATGATAGTGATAAAGATTTAGGGAAAAGTAGATATGAAATATAGTTAATGTCATGAGACTGGGTGAGGTCACCTAGAAAGAGAATGTCAACAGAGCAAAAAACACAGCATGAGATCAAGCTCTTTGGTATATCAGTATTTTGAATTGAACACAAGAGAATGAGCTGACATACTTATCTGTGAAAAAGAGACAAGTGAGGAAGAAGGAATTATCAGGAAAGTGGAGTATCATGGAAGCCACAAAAGAAAATATTTTCAAATGGAGAAAATGATCAATTGTATGAGATGCTGAGAGGGGTAGTGTGGTGGTTATGTTTTTGTGTCAACTTGGCTGGGCCTGGTTGAGTGGCTGGTCATCTGGATGTAGTATTCCCCATGATGAGACTGGTAATCAACTCCATGGTGGAATCTATTGTGAGCACCTGAGTAGCTGCCTTACTGAATGTGGTCTGCTTCCTGTATATAAGGAGAAGCCTTGGGAATGGTCTCTAGCCTATGGCATGCTTGGACCCTGCATGTAGCCATGTTGTTGCTCAGCAGCCTGCTATGCTCTGTCGACCTTGGGACTTACAATGGACTTAAGTTAATGGCCTGCCGTGT
>NW_006921713.1:8080910-8097237 GCF_000298275.1 Orycteropus afer afer | reverse complement strand
TTGTTAGTTCTTTTGGCAGACCATGGAACTTTCAGTATTCTTTGCCAACACCACAACCCAAAAGCATCAGTTCTTCTGCCTTCCTTATTCATTGTCCAGCTCTCACATGCATATGGGGAGATTGAAAATGCTATGGCTTGGGTTAGGCACACCTTAGTCTTCAAAGAGATGCAGCAGATTTGCCCAGTGCAATATGTGGTCGGATTTCTTGACTGCTGCTTCCATGGGTGTTGATTTTGGAACCAAATAATGAAATCTTTGAGAACTTCAATCTTTTCTCTGTCTATTGTGATGTGGCCTATTGGTTTAGTTGTGAGGATTTTCATTTTCTTTATGTTGAGGTGTAATCCATACTGCAGACTGTATTCTTTAATCTTCATCAGTAAGTGCTTCAAGTCATCCTCACTTTCACCAAGCAAAGTTGTGTCATCTGTGTATCACAAATTGTTAATGAGTCTTCCTCCAATCCTGATGTCATGTTCTTCTTCATATAGTCCAGCTTCATGGATTATTTGTGCAGTGTACAGATTGAATAAGTATGGTGAAAGGATACAACCATGACACACTCCCTTCCTGATTTTAAACCATGCAATATCCCCTTATTCTGTTCGAATGACAGCCTCCTGGTCTATGTACAGCTTCCTCATGAGCACAATTAAATACTTTGGAATTCCCATTCTTCTCAATGTTATCCACAATTTGTTATGATCCACACAATCAAATGCTTTTGCATAGTCAATAAAACACAAATAAACATCTTTCTAGTATTCTTTGCTTTCAACCAAGATCCATTTGATGTCAACAATGATATCCCCCATTCCATGTCCTCTTTTGAATCCAGCTTGCAGTTCTAGAAGTTCTCTGTCAATATACTGCTGTAACCATTTTTAAATTATCTTCAGAAAGATTTTACTTGTGTGTGATATTAATGATATTGGTCAATAATTTCCACATTCTGTAGGATCACCTTTCTTTGGAATGAATACAAATATGGATCTCTTCCAGTCAATGGGCCAGGTAGTCGTCTTCCAAATTTCTTGGCATAACTGAGTGAGCGCCTCCAGCGGAGTATCTGTTTGTTGAAACACCTCAATGGGTATTTCATCAATTCCTGAAGGCTTTTCTTCGCCAATTCCTTCAGTGCAGCTTTGACTTCTTCCTTCAGTACCATTGGTACATGGTTGGTCATATGCCATGTTCTGAAATGGATGAACATCAACCACTTGTTTTTGGTACAGTGACTGTGTATTCCTTCCATCTTCTTTTGACATTTTCTGCATCATTCAATATTTTGCCCATAGAACCTTTCAATATTACAATTTGAGGCTTGAATTTTTTCTTCAGTTCTTTCAGCTTGAGAAATGTCAAGCATGTTCTTCTCTTTTGGTTTCCTAATTCCAGGTCTTTTCACATTGCATTATAATAATTGACTTACATTTCTTCTCAAGCTGCTCTTTGAAACCTTTCATTCAGCTCTTTTATCTTGTCATTTCTTCCATTTGCTTTAGCTACTCTCCATTCATGGGCAAGTTTCAGAGTCTCTTCTGACATCCATTTTGGTCTTTTCTTCCTTTCTTGTCTTTTTAATGACCTCTTGGTTTCTTCATGGATGATGTTCTTGATACCATCCCACAATTCCTCTGGTTTTTGGTTATTGATGTTCAATGCACCAAATCTAATCTTTAGATGGTCTCTAAATTCAGGAAGGACATAATCAAGATCATTTTTTGGCTCTTATGGATTTGTTTTAATTCAGCTTCAACTTGAACTTGCATATAATCAGTTGATGGTTTGTTCCAGTCAACTCCTGGTCTTGTTTTGGTTGAAGATATTGAGCTTCTCCATCTCTTCTTTTCACAGATGTAGTCAATCTGATTCCTGTGTACTGCATCTGACAAAGTCCACATGTATAGCCACTGTTTATGTTGCTAAAAAAAGGCATTTGTGATGAATAAGTCATTGGTCTTGCAAAACTCTATCATGTGATCTCCAGCATTATTTCTACCACAAAGGCCATATTTTCCATCTACCAGTAATTCTACTTTGTTTCCAACTTTTGCATTCCAGTCACCAGTGATACCCAACACATCTTGATTGCATGTTTGGCCAATTGCAGACTGAAGAAGTTGGTAAAAATCTTCAATTTCCTTGTCTTTGGCTTTAGTGGTTAGTGTGTAAATTTGAATAATAGTAGTATTAACTGGTCTTCCTTGTGGGCATGTGGATATCATTCTATCACTGACCACATTGTACTTCAGGATAGATCGTGAAACAGTCTTTATGACGATGAATGCCACACCATTCCTGTTCAATTTGTCATTCCTAGCATAGTAGATCATATGGTTGACTAATTCAAAATGGCCAAAACCAGTCCTTTTCAGTACATTAAAGCCTAGGATACTGATTGTCATGTGTTCCATTTCATCTTTGACATCTTCCATTTTCTTAAATTCATAGTTTGTACATTCCATGTTCTAATTATTAATGGATGTTTGCAGCTATTTTTTCTCATTTTGAGTCATGCCACATCAGCAAATGGAGGCCCCAAATGCTTTACTCCATCCACATCACTAAGATTGGTTCTACTCTGAGGAGGCAGCTCTTCCCCAATTGTACTTTGAGTGCCGTCCAACCTGAGGGGCTCATCTTCTGGCACTGTATCAGATAGTGTTTCAGAGCTATTAATAAAGTTTCCAAGTAATATATCAGACAGTATTTCACTGCTATTCATTAGGCTTTTGCTGGCTAACTTTTTTAGAAGTGGATGGCCCCTTCCTTCTTCCAAGTCTGTTTTAATCTGGGAACTGTGCTAAAACTTGTCCACCATGGGTGATCCTGTTGGTATTTGAAATACTGGTGGCATAGCCACCAGCTTCACAGCAACATGGAAGCCACCACAGTACAACAAACTGACAGATGAGTGGTGGCAGCCTGCCATATTGCTTTCCAATCTTGGGATTCACTAGCTTACACAGTCTGTTAGCCTGCCATTTTACCTGCCAATCTTGGATACATCAGGCTCTGCAGCCCATGATCCAGCAGTTTGCCATCTGATTTGCCAGTCTTGGGTTCCTCAGCCCAGCAGGTATGTGAGTCAGGAGAAGCCTCCAGCATGATGTCTGACCCATGGACTTGGGACTTGCCAGGCTCTACAACCATATGAACTATTTTTTTGAGATAAATAAGTCTCTATCTATATATCTATCTACATACATATATACATACATACATAAGTTTCACTGGTTTTGCTTTTCTAGAATCCAGAGTAAGACAGTGGTCAAGAGGAAACTGTTTTATTTCAAAGTTAAATCATACTAGAGTGTGTGTTTTGATACTTAATGGGGTGATTCAGTAAAAAGGGGGCACAAATTAATTCAGGCAAGAGAGAGGATAGTTGCAGGACTGAAGTTCTTGAAGGTAAGAGCAGATGGGTCCAGAGCACAAGAGGACAGTTAGCTCTGGATAAGAGCAGGAAAGGAGAATTAAGGACATGGGTACTGATGCTGGATGCTAGATTTGGTGGAGGAGAGAGAGAGTTTCTGTCCAATAGCTTTTATTTTCCAATAAAGTTTGAGGAAAAGTCATTAGTTAAGACTGAATAGGGAAAATGGAAAAGTTATAGGGACTTTAAAGAAACAGAATAATAGTCATAAGCAAATATTAGAACTTATGTGCCAGCAAGTATACAAATGCTTTATACCTATTGATTCACTTAATTCTCACAATCCTAAATGGTGGGTTCAGTTAATATCCCCGTTTTACAGATGAGGAAACTGAGGTTCACTGAGATTACATTCATGATGCTAGAAAGTGACAAAACCATTATTTGAACTAGCTCCAGGGACAAAGTGTGAAGTAGTTATTTTGGAGATTTAGAGAGTAGAGATACTGTGGAAATGATGTAGGATTGCCCACCAATACTGAGTGCCATTTGAGATTTGTGCTCATGAATATAAGGTGAAACAATCATCATAGTATGCATTTTTTTTCTTTGGGTTTTACCTATTAGGGAGCAGGCACATGGTAGGCAAATTGGTTTGATAAGGCTTGGGCTTTGCCTGGTAAGTTCTTTGGAGGAGATGAGGGCAAAGAAGTGAAGATATTTGTGAGGGAATGAGTATGATTCTGATGCTCTGCATGAGTAGGGCAGTGAAGATTTGTGGGAGTAATGGAGAGTAGGAGAAGTGGTAGGTCCAATGGATTGGAAGACTACTTGAGGTCAAAGCATAACTGGAGTAGTAGTAGAAAAAAACAGAAGATGAGCTGTAAAGATAAGAGAAGGTAACTGGATGCTGAAAAATGAGATTGTGGAGAAGACGCAGTTACTAGTAATAAAGTCAAAGGTCCGAACCATTTTGTTTCCACTGTTACCTTTTGCAGTCCTCATGATACACACCATGCTTCTTTAAATAAGCATTGCAATCACTCATACCTCTGATTATGTCCTTTTCTTACTTAGTATAGTTTTTTCCTGCCTTCTATCATTTAAATAGTGTCCATTCTTAAATCTATTCTCAGATGGAACCTCCTTTGTAACCAACCATCTTCTCTCACACTGATGTCTTTAACCAGAAGTTATTTTCATTTTCTCTTGTAGCATTATTTTTACCTTCATACAGTATTCATTCTATATTCCTCTATAATGAAACATTTGTTCTTGTGTCTTAACTATTCTGCTAGGTATTATTAAGTGTTCAAGCATAAGGACCATAACACTCCAACTTGGTATTCTGGTCTAGGCTTGGCCTCATGTCTTCCTGACAGCAACTGTATAATAAATACACTCATCCACTAAGGACAGGGACTCTGTAGTAAATGCTCAGTACATGTGTGTTGAATTGAATGATTGACTAAACAAATTAGGAGCATGACCTTACATTTCTCACATTGGATTCATACTCATATATCTGTGAACGAGCATCCCAACAAAACTATTCTCTCTTCTTTTGGAGTTAATAGTCAAGTCGGCTATAGTTCACCATTGCAGACCCTAGTAATAATAATAACAACACTAAAACCCACACATTGATTACTCTGTGACAAGTGCTCTTCTTTACATATTTTAACTCATTTTTCTCATAATGCTAAGAAGTATTGTTTTTATTCTATTTTAAACAAGGAAAAAATGAAGGTTGAAAGGGATTAATGAATCATCCAAAGTCATGTAGCGACAGCAAAGCTAATAATCAATAGAGTCCATGACCTTATCCAGTGTTTTCTAACTTTTTTGACAGTGAGCCTTAGCCAGAAATATTTATTATAATACAACTCATGAAAACACACACACAAACCTGAAATGAATTTCACAAATACTTTTACTATGTACAAATGCACATAAATTATTGCAGATGCAGTAAGTTAAATGCACTTTGGTATTTTCTATTTTATTGCATTAAAGAATGCTAGTTGGGACTCCCTAAATTGAATTTGCCATTTACTCTTGGATTACAACACACAATGGAAAAACACTGCTCTAACCACTGAGTTTTGCTGCCTCTCCTTTGCTAGAATGGATGAATGGCTTACAATTCTTCTCCAGTTCTCCCAAGCCATTGGTCTAAATTTCATTTCTTTAAAAAGGAAGTATCCTAACTGGTATACATAGGAAAGAGCATGCTGCTGTTTAATTACACAGAGTTGAACATAAGTTAAATGACATATTCCCTTCTGAGTTACAAGTAACCCAGCTACAGAATTGCTTGAGGATTACTTAAAACTATTCTAATTGAAAAAGAAATATAATTAAGTTGAGAGAAGTCAACTGTCTCTGAGCCAAATCCCCTCCTATCAAAGAATCATTTCTCATTTATATCAAACTGATTGAGTAACTTTTCTGGGGATAGGGGCTTGAATTCCGTTTTCCACATGCATTCCTTCACTTAGGTACTAACTTACCAACTTACCAATTTGGAAAAGATTTATTAAAAGTGAAAGCTGTGCTTAGTTTTCATGATGAGTCCCAGTGATATAAACATGTCTGGTCCTTGTTTTCCGTTTGCAATTCAGTGTTACAACAAAAGAGAATGCCCCAGCCACATTGAAAGAACAAAGGGAGAAGACAGTTAATTGTGCCTGAAGGAAAAGAAGTTAAAGAAGACTTCACAGAGGGCTGATGTTGGAACTAAGTTTTGATAAGTAATTAAGATTTTTTTTCAATTTTTTTTTCCCCATCACTTCAAGAACTTCTTCTTGTTTTTTTTTTAATTGTGATTTAGATGAAAGTTTACTGAGCAAATTCATTTTCCATTCAATAGTTCATATACATGTTGTTTCATGACATTGACTGCAATACCCAAAATGAGTGATAAGGATTTCATCAACTTTATGGAAGGGGTAATGTCCCAAGAAGAGGGAAAACATGTATAAAAGAAGGATCATGGATTGTAAAATAAAATGCAACTATAGTGAAGTATATGATGCCTGTGGGAGATTAATGGGACATGAAGTAGGGAAAGTGGACAGGGGTTGATTATGAAATTATTTTTATGATATACAAGGAGTTTGGACTTTATTCTGTATGGAACAGAGAGGTATTATAGAATGCTTGGCAGTTGGATAACACAAGTATTTCAGAAAGATAAGACCAAGGTGGGTGGGGAGTGATAATGAAATGGGGCAACAACATGGAAGTGGGGAGGGGAGGATTTTAGAGATATTTAGGCAGTAGAGTAGACAGGTGTGAGTGGCTATTGGGTGTGGGCAGTGATGCCCAGATTTCTGTTTTGAGTGGCTAGGCAGATGGCATTGTCATTTACCAAGATAAGGTCTGCTGGAGAAGGAGTAGGAATGGGGGACAAACTAATAAGTTATGTTTTAGATAGGTTGCATTAAAGGCAACCAAAAGATCTCTGGGTGCTACATACACAGGTAGGTAGAAAATCAGTCTGGAACTTAGACACAACTCTGGATGCAGGTATAGATTTGAAAGCTAGGTTCTAGTTGGTTACTTCAAGTTTTAGGTGTGAATGAGTTCTTACGGAGTTAAAATAAGAGGACCAAAGGCAGAGCCTACCAATATATAAGAGGTGGGCTGAAGAAGAGAAACTCTTTTAGGCACTACACCACCAGAGCTCCCTAAACACACGTACACACCCCCAAACCGTGAAAGGATCACCTAGAGAGGTAGGAGGAGAATTGGGAGTGATTGACATTATGGATAATGCAAAGGAAAGAGAAATTAGGCACAGAATTGTCAAGAGTCAAGTTACCTAGAGGAGGCCTGGAATGTGGTCACTGACTTGTGCCAAGCAGGTTTAGGGATGGGGCAAAGGATAAGGGAGTGGGGTGAAGTACAGTTGCAAGAGTGGGGCAGCCTAACACTGCAATTAAGGGTAGACTCTGGTGATAGATTCATTCATTCAACTAATACTAATTGAACACCATTATGTTCTGTCTAAGTCCTGGGGATATGTCAGTGAACAACAACAAAACATCACCTACAAAACTTCCATTTTCAGATGATCTGGGTTTGAATTCTAACTCTGCCACTTCCTACTTATGTAGCCTTGATAAGTTACTGAACCCAAGTCTTAGTTTATCAGTATAATAGTACCTATCTCATTGAGTAGTTATAAGAACTAAATGAGAAAAATGATGTAAGCCACATGGCCCAGGGCATGGCACATAATAAGCTTTCAATAAATGTTAGCTACGTTAAGTAGAGGAACCCTGGTGGTGCAGTGGTTAGAGTGCTCCACTGCCAACTGAAAGGTTGGTGGTTTGAACCTACCAGTTGTTCTGCAGCAGAAAGATAAGGCAGTCTGCTTCTGTAAAGATTACAGCTTTGGTAACCCTATGAGGCAGTTCTACTCTGTCCTATAAGGTCATTATGTGTTGGAATCCACTAGACAGCAATGGGGTTTTTGTTATGTTAAGTAGAGCATCAGTCACTTTTTCCAGAGACTTGTTTTGATGATAGTTCAAAGAGATCTGATTGTAGCTAAAAGTGGACCCAGGATTAATTTTTGTTGTTTGGGGGATTTCTCAGGATGAGAAAGGTCCAGCTTGTTTTATGTATATGGGAAAAGAGGAAGTCAAGTTGAGAAGAAACATGAGCTACAGTGTGAGAGCCTGGAGGAGAAGAGGGCCTGTGGGTTGCTACATCAGCTCTATCAAGTCACTGGATCAGCTCTATCAAGTCACTGAGGGCTCAGTTAGGTAAAAAGAAATGACTCTGATTTTTGAGCAAATAACCTTGTTTATGAACTCCCATGTTCTTTTATTTTTCACTATCTTCTTATAATCTTTTTCTGTATCTAGAATTGCCTTGTCTATTTGGCAAATGAGCCCCTCAGTAGGCTATTGGCATACTCCAGAGGGAGCAGCCCTGTTACTAAGGTGACCATTTATCCAAAAGCTCCAACACTTGTGTTTTTCACATCAATTTGGCATTTCAATTCTTCCTACACTATAAGGTTTGTTCCCTCTCCAGAATGAGGAGCAATGGATTTTGTAGAAATCACATGATCTGTGGAGTTAGACAGACCTGAGCCTGAGTTCCACTCTCTCGCCAACTAGCTATATAACCTTGGAAAAGTTCTTTAACCTCCCTGAGCCTTTGTTTCCTCCATTGTGGACATGAGAGTAGTACAATATGTATCTCATGGTATTACTATGAGATCAAACCTGAAAATGGAAACACCTAACCTACTGTCTAGCACACAGTAAGTACTCAATGACTATTTGCTCTTTTTATCTCCACTAGTCCTTAAGCATACAATCATTTAATATATAGACTCACAGAATATTGCATGGCTGTTAATGTAGTAATTTCTCATAGTAATTTCTCCCTATCCCCTTGTGTGGTGAGGATTATATGACACAAGTACATGGTGTTACATCTCTGTGGTTATTTTGATTGTTGCTATTATGAAGGCAAATATGAAAATTCCTGAGGCCTACTTTTCCATCAGAACAAAAATTCTGATGAGGTGAGAAATTCTGGCAGGAAAGTCAATCTACATGTTGCTGTTGTTGTTGTTGTTATGTGCTGTCGAGTTGGACCCGACTCATAGTGACCCCTCCTTGGGTTTCCAAGGCAGTATCATTATGGAAGTAGATTGCCCCATCTTCCTTCCAAGGAGTGGCTACATGTTGCAGTGAGACAGAAAAACAGAGGTGAGTTTTATGTTGGAGGATAGCAGTGTGTCTTAAACATAAAGCCAGGATGTTTGCAGTCCAGCCTGCATTTCTGAAAGCTCCAACTTAGAAACACCAGGTAGACAGAGCCAGAAATATGAAGCTCTGAAGACACTGCTCAACTTTGTGCAGGCTGGACCTTTATAGGTAGTAATGTATGGTTTTGCACCAAACTCATCGGTGTGGAGGTTAGGAATGAACATATACCCAGAGAACACACACAAAGACCTGGAGAAATATGGGCAGGACAAGCCATCTATGAGATTCTCCCTCATAAGCTAAAGGGAGAACCCAAGATGTAGGCCCCTGAAGATGTCAGCATAGGGTTGCTAACTAGTCACCCTTCTGTCAGAACAGCCACTCAATACTCTCTTAAGTTTGCAGGTGTGCTCACTGCCCTTCGTTAGGCTGCAGTAGGTTCTGCTACTCCCTTTGGTTTCTCTGTTATCTAGTTTCTATGTCCTGCTTTCTGTTTGTGTCCAGGTACTGTGAATCTAGGAATAAGTCCCAGGGATCAGATGCTGAAATGAAGTAGCTAACGAGGGCTTAAAAAAAAAAAAAAAAAAGATTCTGTATCATATTATGTGACCAGAGTTGGTATGCCTTCCACTGACCAGGCTGCAGAGAAAGGGACACAGGGATTGACTACTCCAAGCCACCAGCACTAATCATATTGCTTCTGTCTGATGTGTGGTGAACCTCTCTCAGAAGACAGTGATGGAAAATGGAAAAGAGAGAAAATATTACAAGTATTGTTCCTCCCTTCTCTGTCTCTGCTCCTGCTGTTTCTCCTTCATATCCTTCCACAGAGCCTTTGCCCTGGCAATTTCTTTGGCACAGAAGCTCTTCCCAAGATGTCTTCATGGCTTATTCACTCTCTGCTCACATGCAACCATTCTCTTCATAAAAACAATAATTCCCCGTAGACTTTCCTGTGTCACTTTTCTTCAGAGCATTAATTACCATTTGGCATATTATATATATTTTAGGAGCCTAGATGGTGCAAACAGTTAAGAGCATGGTTACTAACTGAAAGGTGGGCAGTTTAAACCCACCCAGAGGCTCACTGGGAGAAAGCCCTGGATATCTGCTTCTGTAAAGATTACAGTCTAAGAAACCTTATGAGGCAATTCTTCTCTGTCCTATAGGGTCACTATGAGTTGGAATAGACTCAACAGCATCTAACACCAACACTATATATTTCACATGTTTGTTTGTTTGTTGTCTATGTCCATTCATCAGAGCTTAAACTCCATAAGGGAAGGGATTTTTGTGTGACTGTATCCCTGCTATAGCTTCAGTAATAAGAATTTGCCTGGCATATGGTAGATGTTTAAATGTTTGTTGGATGGAAAGAAAGGAATGGAAGGGGAATATATATATTCATATATATATATATATATACACATATTCAAACTATATTCAATTTAATTTGACACACATCAGTTCAAATTGTACCCTTGTGCACATCTATGATTATGGAGATGGGTTAGTGATGCTCTCTCTCACGCAGTAACTTCTAATCTAGTGATCCTGAGACCAGGTAGAAAACATGTGGCATGAAAGATTTGTGAATAAAACAGCACTGAGCATCTACACAAAAACATTGTTCGACATCTTACTTTGGTGAGCAGTGACTGGGCTCTTAAAAGCTTGCAAGTGGCCATCTAGATGCAAGTGGCCATCTCTCTTTGTCCAGAGCAAAGAAGAATGAAAAAAACCAAAGACACATGGAAACAACTAGTCCAAGGGACTTGTACACGATGCGATCCTCAGCCTATATGACTATGAGACCAGAAAAACTAATGGTGCCTGGTTACCACTGTCAACCACTCGGAGGGGGATCTGTGTAGGAGATCCTGGGTAGAGTGGGAGAACAATGTGGAACAAAACTCAAAATCATTTAAAAAAAGGGCGGGGGGACCAGGTTTGCTGTCTGATAAAGCCTGATGGAACCACTGAGACTGTGGCCCCTAGATGCCCTTCAGGTCTGGAATTAAACTCATTCCTATGGCTTCCAAGCAAATAAAAGAAAGGCATATGGGGTGAACATTTACATCAGGTAGATATACGCCTTGGAGAGATCAATCATGGGAGAACAGAAGAACAGTGTATGCACAGGGAGACTGCAAGAGGCAGGAGTGCATTGGAAGGAAGGACACAGGGAAGAGGTAACTGTGGAGAGAAAGTGTGAAAAGAGTTGTTACATTGTGGGAAATTGCAGTCAATGTCATGAGACTAAATGTGTATGAACTGCTGTATGGAAAATGAATTTGCTCTGTAAACTTTCACCCAAATCACAATAAATTTTTTTTTTTAAAAAAACTAGCATTGAGCATGAAAGGAAGAGCAGGTCACATTATGGGGGTGACTGGAAAAGGCTTCATGGAGGAGGTGACATTTGAGATGGCTTTTTATGTGGTATGAGAGATATACATGGGAGCATCTGCATGAAAACAAGAAAATATGGCATGTGTTTGAAGAATAGTATAAAAGCCAAAGCATAGCAACTCTAGACCCAGGGGCTAGAAAGTGAGGCCTGGCCTGGTAAGGAGGACACAGACTTCTGTGGGTGGAGGAGTTCACACTTCAATCACCAGGCAGTGGGACACCACAGACAACTAAAAAAAAAAAAAAACCAAAAAACTCTTGTCATTTCTGATTATGGCAACTTCATGTGTTTCAGACTAGAATTGCACTCCATAGAGTTTTCAAGGCTAGACCCTTTGAAAACAGATTGCTAGGCCTTTCTTCCTAGATGCCTCTGGGTGGATAGGAACCACCAATCATTTGCTTAGCAGCCAAATGCTCAACTCCTTGTGCCACCCAGGGACTCCTATGGATGGCTTAAAAAACAAACAAACAAAACCCTTGTCATCGAGTCATCTATATTCTGACTTGTATTGGCCCGATAGGACAGAGTAGGACTGCTTCATTGTTTCTCCCATAAAGAGGCTGGTGGGTTTGAACTGCTGACCTTAAGTTAGCAGTCGAATGCTTAACCACTGTGCCACCAGGGCTCCTTTATGGATGGCTTATGCATGTGAAATGGCCAGGGTTGTGTTGTAGAAGGTCAGCCTAGCAGCTGTGAAGGATGGACTGAGAAGCTTTGAGGGAAGAGGAACCTTTAGTACACTTTCGCCATTGTCCCTGTGAGGAGAGATAAGGAGGACTCAGATAGATGGAGAGGAGGGGATGGTTTCAGACATTTTCATAAATATATTTTGCAGGACTTGGCAACTGATTTGTAGTAAGGTGGGGCATGAGGGGAGAGTCAAAGATGACCCAGGCTTTGAGCCTGAATGCACAGGAGAACAAAAATGGCAGATAAGGAGAGAGAACTGGCAGAGGCAAAGCGGATGCTATACACTTGTGGGCTGTCCCTCATTTTGAGTAGAAAAGTCTTAGGATGAAGGTATTGATGTGAGAAACTATTCCCATTTGGTCTATCTTGCAGAGCACCTAAGACACAGAGCTATACCAAATGGGCTTCTCAGCAAACTTCTGGACACCAGAACATGGGATTTGAAGTCAAAAGACCTTATCACCACCACTCTTGGATTCTGACTTGCCTTGGGCATGTCCCTGAACTGATGAGTGCCTCATCTCTCCTTTCTGTTGAAACTGGGTGATGTTATTTCCACCAACCTGTTCTGCTGCTTGAGAGCCCAATGACAAAGTTTGTTATGTACATTGAACTCCTTGCCCAAAATGGACTGTGGTGAAAATATAGTTGGTCTGTCCACACAAAAGGCTTATAATATTAGAAGTGTTAAAGATCCCACTGTGCTATTCACAAGGTGGGAGGTGAGCAGGGAGTGTTTTCATCTCAGGATCAGGCCAGCTTCCAGCTAATGGTGTTACACTCTCTGTGAATGTTCCCTCCACCACCCTTCTGCTTCCTTTGTGCATAGCTCCTTTCTTGCTTTTGGCCCTCAGCAGCTCTGCTCTGTTTCTGTACAGATGGTTCACCCCTACCAGGCCCCACCAGGGAAGGGATTGCATTTATGAGAGGAGAGAAAGGGTACTAAATGGGCCTGAGAGACACAGGCTGTGACGCTCTGGGACATTGGGCCACTGCAGGGATCCAAGCAAGGCAAGGTTATTATTTTTCCTTTCTCAGTCATCCACACATGAAGTCACCTGTAGCATTTCAATAGCAAAGGTTATGCTTTGAATCTGCTTTGGACCTACTGGTTTTGGGTAATCTGGAAAAGAACAGGAAATTATTATGGGTTGAGTACCGCCTGTGAGCATTCACACCCCATGACAATGCAGTTGCTGCTGTGAAATGGAGGCTCGCCAGACAATGTCTGTTCCTTTTCCATCTGATGCAAGGGACAAAAAGCCTTTTGGCCTTCTGCTCTGGAGATGGCAAAAGACTGGAAAGCTCTTATGAACTTTACCTTGAAAATCAGGGCTGTCATCTAATAGTGTGGATATAAGGATTAATACAGATTGAAAGAAATTGAGGTCCCAGGTTTCCCAGGGGAGAAGCTAAGTGAGAAACCCTTGTAATCTTCCCAGGAGCATCAATATGGTTTGACACAGCCACCAGGATTGTGGTGTGGCTTTTTCTGTTCTACTGAACTGACACGCTGAGGGCAAGAAGTTGCGGGGGAGAGCTGGGAGAGGATGACAGTAAACCAGTTGCTGTCAAGTTGACTCTGATTTATGGTGACCCCATGTGTGTCAGAGAAGAATTGTGCTCCATAGTGTTTTCAATGGCTGATTTTTCTCCAAGGTGCCTCTGGATGGACTTGAACCAGACTTTTGGTTAGCGGCTAAGCATATTAACCATTTGCAACACCAAGGGACTCCACCCTACACTAACATAGAAAGCATTTCCTTGAGGTTGTTATGTCTGTCTGATCCGGCCACTTTGGAGAACTCCCACTGGCTTCATTCCCAGGGCATCTCATGCCAAGGTGATGTGATTAAGCCAGAAACATGCTAAAAAAGAAAACTAAGAAGGAAGAGAAAGCTTTGAATTAAAAATAGAGACCTCCCTTGTAGGATAATCCAGGCAATTGGCATAATATAATCCTTAAAGTTTATGTTTAACCTTCTAGTATGGTAAGTAGGTCTTAATAGCCATGTAAGCTACAATTATTGGTCTTTATTTGTCTGGAATAAAGAAAAAGGAAGGAAACCCAAGAATCAGAGAAGAAAATGGACTATAGGATGAATGGTCTACATAAACCATTACTTTCTCCATCAGGATTCTCCTATGAATCCTGATAAAAAGGGAGAAAAATGTGGGAAAGAATTTCAAATTCTGAAAGAATCCAGACTTATTGGACCTATTGAGGCTGAAGGAGTTTCCAAGACTATGGTCCTGAGTTGCTCTTCAAACCCTGAATTCAAACTATTGCCTGACATCACATTTAAACTAAGTAACTGTTTAGCCCAAAGAGAAAAAATTGTCATCCTTGAGTATTGCATTTCTTAAAAAAAAAAAAAGTTATTTCTATAAGACCAAAGGGTCAACAGCTATTTTAAAGCATGGATGAGAAGATTGTGGGACAGGAAGATTTAGTAAATGGAAGTGAAACAATTAGAACAGAAATAACATAATGTGAAGAATGCAACCAATGCCACTGATCATTATGTCTGGAAACTGTGGAATGGGAGTGGGTTTTGCTGTGTATATTTTAAGCAAAAATAAATAATAAAATAAAAGAGACATGATCCATGACAGATATTCTCCTTCATGTGGGAATGGTGAGGAGGATTTGGTTTTTTGTTTTGTTTTGTTATTGGGAAGAGTTATTTACTCATAAGCCAAAAAAACCCCACTGCCATTGAGTTCCTTCCAATTCATGGTGACTCTATAGGATAGAGGAGAATGGTTCCATAGGGTTTTGAAGGCTGTAAATCTTTATGGAAGCAGATTGCCACATCTTTCTCCCACAGAGCTGCTAGTGAGTTCACACTGTAGATTTTCTGGTTAGCATCTGAGCTGAGCACTTTAACCACTTCAACACGAGGGCTCCTTGATTTAATCATGTTGTTGTTGTTGTTTTGCCATCGAGTCGGCCCCGACTCATAGCGACCCCTCCTTGGGTTTCCGAGGCAGTATCACTACGGAAGTAGGAATGCCCAACCTTCCTTCCGAGGAGTGGCTGGTGGGTTTGAACCGCCAGCCTTCTGGTTAGCAGTCAAGTGCCTTAGCCACTATGCTACCAGAGCTCCTTGATTTAATCATAGGGAAAGGTATATGACTATGTCTATATTTGGTTTCATTCTAACATCCTTTCTGTAAGTGTTCACAAAATCTTGTAGTGAGGCATTCCATCCTTTTTCCAAACTCTTGAGAAAGTTTCTCTTCCCAAGTGAGTGCTTGCCTTTCTCTTTCCTCTCCCTTAACCGCTTTTGCATCCTTCCTTTAAATCCTGCTTCTCCTATGTTCACTCTTGCAGATAAAAGTCATCATGACTCAGAGCCCACAGAAGGGACTGCAGGGTTCAAAGGCAATGGCACTGGGGGAAGGAGGGACCTTCATCTGATCAATAATGACCAAGTGCTTGGCAACCCTTGGCAGTGAATGTGGTAGAAGAACATCTGAATGGTGAATATTAGGTTTGGAGAAGGTCATATAAATCTTTCCAGAAGCTAAGAAGCAGCCTACAGGCTCCCTCATTAATTTTTCCTTCACACATATATAAGATAAGGAGCTCTAGTGTCATAGAGCCTAAGGCATTTGATTGCTAACCAGAAGGTTGGTGGTTCAAACCCACCAGCCACTCTGCCGAAGGAAGACTGGGCAATCTACTTCTGTAAAGATATATCACCTTGGAAACCCAAATGGGGTCGCTATGAGTTGGAATCGACTTGATGGCAATGAGTTTGGTTTGGTATATAAGGATGGAGTGAGTGGTGGAATGATGTAATAGGATGCAGAGACCCTAGAGTTAGGACAGGAATGGTTTAGAGCCTAAGAGACCGGGAGGTTATATAGCACAGTAGTCCTCAGCCAAGAGTATGGTACATTTGGTGGCATAGTGCCTAAGACATTTGATTGCTAACCAGAAGGCTGGCAGTTCAAACCCACAAGCCTCCTCAAAAGGAAGACTGGGCAATCTACTTCCCCAGAGACATTGCCTCGGAAACCCAAGGAGGGGTCGCTATGAGTTAGAATCGACTCGATGACAGTGAGTTCGGATTTTGGTTTGAGGAAAATACCCAT
>NW_006921713.1:7917427-8080810 GCF_000298275.1 Orycteropus afer afer | reverse complement strand
GACATTGAGTCGGACCCGACTCATAGTGACCCCTTCTTGGGTTGCCGAGGCAGTATCACTACGGAAGTAGATTGCCCAACCTTCCTTCTGAGGACTGGCCGGTGGGTTTGAACCGCCAGCCTTCTGGTTAGCAGTCAAGTGCCTTAGGCACTATGCTACACACACACACACATATATATTTGACTTAGTGGAATGGCTGGGAAAGGACACAGTGCTATCAGTAATTTTAGTACAAGCTCAGACTTCTATGGAAGTCAGCTTGTAGATCAGCAGAAAAACCAAAAACCAAACTCACTGCCATCAAGTCGATTCCGACTCATAACTACCGCCATTGAGTTTCCAAGGCTGTAAATCTTTACGGAAGTAGATCACCCCATCTTCTTTCCGTGCACTGCATTGAGTTGAATCCAATTCATGGTGACCTCATTTGTGTCAGGGTAGGACTGTGCTCCAGGGGGTTTTCAATGGCTGATTTTTTGGAGGTGGATTGCCAGGTCTTTCTTCTGAGGTGCTTCAAGGTAGACTCAAACCTCCAACTTTTCTGTTAGCAGGCAAGTATATTAATTGTTTGCACTACCCAAGGACCTCTGATACCTCTATGAAATTAGATATCAGCAGCATGGCCCCATTACGGTGAGGTAAGAAAAGCCAAAACAAGTTTTGTGGGTTCTTGCAATTAATTTCTTGGTGGTAAATGTTTAGAAAGAATCTGCCAACTTGTTTTCTTCATGTGAAAGTTTTGTAATAATGACTAAAAGTGTATATCTGCCTCTATGTTGTTGTTGTTGTTGTTATGTGCCGTTGAGTTGGACCCAACTCATAGCGACTCCTCCTTGGATTTCCCAGGCAGTATCACTATGGAAGTAGATTGCTCATCTTCCTTCCGAGGAGTGGCTGGTGGGTTTGAACCGCCAGCCTTCTGGATAGCACTCAAGTGCACTAGGAATTACGCTACCAGAGCTCCCATATTTGGTTCCATTTTACCTTAACTTCTGCCACATCATTTCCATCACCTCATGTTACATATTTCTTTTTATAATTTTTTGCAATTATCCATGTCAATTGTCACTAAATAGCATGGCAAAACAGAGAGAACACTAGACTTGGCAAACCTGGGATCCACTTCTTACTTACTGCACGACCTTGGAAAAGTCACGTCTCCCCACGCCCCTCAGTTTCCTCATGTGTAACATACAATACTATGTACCTACCTACTTGTTAGGAATGTTGTGAGACTCAAAAAGAGAAATGTTTTGAAGCTATTTCTCTTCCTATATCACCTACCTCTTTCTATCTCCCCTACCCCAATTCAAGAGTTCTCAATACTCATTATTGAGTGTGTCTCTTTCTCACTTCAACTTAGAAGTATAGATTTTATAATCTGTTGTGCAAGTGTTCTTCTCTGAATAGTGATTAATGAATCCATCCCAGAATCAAAGGCTAATCTACTGGAGCTGGCACCTCATGCAGAAGTAGCACTCCCTCGGACACTGACAGGATCTATGTCCTTAAGTGTGTGCAGGGCCAAATGCAGTGGGCAAAAGTAGCTTTCACCTGGGTGGGATTCAAGCCTCAGGATTTGCGGGACCACATATGGCTTTCCAAGCCTCTGCCCAAGGAAGCACTATCATAAATTCCTTGATGACAAGACTGTTTGTTTTGTAAACTGTATTTTTGAGTCCTACAGCAATGCCTGGCTCACAGCAGACATTAATATTTGATTGAATGGAAGCAAGGAAGGAAGAAAGGAGGAAGGGAAAAAATAAGTCGAAGCAGTGGAAGATGTGCACTGTGCCTAGAATCTGCACACAGGCCTCGAACCTTAATTATCTCCACAGCCACCAACCAATCCTTGTAATCATTGTTAATGACAATGGACCAGCTTCCTCAAAATTTACCAGTACTTTTATCCTAAGAAAAAGGAGACAAAGACAATTAAGACATTTTTTTTTCTCTCTCACCCTGCCAACACAACCATTAGAATAAATATAAAAGTGTATTAATATATAAGCATCTAACTTATATAAATTGTTGTTGTTGTGTGCCATCAAGTCGGACCCGACTCATAGTCCTTGGGTTTCCAAGGCGGTATCCCTATGGAAGTAGATTGCCTAACCTTCCTTCTGAGGAGTGGCTGGTGGGTTTGAACTGCCAGCCTTCTGGTTAGCAGTCAAGTGACTTAGGCACTATGCTACCAGAGCTCCCTTATGTAAATTACTATTAAGTAAATTATTTAGTAAATAAATTAAAAGTATTATAATATACATTATGTAACTAATCTTATGAAAAGATCATTAACCTGAATTCTTCCACCATTGTGCTACAGCAATGGAAGCAAAGCACAATTCCAGCATTAATTGTCACAAAAGTATATAGAGTATGAAACCTTCTCTTAACCAAAACTATTGATTGGGATGGATCCCCTTATTCCAACCATGCCCATGAAATCCTGTTTCCAGAAACACATCTGTTACTTGTAAAAATTACATGCTCATCCAGGATTCTTAGAGGGAGTCTCCTTATAATCTGGTAGCAGGGCTCCAAGAAGAGTTCCATCTTGATAACAAGTTTTTCAAGCAATGCAATGTATCTGTCCAAATTTGATCAGAAAACAGAAACCATAGCAGTAATTCGAATAGTGAGAATTTAGTATAAAGAATTATTTGCTAGGTTTTCACCTAGTGATTAACTAACGAAAGGTGTGAAAGAGAACTTTGAGGTATAACAGGTGTAGCAACTGCTGAGAAAAGTTTCCATCCTTAGGGTTGAGGGCAAAGCAAACAGGAAGGGACCTTAGGAGGCAGGGCTGAAATTTAACTTCAGTGGAGAGGTCACTGATGCAGTAATGACAAACTAGTTGAAGGATATTCTGGAACTCTGGGTTCTACCCACCACATGGGTGAAGACTTCAGGGACTGTTGCACAACTAGAGACTGACCAAAAAATCTCTTCTGCCTCCTCCAGCCTCTGTCTCCCTCCAGCACACTCTATTGACAGAAATTAACATGGAGTGGCAGGCAAAGGAGAGATGTAACTTACAGAAACCAGCTCTAGTATCACAAAGCAGGCAAAGAAGAGTATAATTGGGATTTGAAGGTAATAAATTAATAACTAAGGAGATCTGGTGGCACAGTGCCTATGGCTTTTGACTGCTAACCAGAAGGTTGGTGGTTCAATCACACCTCCAAAAGGGATATGGGGTAAAAAAAAAAAAAAAACTTCTGGGTTGTATATATTCTGGTCATGAGCCCTTTCTGAAATCACTGGCCTGTGGAAATTTATGCTAGCTTCTTCACTGTCTCTTGGCCTTGATTCTATTTTCTGGCATTAAACTGGATGGGTTGTTCCCAACATTGGCTGGAATATTATTATTAGCCAATGAACTTTCACAAAATACTGAGTATTTAGCATCTGTATTTTTAAAAAAGTTCCTCAGGTAACTCTAATATGCAGCCAGAGTTGAAAACCACTGGAATAGACAGTGGCAAGAAATAAAGTTGCCACAAAAAAATATGTTAAAGGGCAGTGTAGGTTTTCCAAGTCTTTGTAATAATGGAAAGGATTGAGGAGAGATGGGTCCAGATTCAAACCCCTGGTCCATCCACCTACATGACTCTGGGTAAGTTATCTCACTAAACCTCAGTTTTCTTATATATTAAACAAAGTGGAGAAATATGACTTTTCTGAGTATTATTATAGAGATAAAATAATATATATGAAAAAGTACTGGTAATAAGTAACTATTCAACAGATACTACTTGCAAAATCCCTTTCTTCATGACATTCTCAGAACTGCTAATGTGACACTTTGGGACAAAGCATTGTGGTACAGGGTCTAGAGGAAAAAGATTTGCCAAGATTGGTGCCTATGTAAACAGAAGTAACTAACTGTTGAGCATCAGAATGGGACAGTAAATACTAAGCCATTGTTAGACATGGTATCACATTCCATTTGTCTTGACTCCTTTATCATTTCCAGAATTAGCTTCACAATTATCGTCTAATTCAATCCTTACAATAGATTTGTAAGGCTCTTTGATTTCATACTAAGAGCTTGATGTTTGGAATTAGTCTTGCTAATTTTGACCTTCTGATCTTTCACTTAATAGCTGAGTGACTTTTGGCAAGTTGATGAATCTCTCCAAGACTCCATAAAATTTGCAAAATGGGGTTTCTGTGAGGACTAAATGAGGTAATAATGAATGAAAGGACTTAAAACACAGTAGGTGCACACATTAAACAATAGTATCTTTTAGGTATAACTTGAAGGAAAAAAAATCATCGCCTCTGATTTGTGGGATGTTTCTTGAATAAGATAAAAAATCACACAGCTATGTGCACTGGGATTAGGGAAGGATCTACTCAAACACTGAAATTTAATCTCAAAAAAGGCAAGAGAGAGAGAAAGAGAGAGAGAGAGAAAGATTTGAATTCATAGCTCTTGTGGGTATGTGCATAGTTAAGTGGGGTGGACAACCATGTAGTGGGCTGTTTTATTATCATTGGTGGACCCCAGTGCATAGCCTAAGAGGGAAAAAGCAAAAATATTGGCATTTCTTTGCTCTCAAATATGTTTTTTTTTTTTTTTTTGTGATGGAGAAGAGCAACTTTGTAGAGTATGCTGCAGTTGGGAGAATGTGTGTGTGTGTGTGTGTGTGTGTTGAAGACTGGTGTGCAGTGGGATGGGGCAAGGAATTGTAGACTCAAATACCTCATGAGGTCAGACAGGAAATGAGAAATACGAGAATTTTGCTAGAGAACAGATACTATATTAAAAAAAAAAAAAAAAAACTCACTTTCGTTGAGTCAGATCTGACTCATCTCATAGCGACCCCTCCTTGGGTTTCCGAGGCAGTATCACTACGGAATTCAGATAGTCAAAAAAACTGTGTCAGCCAAAAAAGAAGGAAAAAAAAGCTAGTTTCCTGGTTGGATTCAGCCTGCTGTACACCAGGTTGAGACTCTATTAACTGAGGGGATGAGTCCCAACTGCTTACAGGTCAATCAGGAAAAAAATGTGCCCTCACCCTACTGGAGGAACCTTAAGGAAGATTGGACATGGAGGGGAAAAAAAAAAACACCTTTGGTTGTCTTTATGAAAATCCCTATGTTAGGCTAGTTTGATTTATTCAGATTATGGGACATGCACTTTGGGGGAACTATGGTCTCTATGAATAGAAATCACTTGAGGACACCTAACAACAACATGTCCAGAACTGTTGAATTAGAATTGTTGGGAGGAGGGGAGGAAACCAAGGAATCAGTATTATAAAAGCACCCTCAGATGATTCCAATATGCATCCAAGGTTGAGAACTTCTGTTCTACATAATATTGGGAGTAGGGGGTGGGAGTAGGAGTCAGGCTGATATCTGGGGTTAGTAATGAGAACACTGAAGTCCATTGAAGATAAAAGTCTGGTCAAAAATCACAATGACAGCTTTTATTTATTTATTTATTTGGCAGGCTCCCCAGACTCTACCAGAACTAAGCCTTTTCTAGTGGTCTTTCCCACAGTCTTGCTTATTCCAGAATTCTACTAAGAACTTGGAGCTCTGGTGGCAGGGTGCCTAAGGCATTTGACTGCCAACCAGAAGGCTGGTGGTTCAAACCCACCAGCCACTCCTCGGAAGGAAGATGGGGCAATCTAATTCCATAGCCCAGATAACAGTTTCCATGTTTTAAAGTATTATTTTGGCTTTCTAAAGGTTATTGTCATTTTTAGGTCCTATTGAGTCGGCTCTGACTCATAGCAATCCTATGTACAACAGAATGAAACACTGCCTGGTTCTGTGCCAGCCTCACAATCGTTACTATGTTTCAGCCCACCATTTCACTCACTGTGCATAAAGGTTACCCACTGCCACTGAGTCAATTCCAACTCATAGTGACCTCCATTGGGTTTCCAAGGCTGTAAATCTTTATGGAAGTAGATTGTCTTATCTTCCTTCTGTGGAGCAGCTGGTGGGTTTGAACTGCTGACTTTCTGGTTAGCAGCCAAATGCCTTAGCCACCAGAGCTTCTTGTGTAAAGGTTAGTGGGATAGAAACTCTCAAACCAAAGTTTCAGGGCACATGCCACTGTCCAAGTGACAAAAGTAGGGCGTCACTTCTAAACACTCAGAAGCTTATCTTTCTGAGGCAGTTGGCTCATGGAGACATGGCTGGGTACTCCCTTGGCCCTTTATGAGACTAGTCTTTTTGATAGACCCTTTCAGTGGAACTCAGGGTAGCACAGAGGGGTACAGAACACAAATGGTTTGAATTAATTAGTTTAAGAGGTTCCCAGGTGGTGGAGGGGGACAGACAATACAAAGAACTGACACATGCCATAGTCTCAGGAATTCTTACATTCATACTGGTCATTAAGTCCTTGTTTTAATGAAGGCACTCTGTTGTGATTATAAACTTTAATTATATCCTTACTAGTTGTGCCCACGAGCATCCAGATTTTTCCTACTCCTAAACTCTGGTAGCATAGTGCCTAAGGCACTTGACTGCTAACCAAAAGACTGGTGGTTCAAACCCACCAGCCACTCTTCGGAAGGAAGGTTGGGCAATCTACTTCTGTAGTGATACTGCCTCGGAAACCCAAGGAGGGGTCACTATGAGTCGGGTCTGACTCGACGGCACATAACAACAACAACAACAACAAACCTCCCTTACTTAAAACCAAGGCTACGATTTAAGTGCATGTCTTGCCCTGTTCCATCCAGCCCCCAACTTTTTTGAAAACAAATGTCAGATTTTCAAATCACACTTCAGGTAGGTTACATGCAGTATAACTTTTCAATTCTTGTTAAAGCAATTCTATGCCCCAAAGGATAATTTGGACTTTAAGTCAGTTTCTTCAGAAGTGAAGAGAATCACTGTCTCTGGGTACAACTGAGGCTTTATGTTAGAGCTTCTCTGTTTTCAGGAATGTTCAGGGAGAAAGGAGATATGTTTCAGTACAAAGAATACAGGAGGATTCCCTCCAATACTACAGCTCCAAAGTGACAATACATCGCCCTAGAAAATACCCAGAACCAGGCATCAGCAGTGCTGGTTCCTAGCCGGGACTTACTACCCATTAGGTGACTGAGGCTCCTCACCCCTAAGAGGGGATTCTACTAACTGTTCTCTATACATACAGTCCTTTCCAGTACTAGAATTATAGGAAGAACACATGGGTAGGAATAATGTGATGTTGGAATGTACCTTATGATTTCCATTTGAAAAGCAAAATATATTTATGCTAATTCTTTTATCAAGAGCTCTGGTAGCATAGTGCCTAAGGCACTTGACTGCTAACCAGAAGGCTGGCAGTTCAAACCCACCAGCCACTCCTCGGAAGGAAGGTTGGGCAATCTACTTCCGTAGTGATACTGCCTCAGAAACCCAAGGAAGGGTCACTATGAGTCGGGTCCGACTGGATGGCACACAACAACAACAACAATTCTTTTATCACCAGAAGAAGCTAAGGAGGAGATACAATCATTTATCATGAATAGTTTGGAAAATCAAAGTTCAGAAAGAGAAATCATTTACAGTCCATATGTAAAGTCAAGAACAGAACTAGGAAAAACCAAAATCAAAACAACATTCAGGCAAATACATTAGCTCAAAAGACAGGATAAAGGGCCAGATGAAGCCTTTGTTTCCTGTCTTGGCTATGGTAGCTTAGTTGCCTCTAGACTAGACCCACACTACTGATATCCACCTGGAAAAGGAAGATACGTATAACAAGCTAATTCTCATATATGTTCTTCCTGTTGGTTAAAATGAGGGCCAGTTTGCATTCCTGATACCTCCAAGCAATGAAAGAATGCATGACAGAGTAAAATAATTACCAATTTATAGGAAATATAGAGGACAGAAGAATATGCTAATACCACAGGAAAGCAACCAGCAAAATCCAGCTGTGGGAAGCTCTAATGATGAAATTCTCCACTTTCACATACAAATTCTGAGGGAAATTAAAAAAAGAAAGTTTGGAGGTGAACCTATAGGTTAAAAAGAAATTTGAAATATAGCAACCAATTGCATTTTGGGGACCTTATTTGACTTAAGATGAATACATTTGAGACAAATGGAAATTTGAACACCAAGTAGATTTTTACTATCAAGAAATTATTTAATTTTTTGGTGTCTTAAGGCACTCCTCAGAAGGAAGTTTGGGCAATCTACTTCTGTAGTGATACTGCCTCGGAAACCCAAGGAGGGGTCACTATGAGTCAGATCCGACTCAATGGCAGTGAGTTTGGTTTGGTTGGAATGGTATTGTGATCACATTAAAAAAGAATCCTTATTTTTTAAAGATATATATGAAATATTTACAGAGATATTATACCATTATGGAATTTCTTCAAGATAGTAATAAAGAAGAGGGAAGTGGGTTAGAAGTATAGTTGAAACAAGATTGGCATAACTTGATAATTGTCAAAGCTGAGTGATGGATACATGGAGGTTCATTATACCATTCTGTCTACTTTTGAATATGTTTAAAATTTTCTGTGCCTAAAATTAAAAAAACAAAAGTAAGTAGTTGATGGTTATTATGTAGTAAAGAAAGAACTTTATGGGCACTAAAAAAATTGCTTTATGATCATAATATCATACATAATAATCTAATCTCCCCCAACCCTTTACCAACAGACTTCAACATCAACTAGCAGAAACAGATTCCTGACCCTACTGGATTCTCTAGTACAGAAAATGAGAAGCTGACTAGGGGGAAAATTCTCCCTCTTCACTCACACCATTCGAATAGCACCTTCAACAAGTTTTTTCAGGGCACAATAAAGAAAACACAAAGACCAAGAAAAAAACTGATTCTGATTTTTTTTTACCCTGATAATTTGTGGTAGGTTTCTTTATTTTTTGAATATAAAGTGACAGAAATAATTTGCCATTAGAAAAGAGAAAGAATCTTTGACTATTTACAACTTTTATACATCACAAAGTTTTTCTTGTTTTTATGTTGTCTTTTTTTTTTTTTAAATTCATTTTAATTTTTGTTCCTGCATCATTTGAACGAGTCCAAACTGGAAATCTATACAGCTCACAAAAAAGCCCTCCACCCAAAAGACCCCCCACCCCCACCCGACCCCAATGAGAAACAAGATAAATCAAAAGAATGAAATCAACTTCTTTTTTTTTTTTTAAAGATAAGTCATTTGCTTATATATATACTTGTAATTATTTTTTTTTCAAGTTCAAACACCAAAATCCAAGAGAGAAAGGAAAAAATGAAAAGACCCAGTCATCCACCCCCTCCCCCCCACTCCAGAATCTCAATTGATCCCTGCACATCCAAAATAAGAAATATATATTTACAGAAAACTAAAACATAAAACAAACAGAAAAAGAACTCAGAGGTGGATGGGCTGGGGATCTGAGAGTCATGAGGAAGGAGAGCCAGTCCCCGGGAGGAGGGTGGGATCTGGGCCTCATAGAGTTGAGGCAAGCCTGAGTCATCTGAGCTTTCCCTAGGGGAGGGGGTGGGGAGGCGGACACGACACCACACCGGGAAAGCTGTGATTGTTTCCCCTCTCCCATGTTACTTTGGGAAGGGTTCGGCTCTGAGTTTGCAACCCAACTCCACAGTGGACTCGTATTTTGTGATTTTCCATCCTCACCCCCTCACACTCACACACATGCACACATACATGCGTCAGTCATTGTGGCTAAGTTTAATTATGACACTGCTGGAGTATTGGCTCCTGTCAAGTGGAGGAAAAGAGAGTTGCTCTTAGGGACAAGAGCTCATTGCCCTAGCCTGCCCCTTCTCTGATCCCCACTATAACACACTATGTAGCTCCTTTGAAATGTTTCCACAAGCATCAGGGCTGCTCTGAAGTACTGGTGCTGGAAAGGCCACTCGGTAACAAAGCTCCTATGAAGATTCCTTCTCCTCCTCCAAATTTCTCTCCACTTCCTGCAAATTCCCTTGACAAAGGTATACCCACTTAACCAGGTGTCAACAAAACAACCTGAGTAAAAGGAAACGTGAAGTGGTGTAAATGGAGGCCATACTGTTTTCTGCCCACCTTTGAAAAGTTGGATTCCTGGAGATAAGAAAGCATAGAGAAGCCATGACAAGACCCTGGCCAGTTTCCTTTCTTTCTTCTTCTTTCCTAAATAGGGTTCTATTAGTTCTCAGTGCATAAAGCACAGTATAACCTCTTGAGGTTGTAATAAAGGTATTTTCAACACAAGAATTCAAGATGTGGCATTAGATGAGCCAGGATGAGCACAATTTAATCTTTTGAGGAAAATGCCAGGCAGATCATGACCAAGTGAGAGGGTTTCCTTTTCCTGGTGGACAGAGAAGCTAAAATAGTAACAGCCATGCAGTGATCAAATTTATGTCCTATTCAAGGTTAAGTGGAGGTTTGGGAAACTAAACCAAAAACCAATATTAAACCCACTGTTCTGGAGTCAATTCTGACTCATAGTGATCCTATAGGATAGAGCAAAACTGCACCATAGGGTTTCCAAAGCTGTAAACATCATGGAAGCAGACTGCCACATCTGTCTCCCATGGAATGGCTGATGGGTTCAAACCGAAGATCTTTCAGTTAGCTGCTAAGTACTTTAACCACTATGCCAACAGAGCTGTTAGCTCCCTGGAAATGGTTAAACAGCTTCTGTTTTTTTTTTAATTTTTAAAGGGCACAAAAAATAAAATGGAATCAGCACACTACTGTGTGAGAAGGATCTGGTGTGTTCCTTGGGGGCAGGCTCTAGGTTGCTACTTCTAAACTTCCAAATGCCTAAATAGTGGATTTTTGCCCCCTGTCTCTCTTGGCCAAATTTCTCCTATTTCCTGATCCTCGCTGAAAACCCTCACTTGCCCCCTTTGCATGCAGCTCTTTACCCAGACCTTTTCCACCTAACCTAATCTTCCAAACCTCTCCCCCAAGGTTTTTAAAGATTTCCAATCATTTCCCAAGCTCTTGTGACACTCTTCGTTCCTCTCTGTCACAAAAGAAAACACTAAATAAAAATGATCAGTAAGAGAAAACTTTCCTTTAGGAGAATTGGGCAGATGCAAAGCTGCTTTCCAATCCTTTGATTTCGACTTTTTTTTTTTTTTTTTTAAGATGAATGGGAAGAAAGGTGAACAAAGAATTATGCTTTCCCCAAGGAGACTGACTTAGTTGGGAGCCTTTAAAATAGAAAGGATAAGATTTACTGTGAAAATGTGTTCTTCCCAGGGTAAATAGTCAAAATGCGGCCTCAATCCAGGATCATATTTGCTGACATCTATAAAAATATGCTGTGCCACCACAGGTGGAAATGGAGTTTTTAGCAGAAGTTAACAAAGCAAACATTAGGATTGAAGGGGCACCCGGCTAGCACATGCCCCTTGCCAGACCCTACTCCCAGCATCTCAATCTGACAAAGAGGTCTTCAGGACTGATCCAGAATGCCTTACTTAGGACAGTCACCATGAGAAGCCAAGACTCTGGGAAATATCCCTCATCACTCAGATGTTAGTCTCCAGGTGACTATCTCCCACCTGAGCCCATTTTCTACCATTCTAACTCTCCAAACCTTTCCATGGTACCCTCTGAACCCCTAGTTCATCATCAGTCACATCTCCTATTCTCTGACAGCTCTTTTTTGAGGATAGTACCTCCCCCCCATGCCCTGCCACAGCCCTCTCTCAAACAAAACCAAAACCAAACTCACTGACATGGAGTCGGATCCAACTCATAGCCACCCCTCCTTGGGTTTCTGAGGCGGTATCACTACAGAAGTAGATTGCCCAATCTTCCTTCTGAGGAGTGGCTGGTGGGATTGAACCACCAGCCTTCTTATTAGTAGTTCCTCTCCCACATTTCTCATGCCACTGGGCTTGAAGGTAGAGTATGTGCATTCCTTGCTTCATATTGCAACTTTCAGACCATCCTCCCTCCTTTCACCTTTTAAAAAAAGGCTTTGAAGCACATTAACCTATAGGAGCTTCTATCCGGTAATTTAAATATTCTTGGATCACTCTCCTTGATTTAGTCATTCTTTTCAATGTCATTCCTGTTATAATTTTTGTTGACTTCAATATCCACATAAACACTAGTTGCCATCTCCTGGCCTCCCCATCCTTGGGCCTCTGCTCCTTTAATAATCTTTGCCTCCACCTAACCTCAGCCTCCCATCCCGATCCTAGACCATGTCATCACCAATAATTACAACCTTTCCATAATCTCAACTTCAAGCATTCTCTGACTCAGCTCCTAATTTCCAGATTACTCCTTCTGGGACCTGAGTCAACAATTCAGGGATCCCAGCCTGCATCTCCAATTCCCTGCCCCCACTCCCTTCATTATTCTTCAGTCCCTAAAATCTTCAATTTCCTCCTCAACTTAGATTTGTTGGCTAACTATTATAGCCACTCCTTTAACTCCTTCCTACTTACATCCAACTCTGCACTCTACGTACAGGCAGCAGAATGTGGCTGAAGGAAATTTCTTAATTAAAAAAAAAAAAAAAAGGACCATAAAAACCTCGTGAGTTCATAGTGTTACCTAGAGTGTCTCCTACATTTTCTTAGTCTGGTTGGCTATGTGATTATTTCCAATGTTCTTCTCAAACCTCTAATATGTACTCCCCAATACTGTTAGCTGGTGAATTCCCTTATTTCACTGAAAATCAGTAATCACAAAACACATACTTGCACTATCATAATTACCAACTTACTTGAATCTGTGCCCATATAGTCTAAATCCCTCTTACTGCTGCAAACTATCTAGTTAGGCTCCTAGAGCCACCCTCTCCACTGTGCACTGGGATCCCATCCCCTCTAAACTAGCCAAGGACATCACTCTAGTGAATGCCCCCTCCTCCTTAGGTACCATCATTTTTTTCCCCTCTATATTGAATCTTTTTTTTTTTTATCATAAAACAAACAAACAAACAAAAAAAAATCCCTCTGTCTCACATCCTTCACCATCCACTGCTATTTCTAGGCTCCGTTGTTTAAAAAAAAAAACCAAAAAAACAGTTGCCTATTCAAATTGTCACTACTTCCTCTCATCCTGCTCTTTCTTGAACCCACTCCAATCATGCTTTTATCCCCACCAATCAACTGAAACAATTGTCTGATGAATGGAATGGTCTCCATGTTTCCAGATAATTTTATTCTATTCACTCAATCCCTAGTGCTTGTTCTTTCACATCTCCTGGTGCTCTGAACATTCCCCTAAGGATCAGTGTGTCTTTTATCTGCATTCACTCCCCAGATTCAGTCCCATGGCTTTCAGTGGCATCCAGAAGCTTACAAGTACCAAATTTATATCGCCAAACTCTACCCTTCCCCTGAACTCCAGGTTATATCCGATTGCTGAATTGGCATCTCCACTTGGATGTCTAATGGACACTGTGAATGTACAATTAATCTATTTTCACCTTCAGATTCTCCCATTTTATTAATGGTGATTCCAAATTTTCAGTATCTTAGGCCAAAAACCCTAGAGTCATTCTTGATTCCTTTCTTTCTCTTGTTGTTGTTGTTGTTGTTGTTACGTGCTGTCAAGTCTTTCTCTTAGTCTATATTTAATTCATCAGCAAACCCTCAGCTCTACCTTCAAAATATTTCCAGAATCCAACTACTTCTCATCTCTCTCCCTGCTATCTCTATGACCCATGCCACTATTATCTTTTACCTGGTTATCACAATAGTTTCCTAATGGTCTCTCTACTTCTTCCTTTGCCTACCTTCTCACATTATTTCTCAACACAATAGTCACAATGATTCTTTTCAAATAGAGGTCAGATACCACTCTCTATTCAGAACCTTCTATTGACTTCTTATCTCTATCTTGGTAAAAGCCCAAATGCTTGTGATGGCTTACAATGCCCTACATGACTTGGGTCACTGCCACTTCTCTGACCTCAACTCTCATACTCATCTTTTCACACTGGCCACCTGGCTCTTCCTCAAGTAGCCAAGCTTGTAGCTTGACCTCAGGGGCTTTATAATTGCTTTCTCATTTCCTGAAACACCCTTCATAAAAAAATCCTCAAGGCTCACTCCCTAATTTCCTTCAAACCTCTGCTCAAATGCCACCTTTCATAGAAACATTTCCTGTCTACCCTATAAAAACCAAAGCCAAACCAAGTTGGAGTCAATTCCAACTCATAGTGACCCTACAGGGCAGAAAAGAACTGGCCCATAGGGTTTCTATTGGTGTAAATCTTTAACAGAAGCAGATTGTGCCCCGGGTTGGTGGGCTCAAACAACTGACCTTTTGGTTTACAATCAAATGTGTTAACCAAGAAGCCACCAGAGCCCCCTATTAGAAGTAGCAACCTCACATACATCCTATCACCCCCTATCCTCTCTGCTTCATTTTTCTAGGAGGCACTTTGCATTTTCTGATGTAAACATGTTGTTATTTGCCATTGAGTCGGCCCCGACTCCTAGCGACCCCTCCTTGGGTTTCCAAGGCAGTTATCACTACGGAAGTAGGATTGCCCAACCTTCCTTCCGAGGAGTGGCTGGTGGGTTTGAACCGCCAGCCTCCTGGTTAGCAGTCAAGTGCCTTAGGCACTATGCTACCAGAGCTCCTGATGTAAACATATCACCATATTTATTTGTTTTTTGCCTGTTTCTTTCATCAGTATGTAAACTTCATGAGGGTATGGACCTTGTGTTGTTGACTTTTGTATCCCAGCACCCAAAAGCCTGTCATGGGGTTCTCACTCCATACATACCAATGCATGTATAAAGCATTCTCCAAAGAATGCTCATGAACTGCAGGCCAAATCTCCCCAAAATAGAAGTTTCAATTAAAAAAATTAAATGTAGATATGCATTCTAACCTTTAAATAAATTTCTAAATGGCAAATGCAGAACTCACTTTCAATGTTCCTTTCTGATCTGAGAACTGTCCTTGGCTTTATTATTTTTTAATCATTAAGAAAAGAAATGACCTATTAATCAATGGCTCTCTACACTTCTGCTTCTTTGCTGCCTACCTACCAAATCCGTTTTGGCTACTACAGAATTTACAGAGACTAAATATATGGGAGAATTATTTAATGTTTTAATCTTCCTGGTTTACTTAGGATATATGATCTACTGTCCTTCAATATATTTTTATGGAAGCAAACTGCCCCATCTTTCTCCCGTAGAGCAGCTGGTGGGTTTGGACCACCAACCTTTAGTTAGCAGCTGAAAGTGCCAGTATGCACTAGCTTATAAAATCTTGTCTGAGTCAGTAAATTCCAGGTTAACATATGTAAGACTCAGGATTAAATCAATTGGTTAAAATCCTTATTTGTAATTCAATCCACCAATTTCCTTCCTTACTTTATTCTAAAGTAAGTAAGATTAGAAGCCTGGTGTTTCTGCTAGGGATGGGAAGCAATACTTTTATTTAAAAGATTTTCTGTCTCAGAGGTGACCTAACTTGTAGGCCCAAGATCATTCCAAATTTGAAATTAAAAAAAAAAAAAGTTCAGCTAACTCTATTCCCCTGATGTATTTTGTTCTCCAACGTGCCCTTTGACTTGCCAATTTAAGCAAATGCAATCACAGTAAGTATGAGGCTCCTCTGCTCAGAATATTCTTGACTCAGAATAGAAATCATTTAAGAGGAGCTGCCCCACAGATTTGTAAAACAGTTTTGAAGAGCCAAGGCACAATGCTGTAGCAATGTCTTCTTGGAAGGAATCCTCTGTCTTTTTCTAAAGTCATTCTATCATAGTTTCTGAGCACTCAATGGTAGCTCAAAGAGAATGGCAAACAAATCTCCTTGGGAACAAACTAGAACATTTAGATGTTGGTGTCCTCATCGCTTTACTCCTCACCCCATCCCACCCCAACATTCTTCTTCTTTGCTCCTAGATTTTTTCTCAGCTCAGCAATGAACATATTTTCAGAACAAAGCTTTCTGTCTGGTTGTCTATTTCCCATTCCACCTTCCCTCTGCTTTTACAACAGACGCACAATATTAATGGTTGAAAAATTACATGGAACAACACACTGGGCAAGATGTTTGGAACACTTCCCTCTTATGGCTGAAGAGAGCTGAGGTTGGTATCATGTTGTCAGCATATTCAAACTGAAACCCAATCATCCTTGTTCACACAAGGCTGTATCTTGAAATGAGAGAAAGAAAACAGTAACCACCACAAAATGTCTCACACACATGACAAGCACCTCTATCAAAGTCTCTGTGCACACTCTCACAGAGGTTACTTGATATTCCAGAACACATCCCTTTCCAGTACAATAGAGCTGCAGGCTATCACTGGAGGGCACTCACTTTTCCAGCACTTTACCTTGAGTTGAAGCATTGGTAAGGTTTTTCTTGTTTGCTTATCATTCTCCTTTTTACCTTCTCCATCTCCCCAAGTTAAAAAGAAAAGAAGAAAGGAAACCATGGGAAATTACTACTGGTAGTTATTTTTAATAATCTATTAGTTGAGGTAAGAATGCAGCATAAAGAATATATCCTTGTCATCGGAGAAGACAAGTGGGGAGGGGAACCAAAACCATGACTGGGCAATAGAAGAACAACAGAAGAACAATAGAAGAAGGCTGGGAAGGGAGGAAGAATTTCTGTGTAAGGAACCTGGAGGCCGTTCTTAAGTTTAAATGGTAACTAAAACATATGGTTATTTTGGTCTATTTCCTTCTACAGCTATCATTCTTTTTGCTTAGCACCAACAAATTCAATTTGAAGTCATAGCTGTCTAGGAGAGGAAAGAGAAGACCAAGTGTTTTGAAGAAGAGATGGCTTTGAGGGAGAGAATAAGAACCCAAAAGTCAGTTGGGAGTCAATGAAATTATGCTGATTCTCCTCCTTCATTAATTTCTATGCCAACCTTTGCCAGAAGGATATTTGGTTGTTTTGGACCAGGGAGATTTCCCCACCATATGACAAAGGAAATGAAATAGAAACAAAGGAAATCAGAAAACAATTATGACTGTCCCAGAAAACTCATTTTTGGTCTCATTTATCTTGCTGGGATAGAAGCATTCCTAAAACTGCAGAAAATATCATTGCTATAGTTTCTTTCACTGATGGAAAGAGACCATAAGTCTTAAACAACCACCACCACTACCGCCACCACCACCACCACCTCCAGCTAGAAGTTATTGGGCATACACCTTTTTCCAGGAGACTTTTCTCCTCAGGCTCAGGGTTGAAACTCTGGGATGAATTTCCTGCACATCTTCGACCCTCTGCTCAGGTATCTGGTTCCTGTCCGCTGGACCTTACTCAAAGTTATATAGGTTATTCTTTCATGTAAGCTACAGAAGGGAAGAAGCCAAGGAAAGGTGTGAGCTGTCCAGGTGCCAATGACCAAATTGACAACTTTGGCTTGGGAAGCAAAACCAACACCTTAGGCTCAGTAGGAAGGAGTTTAAATTCATGTGGCACTCCTGTACTCTGAAATTGACTTTATCCTCTTTTGCCTTTCTGTAGAATACTTAGCACTCTGGCTTCTGAAAATCTACTTCAGGTGGGAATGTGCCCTTATTTTATGCATATTCTTGGTGGCCTTAGCCTTGTGCACATTTAGATTTTCTTTATAGAAACTTTTCTTTCATGACACTTCCCCGAGCTACTCTATTGTAAGCTATGCTTGAGCTTTTCCCATCTCTACTTTAATCTTTAATACTAAGTACAAGGGCTTTTGGTTTCAATTACATAATTCTCTGTTCATGCCCTTAGGTTCCTGGTGAATCCTGTTATTGTCCCCATTCCTAAATGAATATAACTGTATTGTGAGGCACGGACTGCTCATCTCAGGGGAATGAGATGCTCCAAATGCTCATCAGCTGTTGGCCTTGTTACTCATCATTAAAGAAGGTCACAGTCCATGTTCCTATAATGATCCTTGTATGAAATATGAAGTCACTATGGAGTCAGGGTAGAATAGCTCCTATTCCTCTCTCTTAGCTTACTATGGTACTATCATGATTTCGTGTGGCCTACTGGGAGGCAAAAAGCTAAGGATAAACAATATTTGTAATTGGCTCAATTCTATACTTTGAGCTTAAGGAGAGGTCTAGTGTCCACTCCCTCCCACTCTCCATGTATGAAAATGAAACTTACCTCCTCTCCTCTCTCTACTCATCATCTCCTGAAACTAAGTTCCTAAACCAGGCTCTGGGATGACTACACTGTTCAGCTGATGGTATAGAAGATTCCCTATTCTTCCACTATTCCACTTTAATGCTCCCTCTCCTGCCTTCCCTCTAGTGACAAGATGGACTCATGAAGTGAAAAAAAATATTTGTACATTAAGCTTGGACGCTCATAGAAACCCTTTCACTGCTCTTGGCATAAGCAGAATGCTCTGTACATGAACCAACATCTGTTATATGGCACAAACTATACACTTTATCCTCTTTAGAAAGTCTGATCACTATTTTCTTAGCTTCATAGCATTCAACAAGTGAGTTGCAGAAGTTGGCTGCAGGATTTTCTGGTCCTTGGGTGCTTACAGAATTTTCACCATTACAATCTTGGGGCAAAGTCAAGGGTTCATAAGGATTCTCAGGTGAGGTTTATTAGTCTTCAGAACACCCTTGTAACCCTTCCACCAGGCTTTAGGCAGGTGGTAATTATTTATTGTGGGTCTGAGAATTCATTGTGCATGTGAACTGCCTAATACTGTTACTTTTGCTTCCAGAACTAACTCATGCCTTAATACTGGAGTCATACTTGCTATGTTGAACTTGAATAAGTTAGATAGAGGTACCCAGAAGGAGTATGTAAGGGCTCTCCCTTAAGGTTGCCTTCTTCACTGTGGGTGACCAGAACTGCTCATATCTTGAGTCCCTTATCCCCATTCCTGAAGACTCCCCAGCCCATGTAAACCTCTGGAAGAAATCCTCTGTCCCAGTTTAATTATTGAGCTTTTTATTTGTGTGGTTTACATGCTACATAAAAATTTTTCAATAATAAAAAAATTATTCACAATGTCTCAATCCACAAAGTTCAAAAACATTTTTGTTATTTTACCTTCAACTTTGTGTAATTATAAGAACTTTTCCATCCCTTACTTGGTTTTCAAGGCTCTCTATTTGTTCTTGCCACTTCTGTCTTGTCTCTGTGGACTTAAGTGGATTGTGTGTATATGTGTGTGAATAGTTCTGTGAAGAAGAATTTCCATGGGAAAGATTTGGCTACATCAGCTGTCTGATTTTCACAATTTTTCTCCATCATTAGATGCTGAAAACTTATGGTAGCATTGACAATTCAGGCAGTACTACTCTGAGCTGAGAGTTGGAAATTCAATTAAGTTAGTTCTGCCAAGAATTTTCAATATGACCTTAGTTTTGCCTAATCATAAAATTTTGCTGTATTTCAACATATTCAATTATAAAATCAAAAGTTTTCATGCCACAATAGGCCATGTGGACAAATGAATATGACAAATTATCCCATATCCATTATAATTCATGGCTACTCAGACTTATGCCTCAGGCTAAAAGTGGTGGAGGCCAATGTGGGCTGCTGGTGATCTGAGAAACCCCATCTTCTCCAAGGAGAAGTTAACAGAAACCAGGCTAGTACTTTCCATCATCCAGTGCCTTTTTTAAAAAAATAAAAACACAGGAATTAAGCTATAAACACTGAAGGAGTAACTTTTTATATTCCTATGTGATTTGTTCTTTTTGCCTGCTACCAAGAAATAACTAAGAGGCAATTGCCCTGATCATTGAAAGTGCCTGGGAGTCTCAGGAGTGTCTAGTAACAAAGCTGTTCTCTTTTCTCTGATCCAAAGTACCCAGTTATGTATGCAGGCTCCATCTCAGCAATTAAAATATAGGGGAGGAGGGATTGTCCAGAAATGGTTAGATTCTGGTTTGGAAACATTAAATACCATGTACATACTCAAGCTCTCTCAACCTCCCATACTAATTGTGTATCTCTGTGTGTGTTTTGAGACTGGTGGGCTTCTGGGAGCTAACTAAGAATGTAGAATACCTCATGATTGATAAACTGAAAAAGAGAATGTAATAGATGAAAAGTTAATGAGGAGAAACAGCTGTAAGTGCCCTGATTGACTTCCAGTTGTGTGTATACTGTTTTGTTATTCTCAGTAGAGTCCTACCTGAATGCTTCTCCATCCTCATTGCTTCCTGACTACATGCAGTCTTGATATTTTCCCTGCTCCTCACCCTGGGAGATATATAAAGGAAAAATTAGTGAGTCTTCTAAGGCACTCATTCCTATCCCCACCCCCACTGAGGACAGACTTCTCCATCCCAGCTCATGTTGTTTTCAAGAAGCATTGTGGGTACACATAGACAGGAGTGTGCCTGAACAACAGGACTGTCTGTTCTCAGGAAGCCTGGATGCTGCTTCTCCATCCTTTTAGCATTGAACCATTAACAGGACATCAGAAGACCACGAGACTCCACGGGGTAAAATAGGGACAGTCACGGCAGGATAACTAGGTTGTTGCATCACAAACAAAGAAAATAGTCCCTTCACATAAAGCCTGGATATTTCTGTCAAGGTTTGAGGTGTCAGAGATCCATAGGCTAGGTAGAGCAAAAGAGAAAATTCTGGCTTGATAGACTGCAATACATCCATCTGGTTCTAAAGGAATACTTTTGTCTGCCAAGAATGTATCCTTCTTCCTCTATAAAGGGATTGCGACTGGCAATTTGGGATCTGCTTGTTAGGAGTGTGTGTGTGCACGCATGCATGGGGTGTGTAGAAGCATGAGGGAGAACATGGACAAGGCACTGAGTTCAGTGCAGTTGTACTGTTCTTGTGGGAGTGTAGAAGCAATTTATAAGTTACTGAGAATACAACTCAGCCAGAGGTAGCATCATAGCCCAGTCTCTGGTTTGCAGATGGTTCTTACATCACAGCCAAAAGGAACATTAAAATAGCCCTTGATTTAAAAAGAAAATGATAAATGACAATTAAAATGTGACAACGACAATGACAGTGAACTAACTGCACAGACTGCTCTGAATATAACTGAGGTTTCAGGCAGGCATACTTTGCTTTAAATGTCCTTTCTGGAAACATGTAATATTCTTATCTAAGGAAAGCAGGCAGTTCAGCACATTCACATTCCTGTGACCACGTCCCCTGAAGCTACATTCCTGTCAGATTTCAGAGACTTTGGATCTCTGAAGCAAAGAGGACAAATGGAGTCACACAGCCTGGTAGCTTGGGTTCTGTGCATAGGGCTATGTGGTGAGTCACTCTCTCACTGCCCAAGGTCATGATAGGGGCTCTCTGTGTGTTGTCAGTTGAAGGGTCCAGACACTGGCTCAGGGCTAAGATGGCTTGACTCTCTGTGGACATTCAGAACCTCACAGGTATGGCTGGATTCAGGTTCCTTACTTATGCCTGGGTGGACACCATCACAGCTCAAGGCAGCCATGATGTGGTTCTTGCTTTCCTAACACTTCCCTAGAATTTTGTCATTGGTTAAAATGGCTTCTGTATGTGGGTAGGGGTATTGCTCAAAAACTGCATTTTAATTTGTCTTCATTGCTTATTCTTCATCTCTTGTTGTCTCTCAATGTACGAGTGGAAAAGGAAAATAATAAGTATAATTCTATTCTCAGTCTAATTATGCCCAGGAAATAAGGTCCAAGTTAAACTTTCTCTCCTGGGGGTGACTAAAGGAATGGCCATGTGGAAGCTCTGGGTCTTGCTCTTTGAAGGTTCCCTATTTTCTGAAGCTATCATTAAAGCCAGTAACTAGGGAGAACCAAGACTCATGTGCATGCTCCCAGTTTTACTTGTGTAGACCCCTGGCCCTTTCCTTCTTCTGGTCCTACCTCAAACTTAAAGGTATTTACAAGCTAAAACTTACACGAATACCACATGGGTCAAACTGTTTTCTGAATACATTCTAAATTTCTTGAGATTTCAGCCTTTCAATAAACCCAGCAGAAATTTAGGAATGTTCTCCTTCACGAAAATGGCTTCCTTTCCACCCTCCCATCAGACATTTTGTTCAACTTGAAGACATATAACAACAACAGTGAAATAACATGCTTCATAGTATAGTGGACTAGATTTTACTTTAAAATGTTAACTACCTCATTACCAAGAGCAGGACTGCTGCTGTTGTTGCTATGTGCCGTCGAGTCGTATCCAACTCATAGCAACCCCTCCAACCCCTCCTTGGGTTTCCGAGGCAGTATCACTATGGAAGTAGATTGCCCAACCTTCCTTTTGAGGAGTGGCTGGTGGGTTTGAATCGCCAGCCTTCTGGTTAACAGTCAAGTGCCTTAGGCACTATGCTACCAGAGCTCCTAGAGCAGGACTCTCCAACCTCAATAGAGTTCTTGAAGGAAAAAAAAAATCTCCCTTTAGGCTTACATTTTAATTTTCACTAGGATATATTCTATTTTTTCATATTTTTGCCCCCTTTTTCCAATACTGATTCCTCTAACCCTTTCCTGTCTCAATAAAGAATAGACTTCGTTCACTTTTTTGAAGAAGAGACTTGTCACTGCCTGTAACTTATTTGACTTTAGTTCTCTATAGTATGCTATAAATTAGCACACAGTGGCAGAAGATGCCTCCCAAAAGAGAATAATGCATGACCAATGACATAATGAGATTTATAGAAGAGGCTGGCCAGAAGGAAAGGGAGCTTGATGGGTTATTGGAGCAGCTCAAATGACAGGACTGTACCAGCTCCAAGGGTTTCTTCAGAGTGACAAACAGACTGGCACTGATTAGAAGGACTAGAACAAATAATGGAGAGCAACGTGGAAGTTATGTCAGATAACTGTGAAGGGATCTGAAGCAGTAGAATAAGAAGGTTGATAGACGTGGAGGTAGGGTGAGAGAAAAAGACAGATAAAATTAGGAAATTGAAAGGGAAAATGAGAATTTTTAACAATGCCTTTGTAGATGACTGAGTAGAATATCAAGGGAGGGAAAAAAGGTGAATAGGGCTCAGAAAATAAAGAGACAGGAGAACCACAGAATGAGAGGTGATTTTGTCTCCCCCACGGTAATGAATCCCTTTGCATTAACAAAGAAAGGGATAGCACAGAGACCAAAATTCTCTCTGAGCCAACTCATTCAAACTCTAACCCACATTACAGAGATCAAGGGAAACTGCTCAATTACCTCAACTCTCATCTTCTATTTAGGAGAAGTGGCTTTGTGTACAAAGCCTCAGAAAGTGTGAGAATCTTTCCAAATCATACATTTTAAAACTCAATAATAAAAAGGCAATTAACCCAAATAAAAAAAATGGACAAAGGATTTGAATAGGCATTTTCCCAAATATTTACATCGCCAGCAAGCACATGAAAAGAACTGAAAATGTATGTCCACACAAATCCTTGTGCATGAATGTTCACAGTGGCATTATTCCTAACAGTTAAAAAGTGGAAACAACCAAAATGTCTATCAACCAATAAATGGATAAGCAAAACATTGTATATCTATACAATGGAATATTATTCAACAATAAAAAAGAACAAAGTACTGAAACATACTGGGGGTGGGGATGGGGGATATGTGAGAATTCACAAAGCCCAGAAAAGAAATATCACCAAGATAAGGTCATGAACAGCACAACAGTTCCCCCAAACTCTAGCCTAGCATAGATACAAATGTGTAAAGTACCAAGCATGCAGCATGATATGTTGGTCCTATTATGCCACCATTTGGGTCTATATTACTGTGACCCATGACCCTGAATTGCTACAAGTTCCTTCTGGTATTGTAAATGTAAGAAAGGAAAAAAGAAAAAAAGGAAAAAAGAAAAAGAGTAGTCTACAAATTGGATACAAGCTCCACTGAAGGCATCTGAAAAGCTCTGAAACTTAACATTTGATCAATGTTCCCCATGATCTCTCCTGCTAAGTCACTTACTTGGTTTGTGTCGAGTTAGTATTCCAAGTACACTCTACTAACCACAACACAGTCACTGAATAACATAGAAAGGCTAATTATGACTTAGAAAAATCCACATTCATATTCAAAATAATAACATGGAATCATATACATATAGTGTGTTGCTATAATTATGTGTAGGTACAGAAATAAAGAAATAAATGTAGAGACTCATCCTCAGGTTTTACTGAAGATTCAAGTACCCTGTGGGCAAAATAAAATCCCTTTCAATTATAATTTATAATAACGATATCAAATATTTATAAGTACCTTGCAAGTACAAAGTGCTCTGTTAGGGGGTATGAGAGAAAAACAAAGTTGAATAAATACATGGCCCTTAACTACAGGAGGCTTATAACTAGTGGGACAGATGAGGTGTATAAATGAAATGTACTTGGTTAAATAACTAACTATAAAATAAGATGATCTGTGATAGCTGCCCCGAGGCAGATATGATTAAAGTGTTATTGGCATTAAAAAAAATGCCTAAAGACTTTCTAGATGGGAGATGAAGGAAAGAGGACATAGTATCTATTTGACAAAAATCTAACTGGATTGAGAAGTCATGTTTTTAGAGATGGTTTTCAGGAACATGTGGAAGAGATCAAAGATGTAAAAGAAAGAAGTACTATTGGCTGGCGTGCATCCCAGAAGTCAAGGGTGCATATCAGAGCATGGGGTGGAGGAGCACAGAGTTTGGAGGGCAAAAGATGGCAAAGAACCAGAGAAATTTACAATTCCTGCCTGTTTAAAGGCAGGGGAGGAGATTTCAGGCTTTAAGGAACCTGAAAAACAAATTTAACACACACTTGGAGAATGTGGCAGGGAGTCAACCCTGGAGAAATTAAAAAAAAAAATGTCCAAGCAGGTAGGGTAGGGTAGGGTTCAGGCGACACTAAATGGATTGAATTTGGGTATTTCAGCATGGGTATAGAGTTCTCTTTTTGGAGACAATGAATGATGGGGATGTGGAATATAGAGCTAGATAAACAAGGCAAGTGTGGTGGGAAGCCCAGAGAAAGAAGAGATTGCTGGTGAGAATACTATTGATATGGGTGAAAACAAGGTCAGACTAGGGAGGGAGGCAATGAAGGCTGAGGGACCAGAACAACAGAGGCAGCTTAAAGAAAAACTAAGATGCAAAGTGCTAGGTTGTGGCAGAAAGGGAATATCAGTTTTAGCTCTGGGTTGTTGTTGATGTTATGTGCCCTCGAGTTGATCAGACTCATACTGACCCTATGCACAGCAGAATGAAAAACTGCCCAGTCTTGTGCCATCCTCACAACATAGCAATGCTTGAGCTCATTGTTGCAGACACTGTGTCAATGACACTGTCTCATTACTTAATAAAATATTAATTTAATAAAGCCCTTCTGGGGTCATTCTTTTAAAAACTATTTAAATAAAATGGCTTACAAAATATTCACACCACAGCATGACAGACTGACAGATGAGTGGTGGTAATTATTTGCTCTGGGAGATGGCATAATTCCAAAAGGAGAAGTCCAGGCATGGTTATGATAGCAAAGAGAAGAATCTCTGCAGTGTTTTTTTAAATAACATAATGGATATTATCTTTGACTCATATCCTGAAACCAGAAAAGGATTAAACCTGCATATATAAATAATACATATTTATGCACATCCACATATAAATAATAATGCATACATTTAAATACCTTATACTTACACAGTCGTATGTTATATGTGGACATTTAATACACTTCATTTTAAAATCTTTTATATCCTTCACAGCAGCTGCCCAGGGCATACTATGTGCTCAATAGACCTTGGTTTAACTGAGCTAACATATTTAACTAGAGCTTTTATTTATTCTCTCCCACATAGTGCTAGAATCTGCTCCACTCCCTAAAACATAACACTAAAATAATTACAAGTAAAGAGAGTTCAGGTTTAAAATGTGGAAAAAACAAATATTTAAAATAATAAAGTTTCATAATGGACTGTCATGTTGTGCTTCTTAAGTGTACCCTTAATCCTGGCACTGAGTTTCATTTCTTCTACCTTTGCCAAAAATATATTCTACACACAGAGTTTCTGGTTACCAGGCATTCCACTCAGCTCCTTTGCTTTCTACCTGCAGCTCTCATCAGAAGCCCTCACCCTCATAATCATACCAGGAATCATGTTTTAAGTATGGAATGGCACCCAAAACACACTGTGATGTGTGCTGAGATGGATACAAATGGGCCCAGTGGAAGAGAAATGTAGAAGATTCCTAACTTTCCCCATTAACTCCCTTACTGCTACCCTAACCAATCTCTCAGAGCAAAGTTCTTGTTCCTTGTTCCAGTATTGTAAATTAGAGACCTTAAACTTGGCCAGTGTCCCCAAGCATGGAAATAACACTGACTTGCAGCTATGGTTTTTGGTAATCACTTTAGTTATGGGAGTAGATGAGTCGATACATTCTAAGTCATAGAACTCCTCAACCTTGTTCTACCAGAATCCAGACAGGAATAGGGCCTAGGACCTTATTTGGTTTTGGACTCCTGTGTATTTGAGACAGTGTCGTCGGAATAGGATGAGAGTGGAGGTATATTCAGATAACCACTGACTTAATTTAATTAATGGAATTTTAGACTCTAGTTTTTAGACTCCACAATTTGAAGTTCTTTTACTGAACAATCTGCCTCCCAAACATCTGGTAGGTCTGAAAAAGAATTGCTCCACAGGTTAAGTAGCACCTCGTAGCCAAGTGGCTCCTTAATAGTTAGTATGTGTCAGGATACTTTGGTGCCCCTATGGAAGTGGGGAGGTACACAAAATAGAGCAACTCAGCTAGCTGGAAGATTAAGAGAACTGGGACAGGGAACAGATAATGACAGTAACTTTTAATTATAATATTAATTGGCTCTTTCTAGTTGCCTACTCAATAACCTGTACTGGAGGAGAAACAGTCTTCCATTTTCTATAGAGTTACATTCCTTAACCTACCTCAAAAGGTATTTAATTTATAAATTCATAAACTACACACTCATCTCAATGGTTATTGAAAATAACTCCTCAGTAGGAGTCCAATGTCTGTGTCACATTAGCCTTAAATAAAAATGAAAAATGAAATACATATGTGTTTATGTTTTTATACTCTACAATCTGTATCCTTGCCCCATACTCTGTAACTCTTAGTGTTCCAACCTTTCTCTCTTGTCTCTTGCTCCACAACTAATTCCCAGGAAAAGGGATGGTAATTCTAATGGATGTAAATGCCTAATATGGCTTAGTATGTCACCTTTCCTGGGATTATCCTCATTTAAATGACAGATAAGCAGCTCAATGCTAAAGGAATAAATCTGTGGAGGAAGCCAGTAGTTGGAGTGGGGTGGGAATGAAAGGGGAAAGTCTTGCCCAAACCTCTGAAATCATACAATGAACCATATACCATTTGTAAGGCCAGACTCACTCAAGTATAACTGTCTACCTTCTTCTCCAAAAAGAGTTCCTTAGACAGGCAGAACATTCTCTGACACTCATGTGAAGAAAGCAAATGCTCTGCAAAAACATTTGACAGTCCACTGAGCACACATCCCCTATATGGCTTTGGGCTTAGAGAGCATGTAAAATTATGGCCGCAATACCTGGAAACACAGAATTATTCATCAATAGCACATCTATGTCTACATCTGAATCATTCCTGACACATCAAAACAAACATGCACAGGGTGTCAACCAGTGAAAGAGCTTATTATTATATGAGAAAGTTAGGAATTAAAACAATAAAATGAGTTCTGGAATAGCTTTTTCCAAAGGCCACTGCCCAAACAATCCAGGCAGGCTATAGTGTTCCCAATTCTTGAACTGAGTAAAAACCAACCAACCAACCAAAAGGAAAGCCCAGTTCTTAAATGAGATGTGCAGGTGACCAGCACACTGCAGTTGTGGTAATACAGTTTCTTTACCTCCCACAGAGAAAATGTACCCTTGGGAAACCTAATGGCTGTGGAAGACTGGGTGGGTGATATTCACTTAATTATATAAACAGAACTCCTATTTTATCACATTACACATGCGTTTTGGCACTACTGACACCACCAACATTTAATGGAATTATCTGGGATATTTTCCACCCAATCACAACATGGCTGTGGCCAGTATAGGGAAATACACAAAAAGACATTTCCCAAGTTCTGGCTGAGGATACACAGTGACATACTTTGAAAGAACAAGATCCACTGTACATGCATCACTCTGAAGGGTGTGCACATTCTTGACTCAGGCAAATTCAAGGTACAGATAGAGGTTGGTGGGAATGCGAAGATTTAAGTGTTGCCAATGAAAGAAATAATACAGGATCACGACCACCAACTCCCCTTCCATAGTGGAAGGGAATGACAGAGAGTAAAAAAGGAGATAAAGCATGGATTCTGGGGGAAAAAAAGAGAGAGAAAGAGTGAGAACTATATGCTTCTGAGGGTGACTAGAATCTCTCACTTTTGGATGGATTGGGTCTTTGTTTGGACCTATCCATGGTATAGATGGGACTTACTGCTGAATTGATCCTTATGCATTTGGCCTGGTATTTTGGAATTAAGTAATGTCTAGAACTTTAAGCTTTCTCGAGGAGGTCATGAATGTCTTACCTGGTCCCAATTCAAACATCCAGTTGAATAAAAGTGACCAACTGGGGCCAAATAAGCAGTTCAGAAAAATGAAATTATCCAGCTAACAGCTTCTGCAGATGGTAGGGTAGCAAAAAAATGTAATGTCGTATGCTAGGTAAATGGATTTAGAAATTTCATCCTGTGGAAAAGAGATTGAGAGGCTGCCACCCTTCACAAAGCCAATGGTGCAGCAGAAGAAATTCTATTTGTCTGGTTAACCTGAGGTCAGGTTCTGAATACCTGGCTCTAGGCAAATAGCACCTTCCTGCTGGCAGAAATGAGGACAAGGCAAATATACACCCAGATTGGTAGTGCCCCTCAAAGGCACACCCTTTTACCTCTAGAACTAACTTTCTCAACTTTTCTAAGAGAAAAATCTGGCCACTGAGTTTTGAGCAGATCTGATGATCTTTTCTAGAAAAGTATGTGAATTTATAAGACATGTAAACCAGATAGTACATGTCTCAAAAAGTAGAGTGAGAGCACATTTTCTGTGTGTGTTTGCAGTGTTGATTTCTAAGGGGTGAGGGAGGGAATAGGAGAGGAAGAAAGAGTCAGACAGGATTGTTAACCATCACAGGGGGCTGCTGGGAGATTTCTCAGGAAGGAGTTTCCTGAAATCTCTCAGTCACACCAAGAATGGTAGGTTAATTTAACATCAATTGTCTTAAGCTCTTTTGGGAAATGTTCCTACCCTACATTCTGACAGTGAAAATATAATGCCACCAGTTTGACTTTGCAAAGGAATGTTGATAACCTACGGTCTACTTCAAAGATAGGAGCTAGACCCAGGGTTTTCTTAGAGTCAAATTGGACTCTGTACAAAGCTTAGGCCAAAGCACATGAACACTTTTCATACCCTAATGAGAAGATGGCAGGAGTAAGGGGTAGGGGAGTTGGGTCAAGGACACAGGTTACTTTTTCCTGGCTTTTCTACTACAGTGGTCTTCATCTTCATCCACTGTTCTCAGACACCCTGAAGCAAGAGCCATACAAAACAATTCCCCAAATGGAAAATGAAAACTCATAACAAAACACTTTTCCCCTTCATTCCCATCCCACCCCACTCCCTCCAGCCCAACACCCTGAATACTCACAAGAGAACACTTTATCTATACAAAATTAATTAAAAAACAAAATATTTACATATGAAATAAACACCATCTTGATTTCTGTCACCAATGGAGACTGACAGAGCCCCCTTTGTTCTAGATTGCTGTTCGCTAGGTTAGTTGGTTTGGTTGCTTTTATTTTATTTTATTTTAAAAGGGTGAGGTAAGAGGAAGAGTGAGGGGATGAGCCCCTGACTCTTGTGCAGAGTCAGGGTGAAGCAATGTTTATATGGCCCTTCTCCTTCTTCCTCCTGGCGATGCCTCATGCCCTCTGTCCTCTCTCTCAAAGTCTGTCCTTGAATCTAAGGTAAAGCACTCCGTGCTCCTCTCTCCAAATCTGTGAGAGGTTCAGCCCCTTGCCCCCAGGTTCATTTTAGAAAGAAAACAAAGCTTTACAAGGCCTTCAGTTGGCTTTAAAATGAAAGATACTGAGGTAAAAATCAAGGAAGAAGGTGGAGGACAGCAGTCAAGGGCGGGATGAGGGAGGGTAGTGAGTCAGGGCAAACAGGAAGGCAAAGAGCAGCCCTGGAGGGTGAGACTTGAAGAGACATGGCAGCTTCCTTCCAGAGGAGGATGAGCACCTTTCTGGTTTATGTGTCCTGTGTGCAACAATGGCGATCCTGCCGTCAAGCTTCTAAACAGACCCGGGGCTCTTTGGTTGCCACCCTGTTAAGGGGAGGATAGCAGGACAGTGGAACTGACCCATAAAATACCCCTACCCCAAGTTTCAGGACAGGCAGTGACAAATATTTATTTCCCTTCTCAAGTTTTCAACTTTAAATGAAGGGAGCATCACATTGACCAGTAACCTCATCCCTGGAGTTTTATCATCTTTAATCTTGCAATCTGAGAGGGAAGGGAGGTGTTGCAGGAAGGCAGAAGGGCTTCAACCATGAGTGTTCACACTGGGCTTAATAACACATTCCCAGGAAGCTACACCCAACTAGGCTGCAGGAGAGTTCCTCCCCTCCTGCCCTCTCCCCCACTTCCAAATTTCTCCCCTTCTCTCCATGCCTCCTGAGCTATACTCTTGGAGGCAAGTTCATCTTTCCTAACTGTTTATTCCATATCAGTTGTAACCAATTCTGGGGGAACAAGTCTGCTCTCCTCGTTCTAGGTTAAGTAAGAAGGGATCAAAGCATTGAAAACATCCCCCTCTCTCACTTATCCTACCACAAAACTGCTCCCCAGTTCTTCAAAACTTTACGAAGCTTTTTCTCACACCTCTTGGCCAGCTGAGGGTCTGAAAAGCTCAAGAGAGCTTTATAGAATCTTTTGCTATCAATGTGAGCAAAAGACTCTTGGCTGCTCTATTCCCCTTTAGCCTTCCTGGAAAGTTATTTACCAAACTGGTTGAAACTACTGACAATCACTGAGAAATCATTTTTGTATCTACTATTGAAGGGCTGCTCACCACTTTCTTGTCTAGAGTACAGAATCATCATTATTAAAAACATCTCTTCTCCTCACTCAGGAAGGGTGAAAGGGACAGCCAGTCAAAATTCAGGTAACATATGACCATCTCTGTTTATATATAAGCCAAAATAAGCAAATTGCTTGGGGATATTGAAAGAAACAACATAATGAGTCAAGGTTGCCTTGTCTATTTTTATAGGCACCTGACTACACCTGTATGCAGGTGTACATGGACACATGTACAATCCATCCACTCTTATCTCCAATGCACTAAGGGACACTAGTATGATGTCCTTTCTAGACTGTGCAGAAATCATGCCTTCAGCAATGACCTTTCCTTGCAGTTCACCACTAATGAGCCCCATGAAGTTGAAGCAAACATGTTTTGGCTTATATATAAACACACATGGCCTTCTACCCTCTGCTTGGTATAATCCCTAGACAGATGTTACCTAGGCAACAAGAATTTAGCAAAAGCCCCTTTTTATGCATGAGCATTATGCTAAATGGTTTCCTCAGATGCTTTCGCTTCCTCACTGAAACATAAAGATCAGTTGTGGAAGAGCCTCTCCTGTGCTCATGTGGCCTCCTTCTGCTTCTCCTAGCTTCACTCAAAGTGGGTAGCAAGGAGCCCTTCAGTGCTAGGTGGAAGCTTGTCTCCAGTCACTTTCTTTCTCCACTCCACCCTCTCCTATTGAGAAAGCCCATTTCATCCTATCATAGGAATAGGAATGGCTGACAGATGGGGGAAGGAGAAGAACTGTGAAAGGGAGGAGAGATGGTGCTGGTCACCGGGGTTGCCCTCAGTAGGAATCAGAACTCCAGGAACCCATAAGTAAATTAAAACAACAAGAAGGAGCAAATGGGAACCAAGTCCACCCCTGTCACCCTCCATGACATGCGCACCACACGACCCAAAGTCCTACTCTTCCCATACCCACCTTAACCCCTCTCTTCCCTCACTCAGACATCAGATTCAATACTAGAAAGTTTCTCATAAACATGCCCATTGCTGGAGCCATTGAAAGCCCTGGGGTTTTTGTTGTTAGGCACACAGGGGTTGGACTGGTTCCCTATACAGATGTCCTTCTGGAAACGGCCTGGCACAGCCCCATGAAGGGCTGAGACCACTGGCTTGTTGGTGACAAGGGCCCGGAAGTCCGGCCTGGCTTTTGGCGCCCCCGCCACCGTGGGCTGCCTGAAGAAGTAGGATTTGCTGCCATGGAGCAAGCACTGGTCATCCCCAAAAGTGGGGATGAAAGGGTTTTGCGTGACCCGGTCAGGATAGAGCGACTTGCTGAGCATGTAGCCGCTGCCGGGGTTGTTGTGGTGGTGGTGTCCGGCAGTGGGCACTGAGGACTTGTTGTTGGCAAAGGTGCTCTCACCAGCTGGCATCTCAAACATGTGGGCATAGGGACTCCCATCCAGGAAACGACCCTTGTCTTTCAGGCTCACGCTGCGCGGGGCCAAGGCGGCTTCTTCCTTCTGTAGGTCCACGAAGGTGTCGTAGGAGTGCTGCCGGCGCAGTTTGTTTCGGTTCTTCTTCTGAGCCTTGGAATTAGTTGGGCTCTGAGGATACTTGGTGGTGGAGGCATTTGATGTCACTGCCACAGGGGCAGCTGGCTGGTCCAGTTCCTGCAGGGAGTTGTCCTCGCTGATGTCATACAGGTTACCTGCCTTCTTGCAAGCCTCACATCGGATGCACGCCTGCCTGCCCGAGTTCTGTCCTGTCACCGTTGTGGTGTAGTTGTGCAGCTTTGAGGGGCAGCTGCGGCAGAAGTTGCCCCCAGACCGGTCCTCCCAATCCACATTGGTCAGGTTTTTCTCCCAAGGCGCTGGCACACCACTGACTACGCTGTGTTTGTCGCCCTTGAGGTGTGACCTGTTTGTACAAGGCCCTCCTCCACTGACTGAGTCGCGCTTAAAGTCATCACCCCGCTCCTTGTAGATATCTGTCAAGTCTACGTGCTCCCAATGAGGTGAGTTCTCCTTTGTTCGGAACTGGTCCAGGTAGAAGTCTCGTAGCCCTTCTTTGTCCCTGAAGTAGCGCTTGTGGTCTGGGGAGCAGGGTGGCCGGCGGCGGTAGGCCAGCTCGATCTCATCAAATTCCCGTCGTGACTTGGCTGAGGCTGGCCGCTTCTTCAAGCTGTCCTTATATTGCTGCTTACGCCTCTTGGCAGCATTGCCTTCAATGTTTCCATAGGTGACAGTGTGGGTTGAGATGTCAGAGACATCGGAGCGAATCAAATCATCATGACCGCTGTAGCGGTCACTCTTGAAGGAGAACTTGCCATATAGGTCACTTAGCTGGCTGTGTTTGGAGGAGGGTAGGCCAATGTCCAAGGGCTTCTTGCTGATGGACCTTGGCTGGGTAGTGAAGGGTGGGTTGTCACAGTCATAGAGCCCATCAATGGAGCTGGTACTACCGATGCTGTGGGGTCGGTGGTGGTGGTGATAGTGATCTTGGTACACATTGCTGTCCTTCAGCTGTAGGTTACCAAAAGTTCTCTCCACCTCACTGATGTAGTCACTGAAGAGGTTCTCTTCACAGGGTGGGTTGTTGTAGGATTTACAGTCAGAATGTGTGAAGCTGCGGCGGTGCTCGGAGATGTCGTAGACAGATGATTCACGTCGGATGAAGTCCAGGGCACTCTGTGGGGAGCCATTCACACCAGACAAGTTAGCCATGTTCTTGGCTGTGCGGAGGAGGCGCAGGATGTTGGAATGAGTGTTGTTCATGGTTGCGGTAGGGGAATTCATTACTGATTGGCGCTCTTCAATAGCCACTCCATGAATGCAGCTGTAGATACCCTGAAACAAGAAGTGTGTAGGACAGATTAGGTCTCTGGTGGGGCTAAAATTGACCATAAAGAATACTATCCCCTTCTACCAATTACCTAACTGGATAAGAAGTCAGGGAAAACATGAAGCAGACAGTCTAACATATTCAAGAAAGATATGGCTACAAGCTTACTTGATTATCTCTCTGAATTTAACGAGTTTCATATAATGATCCAAGGTCAATGACTTGATGAAATTTAGGTAAGCTATCAGAGACAGTACATGTCTACATCAAATGTGACTTGAGCAAATAGGTAGAAATCACAAGTTACTTGGTGTAGCCATGCACCCTTTCGGCCTGCCTAAACTTAATCAGATCACTGACCTTAGCTCAGCATATGAAATGTGTCTTGACTCCACCACTGACTTACATTGATTTTCCTTTCACATCTTAAAAATGAGGCCATGGCACTTTCAATTTGACTTTTCTCTAAGTATGTTTCATTCTTGGCCAGGCTCTCCCTAGAAGGTGGTAAAGATGGCTGGCCAACAGTCTTGAAGTGCTTACCCCTCAGTAGGAGAAACTCTCTTTCTCAATGGCATTAACCAAACGCCTGTGGCTGCCTCTCATTGCATTTCACAGGGCCATGTGCTGTCCTGCATGAATCACTATGAAGGAATGTATATGGTGATATATAATATTGCATTTTTGTGTTTTTTCCTCCTAAATATAAAACATGTCATACTAAAAAATAATGAGGCCATGCTATCAACCCACAGTGAAAAATATCATCAGCCTCTTGGGAATCAATGACAATGCTTTACAGATGTTGAGGCTGTTAGCTGTGGCTGACCACCCTTGGCTGACAGTAAGCATGGGGAAGCTCAGGAGCTCGTAACTGCCATTCTTCTCCAGTCCTGAAAAATGTGAGAAGCTTTTAGAATTCTGGCCACTAAATAACAGCTGAGCAGTTCTCTTCATGAGCCAAGCATGAACTACATTCATGAAGAGAATTAGGAAGCCCTGGGGTCAAAGAAGGATTTTTTTCCCCTGCTGTGCCCCGTACTGTGAGAGGGAAGAATTAGGACAATTATCAAGTACTAAATAGGAATTATTAATTCTCTTGTTGAATTTTCTTATTCATTCTCTCTTTAACACCTCTTTTCCATCTTATGCTTTCTCACTAACCTAGCATCATCATAAATAATTAATGTCTTAACAAATTAGTATTGATTAAGAACTCCCTGTGTACAGCTTCTTGTACAGGGCCTTTGAAAAACATGATCCAAGAGAGGTAACAGGTTAGGTTCTGTGAGGGTCCACTAGATTCAACTCTAAAGAGCAACCAAAGTCGGCTAATATCTTACTCCCTGCCTTGAAAGGTGGACAAACTTGGAATTTTTCTTCTTGGTTAAAAAAAAAATTGTTTGAATTGTATTTTGGAAATTTATTTTGAGAGGCAAGTTACCTAGTGGGTGGGGATAAAAGGAAAGAAGGGTAGAAAGGAGAATGGGGGCTAAATGGGAAAGAAGAAAGGGATTTAGAGGAGGTGAGCCTCATTGTCCCAGAAGGTATCAGCAAAATATAAGATCAGTAAGGTAGGGTCATTTTACTTTCTTCCCTATTTCTCTTTTCTAATCCTTCTTGATTATGGCAAGGAGAAAATGTCAAGCATTTTCCATCTATAGAGACACTTACTATGTCTAAGGGCTGTGAATGGGATTTCTATTGCAGGTCACCATTTTCCATTGCTTCTGCCCTCACCTTATCAGGAATCAAGGCTACCCAGTGAAACAACGTGGCTCAGGGACTATAAGTACCAAAAGTTCCATCCTCCTGCTCTGGTGTTACTGAATGGCCTGAATCAACTCACAGCCAGACAGGAAATGGAGAAATCATTCTCCATCAGTAAAATACCACAGGAAAATGATGAAAAGATGAAACAATTTTATGAGAAATCCATTTTCTTACATAAGTCCAGTGGAGTTGAAGTTGGCCACAGCTGAATTGTGGATTTGTATTCTAAAGGGACTTTTGAGTTCACCTCTGGTGACCAAGTCTTTTAACTTATTCACAAAATCAAGACAAACCTATTTTTCTTTTTTGACTCTTCCCTGTGACCCTCAATTCATATTTTAAGCCGTACTTCTAATGTTTCACTTTGTGCGAGAAACAAAGGAGAGACCTCAATAAAGAATGACTTAAGAGTTATATATTTGCTACAACTGGAGATGCTTCTGGAATTTAAATTTCTCATGGGTCAGGACTTATTTCTGAAGATTCTGTTAAGCTCTTTAACGTTGCACTACTCACATGGCTAAACTATAAAGTAGAACAGTGAAGCCACTGATAATGTAGTGTTGTATGTTAGAATAAGAGAGATAAATTCCATTTCACTATTTAAATACAAATGTGATTTTTTAAAAAAGGATTAAATGATTAATACATCCTATACAAAATTAACTAATCGTGATGAAAAGCATTTGGGAAAAAGCCAAATTTTCCATTTTGATAGATCTGCCAGTTCTTATTGAGAACCAAATGTCCAAACCCCACACAGAAAGCTGTTTCTTGAAGGAAAAATATTATCACTTGGTTTTTGAGCCACTTAGAATTGTATCACACAGACTCCTGATGAAATGTAAATCATGTGGTCCCTTGCTTTAGCAATCTAAGCCTGGAGTTAGTGCCCTCCTGGGTCTCTGAGCTTTACACACTGCTAGGATAAGCTCTCCTGAATAAGCTGTAGGCATCTAAATCTAAGCACTTACTCTGCTGATGGAGAAGACCATGCCAGGCTTGCCAGAACAGACACCCATAAAGCAGTGCCGGAACTGCCAATAGAAGAGGTGCTCGCAGATGAAGGTGATGAGGCTGAGAGCCATGGCTGCCCCCAACATATAGAAGACTCCTGCCATGTTGTCAATGTCCAGCTGGCTGCTCATGACCTCATTCTTCTCATTGTGGCAAATGCCAGTGAGCCAGAGAGCTTCTAGCTCCTCCATCTCCCCTGGAGACAGGGCAGAGAAAAAACACAGATAGAGATGAGAGGCGAGGAACAGACAGGAAGGGAAAAGGGGATTTGGAAAGGAGAAAGGAAAATTGAGAAAGACATGGATGACAAGGAAAGAGATAAGGAGACATAAAGAAAGAGAACAAATAGAGAGAGTTAACAGTAATTTTATTATTACCAGTATACCATTAATTCACCAATGTATGCATTCAGCAAGTATTCACTGAAAACTTAATTGGGTGTGGCCTGGGATGCAAAGACATGAGACACAGACTCTTCTCTCCATTATCTATCCAGTGTAAATTAGTATATAAATAATCAGTAGGAAAAGCACAAAAGTTCAAATTAGTGACAGCTATTTTGTAGCCAGTTTTTATGAGGGAGATACGATTTAAAGGTGGGGATGGCAGACAGGTGAATTTTAATTTATATTGTACACGAAGGCACATCATGCAGCAGGACTAGCATAAGCAATGTCAGGAAGGTGGGAAAATACAAAGCTGAATTTTAAAAAGTTGATGTAAGATTGCTGAGGGCTTAAGTAGGGCTTGAGTATCAGACTAAGCACTTTGCACTTTACTTTATACACAGTAGGGAAAAACACGATCAAACAAATGATTCAGAAGACTACTCTTAAAACTATGCAAAGCAGATTGTGGTGCTGGGGGAAGAAGACCAGAGACAGGCTGTATGTTCACGTGTCCACAAGAGCATGAAAGAAAAGATTTGGAGAACCCCTACCCATTGGTAGCATAGTGCCTAAGGCATTTGACTGCTAACCAGAAGGCTGGTGGTTCAAACCCACCAGTCACTCCTCAGAAGGAAGGTTGGGCAATCTACTTCCTTAGTGATATTGCCTCGGAAACTCAAGGAGGGGTCACTATGAGTCAGGTGTGACTCCACGGCACACAACAACAACAACATCAACCCATTACTGAGAGTTGTTCTTTACTGAGCCAAATACCACTTCCTAAGACTTTACAGAAGCTCTGGTTCTCATTCTAATCCCTTAAGATAATCGGCTCTGTGTTACACAAAGAGAGTGAGGTAACAATGAACAGTCTAGTAGGACAAAGAATTGGCTCCCTGTACATTTAACACTGAAAGTAGGAGAACTAGAGATAAAGAATGAGGGGCTGGCCAGAGGGAGGAGAGAGTTTTTTTTTCTTTTTTTTTTCAAAAGAGGAATGGAGGGGAGAGGGAGGCAGAAAGAGAGAAAGAAGATGAGGAGGAAGAAGAAGAGAATGGAGGAAGAGAGGGAGGGACTGAGATTCCCTAGGGGGCCTCAGCTTTAGTGATCTCTTGTTGAAGAGGAAAATACAAATATTAAGAGCAAAGGGGAGTAAGCTCAGATAAAATAAAGCCACCATATTCAGACCTGCCTCCTTTTAATACTTCTTTAAGGAAGTACTGATTAATCCAATCCCTAATGAAGTTTCAATATTCTTTATACATGTCACTGGATACTAGGAATTAAAAAGGCAGAAATCCTAGGCAAAAGAAAAATGAAATAAACCATGTGATTGATCTAGAATCCACCTAATGCTAAACAAACAAAATTCTGAAAATCTCATTAAGAAAACTGCCTTTTCCAACAGATCCAAAAATTTGGACAAAAATTTGAACTTTTTTGCATCATCTGACCAGTGTTTCAGCAAATTTTGCATATCATCCCTACTGCTGCTCTTCCTCCCAGAGAAGGGCTCCGTTATTGCCTTTAAGTGGCTGCTACATTAAAATTACAGAAGCTCTTATACCAAAATGGCTTATTAACACTCCAGCTACCACCCCTCCTGTTTTCAATGTTAATCGAACAACTTTTTAACTCATTTCTTCAATCAAACTACAATTTTTCTAACTAGTGGAGCAGGCAACTTCACCTGAAGCCTAAAAATCCAGCTGTGCTCTTCAGCCTCTTATCTCTTTCCTAATAGCAAAGATTCTGCAGAAATAATTTAGAGAACCACTTGGCTGATGGCCTGTGGGGCCAAGTAGAGTCAGGGAGCTCATCCATAACTGGATTAGTTTCTGCAAAGCTAACAGGAAGAGTAGGTACTTTTGACAGTAAACTTAAGAGGGATGCAGAAGAAATGCTTATAAGGAGATGCTGTTGTTGTTGTTATGTGCTGTCAAGTTGGACCCAACTCATAATGACCCCTCCTTGGGTTTCCAAGGCAGTATCACTATGGGAGTAGATTGCCCCATCTTCCTTCTAAGGAGTGGCTGGTGGGTTTGAACCACCAGACTTCTGGTTAGCAGTCAAGTGCCTTAGCCACCATGCTACCATATAAGGCTATAAGAGGTGCCATTTTCTCAAAGCAAGATGGTTATTCAGCCTTCTGTTCTGCTAGAGTGACAATAAAACAAACAAACAAATAAAACAGTTGACACTGAGTCAATTCTGACTCATGGTGACCTCATGTGTATCAGAGCAGAACTGTGCTCCATAGGGTTTTCAGTGGCTGATATTTTAGAAGTAGATCGTCAGGGCTTTCCTCTGAAGTGCCTCAGAGTGGACTTAAACCTCTAACCGTTTGGTTAGTAGCCAAGTGCATTAACTGTTCATCCCACTCAGGGACTCCTAGAATGACACTATCAAAAACCCAAACCCAAATCATCAAGTTAATTCTAACTCATGGCAACTACATGTGTTAACAGAGTAGAACTGAGTTCCATCATGCTTTCTTGGATGTAAGTTTTGCAAAAGCAAATTGCCCGGCCTTTTGTTCATGGAGCTGCTGGGTGGGTTTGAAATGCCAACCTTTTTATTATTACCTGAACACAAACTGTGTGTACCACCCAGGGACCTACTGTGACATTGTTGTTATTGTTGTCATGTGCCATCGAGTTGGACCCGACACATATCTCTTTGGGTTTCCGAGGCAGTATCACTACAGAAGTAGATTGTCCAACCTTCCTTCCAAGGAGTGGCTGGTGGGTTTGAACCGCCAGCCTTCTGGTTAGCAGTCAAGTGCCTTAGGCACTATGCTACCAGAGCTCCCACTGTGACATTAGGGAGTGTCTTTAAGTATCTGTTTCCTAGCCCTGCCTCTACCTCTTGCAGCTGAAAGAGCAAGGCAGGAGAGTGGAAAGAATGAGTAAATGGCCACAAATTTATTTCTCTGCCCTTTCTCTGGACACTTGAGCAGAGACCTTTCCACTATTCCATCCACTGCTCAAGCCACATATGAGATGACTGCTTTTCATTATCTAATACTGGACTCTCCCATTTTGTCCCTGAAGGTTTCATGATAGCCTGCAATCCCAAAACATACTTCCTTGGCCAATTCCTTTAATCTTCTCCCCCATCCTTCACCCCAAAATCTCATAGTATACTATCTAGAAGTGCTGGGGTTAGAGGAATGGAGCAAGAAGAGGGTTGTATTTTGAACTGGCCATCTGTAAAGTCTGAAAAGGCACTTTCTTTAACTCACCATCTCCAAAGAGCTGTAAGATGGCAAGGTCCACCTGGCGCTTCCACCCCGAATCCTTTTGGATGGCAATGCCATAGCCAGTGGAAGCAAAGACCTTCCCACTGCCAATGGTCACCAACTTGCAGCCCTCATCTCGGCCTGCCATGTAGTTTAGCACTGCTGCATCATAGATGAAGGCATCCAGTTTCCTGTGTAAGAAAGCAGCAAACAAAATTCAGCAGAGACAGTTTGGTACAAAACTACCTATGGGACCATTAATATGAAGCAATAGGTTTCTGGCCAACTATGGGGGAGAATTGGTTCAAAGTAAGGCCTAAATTGGAACTCCACCAGAATCTAAAACCTAAATCCCAGGCTGTTCTTTGTGTGATTGGAAGCTGAAAAGAGTTCTTTGCCTCCCACTGGGAATGATGAGAATGAAAATTGGGCCTGAGGCCAACTCATAAGCTATGTCTAAAAAGAAGGAGTAAAAAAGAATCAATAAAAATAATAACAGAAATAATGAAAAGTAACTATCACAATGATAACAACAAATAGCATGGGTTAGGTTTATATAACATTTTTTATTTCTCAGTCATTACAGTCCAGAGTGGGGATAAGTGTAGGTGTATAAGTTTCAGTGGATGTGCAATGCTATTTTTGTGGTCAGAAATGTTTCAATATTCTGTTGTGCAGCATAAAGGTAGAGATGAGTGGTGCTGGTAGGATGGCAGCATAGGCTTGTGTTAAGAGCAATGTATGTGAAACTAAAAGAAGTCAGATCCCTTACATTCCTAAATGTGTAAGAACCTCATTTTGTAAAGGGCTTTATACTGAAGGAATACATGGGTAAGGGAACAAGACTAGGGGCAAGGGTAGGAAGGCATCAGTCAGTATTTAAAACCAATATTTAAACATATCAAAGGTAGAGAAAAAATTCAGATATAGCCAGACAGAAAATGGAGATGTCTGCAAAAAAACAAGAATGCATCTCCTTCACTTTTTTTAAAAAAGTGCTCCCATTTATTTATTTATTTTTGAGGTGAAATTGGCCCAATGTAAAATCAACCATTTTAAAATGAACAATTCAGTGGCATTAAGTACACTCACAATGCTGTACAATCACCACTACTATTTAGTCGCTTGTTGAGAAAAAGCAAGTGCTTTCTGGGATACCAAAAACCAAACTCACTGCCGTGGAGTCAATCCTGACTCATAGTGACCCCTCCTTGGGTTTCCAAGGTGGTTCACTATGGAAGTAGATTGCCCAACCTTCCTTCTGAAGAGTAGCTGGTGGGTTTGAACTTCCAGCCTTCTGGTCAGCAGTCAAATGCCTTAGGCACAACGCCACCAGAGCTTCACTTTCTGGCAAAGTATGACACAAAACATTTCCCATAAGTCTGTGAGTACCCCATAGAAGGGTGGCACACAGAAAACCACAGCTCTGGCATACTGAGAACTGTGGATATACCAGGAGCAAGACTATTCAAAGTAGTCCTGCCTCCAAACTCAAATCAGAAATCTGCCGTGAGGTTAAGGTGATAAGATTGAGTCTGTCTGTGTTTTAGGTAACTATCTAGATGCTTCTTCCAGACTTGAGCTACAGGGGTATTGAGAAGAGGTATGATTGCTGTTAGTCATTATATAACAAAGGAAACCAGCTACAGGATCCCCTGGCCCTCAAATCACAATACTCATAATGCTCATTCATTTGGGTAAAGATCTCTTGACCTCCAAATTCCAACACTCTAAACTATCTTATTCCAAAGCTGTGGTTCCTGGAGGCCAAATAAATAAAGGGACCAGTATGGGCAGAGCTACCCAAGATGATATATTTGCAGCTCATGAACTCCTTTTAATGAACAAATATCCTCTAGAGTACAGTGCTGGATCCAAAGAATGCTAACAAAAGCTGTAATTGGAGATCAGGTGACATATTCTTACTGTTCATGTCTGAAAACTTTCACTCTTCTTTTATTTCTCCCTTGCCCAGAAGATACCAGAATCATTTTATTTCTTAGTCATCAAGTCTTTATTTTATGCTTAAGGCATGAACTTCATTCCTTCTACTTTTACGTTCTATTTCATTCCTCTTTCATGGCTACATCAGTACAAATAGAAAACAATTTATAAAAAAAATACATAGACATAAATCATTGCATATAGATCTTCGTGTATTGGCCTGAATTATACCATCAAATTGAAAACTGGAAATCCTTAAAGAGTAAATGAAATCTTCTTTGATTTAACTTTGTGTGGCACCAAACGTGGAGCACTGTTACATCTGATTCGATATATGTTTGATAGATGTGAGAAACATAGCAAAGGCTGAGCTTGGAAGCAGTTCTTACCCTGTTTTCAGGGAGAGCAGTGCATCATCTACACCCCTCTGGTTGAACTTTCCCATGTAGGCATGCATTTCTGCATAGTTATTGCGGATATTCCTCTCTGTGCTGCCATTGGGCACAGTCCCAAAGCGGAAAGGGGGTGAGAAGTCATTGGGTCTCTGGAACTGGAGAAGACAGAAAGAAAATGCTTCAGAAAACGCAAAGTGATCTTAAGAGGATTGGTAGATTTATAATGGAAAGGACCTAGCTGTAATTCACCAAATACATTAGCTCTCACTCAGGAGCAGCAACTGCTCTCTGAACCTGGACTTCAGTTCAACTCAACTTAATACATACTGTTGACAGCTTTCTATTTGCCCCACCCTGACTTTAATATACAACCTCTATGTGTCCCTTTTTATGCACATTTTACAATACTAGTGATGATGGGCCAAGAAGGAAAGTGCTGTGAGCTGAACTGCAGTGGACTAGTCCCCTTTATTCCTGAAAACTGTATAAAATCTGCTTCTGAGTCTTTTAACTTAGGGACAGAAATGCACTGTCATTCGAATACTAAGGCCACAGGTCCTTAGTGAAGTGAGCTACATTATACTCCCAAAGACAGTTTGTTAAGAATCAAATAAATGTTTTGCTAGGCATTTTTTTCTTTCATTAAAGCTCATATTCATCTCATATGAGCTGTAGGATATACTATAAAATTAAATATAATTTTGATTATGTTCCTCCCCTTGTTTAAGAACTGTGAGTGGATCGCTAGTGCTTATCATAATAAATTGAAACCTCTCGGATTTCTACCCTTATGACATCAGCTTTATTTCTAGCTATTGCCTGGCAATGAGTAAGTCTGTGTGTTGCTTCCTGAACACATAATTTTGTTTATTTGTATCTTCATGGCCTCATATAATCTGTCTCCTGAACATAAACTCACCTTTCTTTTAGGCCAATTCATGCCCTTTTCAAAATGTAATGCAAATAAATTTCTTTGGGAAACTTGTGGATTCTTTCTTTCATCAAATCTATCCCAAAGTGACTGATCAGTACATGGTGATCTTAGTTTAGACCATTATAACTCACAGTTATAAATTCAAATACTCTAAATGTGCTGGCTAAGTTATGAGAACTAACTTCTGATGCAGTCATAAAGTTTAAGCTCTAGATTGAGACAGATATGGATTGAACACCAGCTCTGCTACTTCCTGTGATGTGACTTTGGGCAAGTAACATAAACTTTCTGTGTATGATCGGCTCATTTGCAAAAACATGACACTGCCTAATTTTCAAGATCATTGTAAAGATTAAATGACATGATTCATAAAAATGATTGGCATAGCATCTAGCACACAGTAAATGTTCAATAAATGTTCTCATGTTATTTTAAATCCATGTCCATATTCTGCATTGCTTACTAAACTTTAGGATCCCAGGGTTTCTATTAACGGTCAGATGAAATATGACCAGAGTAGCTCTGTTATGCCTTGGCATAAGGAAAGACAGTGTAGATGCTTAAAGTCCTGTTGGTTTCAATACTATACCATTTGCTTTAGAGATATATTTGAAAATGTAGCTTGCCAACTCAGGAGTCCTCTGAACCTTTTGGAGTGGCCTGGGCTTAGGGCTTTCTCCTTTCTTTTTCTTTGACTTGAGAAGTCCTAGCGATACTTAGAGTATGGGGGTTTCATGGATCACAATATATCACAGGGCCAGTAACCATAAATGCTATCTTGTAGTTAAAAGTAGAGTTACTTAGAGATGACTAGGCAATCTGTGACTCATCAAAAGACCACTACTTCCTGACTTAAAAAGCCCCCACTTTAACTTACACAGTAGTTTTAAGAGCTTTTGTTTGTTTATTTTTAAAGGGGCTATGATTTTTAATTAAATATACTATATTATATTTATTATATGCATGTGAGGCAAATATACTATATTATAGTATATTTAATTAAAAATCATAGCCCCTTTAAAAATAAACAAAAGCTCTGGTAGCATAGTGCCTAAGGCACTTGACTGCTAACCAGAAGGCTGGCGGTTCAAACCCACCAGCCACTCCTTGGAAAGGAAGGTTGGGCAATCTACTTCTGTAGTGATACCACCTTGGAAACCCAAGGAGGGGTTGTTATGAGTTGGGCCTGACTCGATGGCACATAATAACACAAGAACAACAGGTCACTATATTGGGGAACTTGGGTAACAGGAGATAGCATGGAAAACTGAGTATCTAGATAGTAAAGGGGTGTTGGATCTAAGAAAGAATGAAATAATTCTTCAGACTAAATTCATTTACTAAATGATTGGGTAGGGCTGGCTATGATGCTGACCAGCATCTAGCTAAGTATTTTGCCAAATTATATCATGTGGTGTTGGCTAAGAGTGGGTTGCAATGCTTGACAGACACTAGAATGCTATATTGTTATTGTCATTAGGTGCTGTTGAGTAGGTTCTAATTCATAGTGACCCTATGTACAACAGAACGAAACACTGTGAGGTCTTGCACCATTCTCACAATCATTGTTATGCTTGAGCCCATTGCTGCAACCACTGTGTCAATCTATCTCATTGAAGGTCTTCTTCTTTTTGTTGACCTTCTACTTTTCTAATCATGACATCTTTCTTCAGGGACTAGTTCCTCCTGATAGTATGTCTAAGTAGTGAGACAAAGTCTTGCCATCCTTGCTTCTAAGGAGCATTATGGCTGTATTTCTTCCAAGACAGATTTATTCATTCTTCTGACAGTACTTGGTATATTCAATATTCTTTGCCAAAACCATAATTCAAAAGTATCAATTCTTCTCCAGGCTTTTTTGTTCACTGTCTAGCTCTCATATGCATGTGAGGCAACTGAAAATATGATGGCTTGGGTCAGACACACTTTAGTCTTCAAAGTGACATCATTGCTTCTTAACATTTTAAAGAGGTCTTTTGCAGCACATTTTCCCAAAGCAAAATGTCATTTAATTTTTTAACTGCTGCTTCCACAGGTGTTGATTACAGATCCAAATAAAATGAAATCCTTGACAACGTCAATCTTTTCTCTGTTTATCATGATGTTGCTTATTGGTTCAGTCATAAGGATTTTTGTTTTCTTTATGCTGCAGTGTAATCCATACTGAAGGCTGTAGTTTTTGATCTTCATGAGTAAGTGCTTCAAGTTCTCTTAATTTTCATCAAGCAAGGTTGTGTCATCTGCATAAAAACAGGTTGTTAACAAGTCTTCCTCCAAACCTCCTGCAGAATTCTTCTTCATACAGTTCAGCTTATTGAATTATTTGCTCAGCAAACATTGAATAAATATAGCAAAAGGATACAATGCTTACACACACTCTTCCTGACTTTAAACCATGCAGTATCCCCCAGCTATGCTTGAATGACTGTCTCTTGGTCTATGTAGAAATTCTGCATAAGCACAATTAAATGTTCTGCAATTCCATTCTTCTTAATATTATCCATAATTTGTTATGATCCACATAGTTGAATGCCTTTGCATAGTCAATAAAATGCAGGTAAACATCTTTCTGGTATTCTCTGCTTTCGGCCAAGATCCATCTGACATCAGCAATGCTATCCCTTATACCACATCCTCTTCTGAATCTGGCTTGAATTTCTGGCAGTTCCTGTTGGCGTACTGCTGCAAACATTTTTGAATGCTCTTTAGAAAAATTCTAATTGTGTGTGATATCGATGATACAATTTGATAATTTCCTCATCCTCATTCTGTTGGATCACCATTCTTTGGAATTGGCATAAATATGGATCTCTTCTAGTTGACTGGCCATGTAGCTGTCCTCCAAGTTTTTTGGCATAGATGAGTGAGTGCTGCCAGCATTGCGTATGTTTGTTGAAACTTCTCATTTGGTATTCTGTCAATTCCCGGAGCCTTGTTTTTTGACAGTTCCTTCAGTGCAGCTTGGACTTCTTCCTTCAATACCATAGCTTCTTGATCATATGCTACCTCCTGAAATGGATGAGCACCAACCAATTCCTCTTGGTATGTAACTCTCTATATTCCTTCTATCTTCTTTTGATACTTCCTGTATCATTCAATATTTTGCCTATAGAATCCTTCAATATTGCAATTTCAGGCCTGAATTTTTTCTTCAGTTCTTTCAGCTTGAGAAATGGTGAGCGTGTTCTTCTCTTTTGATTTTTTAACTCCAGGTCTTTGCACAGTTCATTATAATAATTAACTTTATCTTCTTGAGCTGCTCTTTGCAATCTTCTGTTCAGCTCTTTTATCTTGTCATTTCTTCCATTTACTTTAGTTACTCCTTGCTCAAGAGCAATTTTCAGAGTCTCTTCTGATATCCATTTTGGTCTTTTCTTTCTTTTTAGTAACCTTTTGCTTTCTTCATGAGTGATGCCTTTGATGTCACCTTACATTTGTTTGGTAACTTGTGTTCAATGTGTATTAAATGTATTCTTGAGATAGTCTCTAAATTCATGTCATAATTTGGCTCTCATGGGCTTTTACAAAGTTTCTTCAGCTTCAACTTGAATTTGCCTATGAGAAACTGATGGACTTTTCCACACTTGGCGCATGGTCTTGTTCTGACTGATGATATTGAGCTTCTCCATCTCCTCCTACCACAGACATAGTCAATTTGATTCCTGTGTGTTCCATCTGGTGAGGTTCACGCATACAGTCACCATTTATGTTGTTGAAAAAAGGTATTTGTGATGAATAAGTTGTTGGTCTTGTAAAATTCTGTCATGCAATCTCCAGCATCATTTTTATCTCTAAGGCCATATTTTCCAACTACCAATCCTTCTTCTTTGTTTCCAACTTTTGCATTCCAAACACCAGTAATTATCAATTGTTTAGATGGAATGTTTGATCAATTTATGACTGCAGAAGGTGGTAAAAATCTTCAATTTTTTCAACTTTGTCTTTAGAGGTTGGTGAGTAAATATGAGTAGTAGTAGTATTAACTGGTCTTCCTTGTAGGCATATGGATATCATCCTGTCACTGAAAGTACTGTATCAGGATAGATCTTGAAATGTTTTTTATACTGTGTTATAAATGTATGCAATGTCATTCCTCTTCAATCTGTGATTCCTGGCATAGTAGGTCATATTTGTCCAATTTAAAATGACCAATACCACTCCATTTTAGCTCATTAATGCCTAGGGTATTGATCTTTAAGCATCCCATTTCATTTTTGACAACTCCCAGTATATTCCATACTCCAATTATTAATGGATGTTTGCAGCTGTTTCTTCTCATTTTGAGTTGTGCCCCATCAGCAAATGAAGGTCCTGAAAGCTTTACTGTATCCATGTCATTAAGGTCAACTCTACTTTGAGGAGGCAGCTCTCCTCCAATTTTGTTTTAAGTGCCTTCCAATCGGAGAGGCTAATCTGGCACCCTATCAGACAATGTTCCACTACCATTCATAAGGTTTTCATTGGCCAATTTTTTCATAAATAGATTGTCAGGTCCTCCTTTCTAGTCTGTCTTAGTTTGGAAACTTTGTTGAAACCTGTTCATTATGGGTGAACTTGCTGGTATTTGAAATACTAGGGGTATAGCTACAACACAAGTATAACACACAGGTCACCAGAGTATGACAAAGTGACAGAGAAGTGGTGGAGAATGTTATGTAATAATTATCAAATATAACACCACAGATGTTTGAAGAAAGGTATCTACCAATTCAAAAGTAGAGTAGATATGGTAGGCAAGATTATAACTAAATAAACCTTTTTCAATCAGTAATTGCCCACTTTGCTAGCATAATGACAGTGGATGTTCAAAATGACTAAGATACTCTAAGACCCAAAGTATTTGCTAAAATATCAATGAAAGTTGCAATAATCATGTCTAATACAATTCTTTATAAATTATTATTATTACTTGAAAACTGGCAACCCATGGAAGCCATATGCAACAGTTTTTGATTAACCAAATAGAATTTGCCCAGAGTGCCTCATGTCCTAATGAAACTTGATTATAGAAGCTTTTCAATACTGCTTTGGCAACTTTTGATTTTAAATTATACTTTGGCTTTTTTATACTGTGTTATAATCATATCCCCAAATGAAAACCAAAGGAATTATAAAGGACTGAGAATAATCAAGACAATGTTGAAAAAGAAGAACAAAGTTGGAGGATTTTATACTACCTGACTTTAAGTCTTATTATAAAGCTACAATAATAATAATAATAAATAATTAAAGTGTGATATTAGCATAAATAAATAGACCATTGGAACAGAAGAGAGAAAACTTCGTAATAGACCCATGCATAAATGGTGAGAAGGCAATTCAATGACAATAGGATAGTCCTTCCAACAAATGATGTTGGAAAAATTAGATATTCATGTTCAAAAATATCTTCATTCCACACCTCACAATACATACAGAAATTACCTCAAGATAGATCATAAATGTAAAACCTAAAATTATAAAAGTTCTAGAAGAAAATATAAAAGATCTTTGTAACTTAGAATGAGACAAAGATTTCTTAGATACGACAACAAAAGCACAATCCACAAAAGAAAAAAAAATGATAAATTAGACTTCACTAAAATTAAGAACTTCTTTTCAAAGGACACAGTTAAGATCATGAAAAGACAAGTCACTAAGAGAATATATTTAAAAATCGAATATAGCTATTTATAAAAATTAAAGGGATGATATAATGACATAGCAAGACTCTCACATAGTTAAGACACCTTCCATTAAAAAAAAATAATAATAATAATCAGAGAAACCAGCCAGAACTGAGAAGAATGGTAAGGCACAGTCCTGTGGAAAGAACTGGTTGTGGGGCAGACAATTTGGGTCTGAAGTCCAGTTCTGTTTCTGGCCAACTGTGTGATACAGTTACTTAAGTTTACATACCCCCATTTTTCTCATCTGGAAGTATTTATTTTAATGAGTAAATAAGAACACATGTAGGAAATAATTTAACACAATATCTGGCACATGATGGATTCTCAAAATTGTTAGGTGCACTTGTAGGGATGAAGTTGTAATATCTAAAAGTGCCCTATGCCAGGCAATGTTTTCTAAGATTGAAAACTCTTGTCTTTAATTTTTTCCTTAAACTAGGCCAGTCTGGGGGCAAACAAGGAAAGCATATCACCCCAGAATTAGCCAGAGTAGAAACAGAAGTAAGCTTGCCTTTTCCTTTGAAAATTCTTCCCCTAGCCTGGTAAGATCTGTGAAGTTTAAATAAAACAGATTTAGAAAACTGTCATTGGATCTTGAACTTCACTAAAATTCATGGCCATGGGGAACCATGTTTAGGAGCTCTGGTAGCATAGTGCCTAAGGCACTTGAGTGCTAACCAGGAGGCTGGTGGTTCAAACCCACCAGCCACTCCTCGGAAGGAAGGTTGGGCAATCCTACTTCCGTAGTGATAACTGCCTCGGAAACCCAAGGAGGGGTCGCTATGAGTCGGGGCCGACTCAATGGCAAATAACAACAACAACAACAACTTGGGAAGAAGGAAAAAATAATCTTCCAAATCCCTTGATGCTTCCAAAAAATTCCCTTGTAATAAAACTTACCCCAAGATGTGAGGCATTATATGATACTTGTTTAACTTTAGTGCCAATCAATGCTCTTTGGGGGACTTTGTGAATGAGTAAAATTTAACAGTCAAGAACCAAAGTATCTTAAAATCCATAGAACAGTGTGAAACCTGAAAAATAATTTAAAAAATAAGAGAAAAAACCCAGATACTAAGAAAATCCATGATAGTATTAAAACACTCAATCTGATTTTAAAGTAGGGAATTTTATAAAATAATCCTTATTAATTAAAGTTGTCAATGATTTCATTCTACTTGGAACAAAATCAATGCCATGGAAGCAGCAAATCTGCTGCAAAAGACTTCCTCAAAGTTTTAAAACACAAATATGTCACTTTGATGACTAAAGTGTACCTAACCTAAGCCATAGTCTTTTCAATTGTCTTATATACATATGAAAGCAGGACAATGAAAATGGAAGACAGAATTGATGCAATTGAATTGTGGTGTTGGCAAAGAATAATGAATATACCATCCACTGCCAGAAGCATGAACAAAACAATCTTTTAGGAGGTATACAACCAGAATGTTCCTTAGACTGGAGGATGTGGAGAGTACGGCCTGCTTACTTTGGACACATTATCAGGAAAGACCAATCGCTTGAGAATGATACCATGTTTGGTAAAGTAGAGTGCCAGTGAAAATGAAGGAAGTCCTTGATAAGATCAATTGACACAACAGCCAAAACAATGAACTCAAACACAGAAATGATCAGGAAGATGATGCAGGCCTGGGCAATGTTTCGTTGTCATATATAATGTTGCCATGAGGTAGGGCCAACTTGACAGAAATTAACCACAATTCCTTTTTAAATCTTTGGTCTATCAAAAAGCTTCCTCAAATTTAGTTTCTTTTTCTGGAAGTTACCCAAAGATTATAAAAACACAGATTTTGGTAGGGAAATAAAAACATAGAAAAGAAGGAACTTTAAAATTCAGTATCATTTCACAGATAAGAAAACCAAAGACCTAAAGAGGTCAAGTACGTTGTTCAAGGTCACACTGAAGTACAAAGATCAGCTGAGACTTGTCTCTTAGGTGCAGAGCCTTCCCACTGGCAGCCCCAAATGCTACAGCACAGTCCTATACCTGTTCGCTGAGAGGAAAGCAACATAGTTAGTGTAAATGGAGCCAGCCAGAGAGGGTCAACTCTCACAGCAAATGCCAACTCTCGCTTCCCCCACCTGCATTCAACACAAGACTTCCAGCAATTACCATAAACACCCACTTGCACAATGGCTAAACAATCCCAGAATGTTAAGAGAACTGTAATCTCACTTGATCCTCCTGGAGAGCTGCTGGGAATCAGAATTCAACCCTATGAGCTGTTTAGATTATTTCAGCCCCCATCTTAATGGCCTAAGGGTATGTTAGTGTTGGCAGTGAAGGAGAAAGGTAACCCCAGGACTGAAGGGAAGGCAGTTGTCCCACCCAAAGATGATGGGACTGCTGGGCCCTGATGCTGTTAAAGTTGCCCCCTTCCACTAGAGACCCTCTCCTCCAGCCTGATGCAGAGAGTCTAGAGAGAGAGGGAAGTCTGGAGGGTAAGGATCTAGTCTATTTCAATATATTTGTCAAATAAATAGGTAACTTGATTTTCCTATGTGTAGGACATTATTAATTCATTAATAATAGCTACTATTATTCAACATCTAGACATGTCCTAAGGAGTTCTTGTGGTGCAGTGGTTAAAGCATTTGGCTGCTAACCAAAATGCTTCGAACCCACTAGCTACTCTCCAAGAGAAAGATGAAGCAGTCTGCTTCCAAAAAGATTTATAGCCTTGGAAATCCTACGGGATGGTTCCATTTTGTTCTGTAGGGTCACTATAAGTCAGAATCAACTCAATAGAAGTGGGTTTGGTTTTGGTATGCATGTATTGGGAATAACTTACATTCTCTCTTTTAAATGTAATTATTAAACTGTGTCAATTCATTTGACAATCATTTACTAAACGTCTATTTGTGTGGGGACCTGTAGTGTATTAAGAATTGGGGAGACAAATTTGAAAAAAAATCAGACCCTGTGTTCGAGGAGTTTACATGCCAGAGGGTCAGAAATGCAAACATTCATTTTTTCATTCACATAGATACTGTACTTTTATTGATATCTATTATATCCTCGGAAGGAATGTTGGGCAATCTACTTCCATAGTGATATCACCTGGAAAACCAAGGAGGGGTCGCTATGAGTCAGATCCGACTCCAGGGCAGTGTAGCTTTCACATGCATATCAGGCATTTGAAAATATCATGGGTCAAGCACACCTTAGTCTTCAAAGTGATTCTCTTTAACACTTCAATGAGATCTTTTGCAGCAAGCTGGACAATGAATAAGGAAGACAGAAGAAGAGCTGATGCATTTGAATTATGCTGTTGGTGAAGAATATTGAATATGCCATGAATTGCTAGAAGAATGAATGAATCTGTGTTGGAAAAAGTACAGCTGGAATGCTCTTTAGAAGCAAAGGTGGTGAGACTTCATCTCTCATACTTTGGTCATGTTATCCAGATGGACAAATCCTGGGAGAAGGATATCATGCTTGGTAAAGTAGAGAGTTAGTGAAAAAGAAGAAAATCTTCAACAAGATGGATTGACACAGTGGCTGCAACAATGGGCTCAAGCATAGGAAGGATTGTGAGGATGGTGCAGAACTAAGTGTTTTGTTCTGTTGTTTATAGGGTCACTATGAGTTGGAATGACTCAATGGCACCCAACAACAACAACAATCACATGTAGACACTCTTCCGGGTTCTGAGGATTAAGCACTGCAGAAAAATAAGATCCTGACTCCAAGGAACTAACATTGTAAAGGAGAGAGTCAGATAATGTGGTGACAGTCACAAATTCTCTGCCAATCTTCCCATCAAGAGGTGAAGTTTATGTTCCTTTCCTTTGATTCTTGGCTGATTGACCTTGGTGAATTGTTTGATCGATAGGCTCACAGAAGTGACATTCTGGGACTTCTGAAGGTTATACCTCAGCCTCTTATAATCTCATCTTGAGTGAAGCTATCCACCATTTAAGAAGTCCAGGAACCCTGAGGGCACATGTCAGAGAACCACATATAGGCACTCCTGTTTACAGTTCCAGCTGAGCCTAAATGTCCAGACATAACAGCCAGGGGGCCAGGCATTAGATAAAGCTATCTTGGACTCTCCAGGCCAGCTCAACTACTTTCTGAATACTTAGTGACCTCAGTCGATGTCACATAAAGCAGAACAAGCACGCTGCCTAGCCTCGCCCTCATATCTGACACACTAAACAGTGAAACACAATGAAAAAGTTCTTGTTTTGAAGCCACTAAGTGTTGGCATAGTTTGCTGGGCAGTAATAGATAACCAGATCACAAGAAGATTTCAAACAGTAGCAATGAAGTGCTATGTTGAAATTGAAACAGTAAATAGACTAAAGAGTGTTTTGGAGGAATATACAGTCAGACTGGAAGTCCTAAAAAGGTCTTTCTTTGGAGGTGGTATTTGAATTAAAACTTGAATAATGAGAAGGGGTCAGCCATGCAAATATCTGAGGAAAAGTACATCAGGTCCAGGGAACGGCAAATGCAGAGGCCTTGACACAGGAACAAACTTGGTGATCTGAGGGGCAGAGAGATTAGTGTAGCTAGAAACCAATGAGCAATATGCTAGGCAATATGGAAAAGCAGTGCCCAAGCAGAGGCGGGAGCACAGAGGAAAGGGAGGACAACAGCACTGAGATTTGAAGGACATTTTCCAGTTAGACAAGAAAAGGAACAAATGATTTCTGAATAGAGACAACAGTGAGACACTGGTTACAATAAAAACATAGAATGTGAGAGTGCCCTGGCATGATGCAACCACGAGTAGCTTGTTATTATGATGATAGGAGGTCAACAAGGCTGCAGACGGAGGGAGTGCCTGGATCTTAAAAGGAGTTGAATCCTGTGCAGAAGAGTTTAGAGTTCATGCTCTAAGGGATGAGAAACAACAGAATCTGGGGCCACCCAAACCAAAAACCTATTTCTGTCACATTGATTCTGACTCAGTGATCTTACATGACAGAGTAGAACTGTCCCATAGGGTTTCCAAGACTGTAATTTTTACAGGGGGAGCTCAGGTAGCATAGTGGCTAAGACACTTGCCTGCTAACCAGACGGCTGGTGGTTCAAACCCACCAGCCACTCCTCGGAAGGAAGGTTGGGCAATCCTACTTCCGTAGTGATACTGCCTCGGAAACCCAAGGAGGGGTCGCTATGAGTTGGGGCCAACTCGATGGCACACAACAACAACAACAATTTTTACAGAAGCAGACTGCCTCCTCTTCCTCCCATGGAGAGTCTGGTAGGTTTGAAACATTGGCTTTTCGGTTAGCAGTCAAGTGCTTAATCACTGTGCCACTTGTGCTCCTTGTGTGGCCACACTGAGTTCAAATCCCAGCTCTGTTGCTTAATAGCATGTGTGACTTTGAGAAAGGCACTTAATTCTCTGTACCCCAGATTCTATTTGTACTCTGGTGATGGTTTGGGCAACATGGGGGAAATCAACACAGCAATGTCAGATACCATCCTTATTTCCCAAGAACAGGAAAAATGGCACGTGCATAACTAGCTGAAATATAAAATCTCAGGAGGTTAATGTTATTTGTTTTAGAATATCAGTGCTGGTGGTGATCTAAAAGAGAAAGCCTGCAACCAGCTTGGGTTTCCTGGAAGGTTTCTTGAAGGAGGCGAGATTTAAGTTGGCAGGGAGGATGGAAGAGTAGAGATGGAGAATGGATAAGTCTTAAGGGTCACGGATAATAACATCAGCTCTCACTAGAAGGGCCCCTCTGTTTTAAGACTCCTCCTCCAATATTACTTGGTTTCCATAGCAAGAGTGAAGAAATAGATTTCCCAGAGAAGATGTGAAGTCTCTGAGGCTATGGCACCGAGAGAAAGAGCAGCTTCTGAAAACAAATTAAAAAAAAAAAAAAAAATCCTGAGTGTTTATGGCATCTAGGCTCTTGTTCTGACCACCATATCTGACCATCTCCTGCTCAGCTGCTACTGGGTCCTAAGGAGGATAGATAGAGTTAGATTGTGAGAATGATAGCATGCAAATGAAAGCAGCTCAACTGAAATGCAGAGGGTGGGGAGAACCAAGAAGGGTAGTTGGTCAACCTGCAAAAATGGCCTTTCTCATTCAGGCTGAGCTAAATTAGCATATGCAAATCAGGGCATGCTGCAGCATGACCTTGCCGAATCTGATATCGCACAGCCTATTTGCAGGGATCAGCGATCGGTCCACATGACACGAACGAGATCTGGGGGTTTTTGCCTTCAAAGCTTGACAATTTGATACATAAATATTCATCCTATTACTCCTGATTTTACATTTGAATCACAAAAGAATCAATGCAAAGAATCAGTGCCCAAATGTCACTCAGCCTTTCTAGATACCCAAGAGAAAATGTGGACAGCTTAGGATACAAGGAAGGGTTGGGCTGGGCTGTTAAATATGAACAGGTGGTAAGCATTGGAATTCTGAACAGACCACATTTTTACCTACCCAGCATGCTCCCATTACCATTAGTATCATTGCCAGTACCTTCTATTTTAATTATTTTTTAAAATTGACTTTTTAAATATATATACAGTTCCTTTAATTTTAGCTCATGCATAGAATCTTGCAGCCACCATCACAATAATGACACAAAACAGTACTATCACCCCAAATAACTCCCTTGTACTACCCCTTCAAGGAACCCTGGTGGAACAGTGGTTAAGTGCTGGGCTTTAGCTGAAAGGTGGTGGTTGGACCCCACGGGTGCTCTGTGGAGGAAAGATGTAGCAGTCTGGTAAAGATTTATAGCCTTAGAAACCCTATTGGGGTTTCTACTTTGTTCTATAGAATTGCTATGAGTCAGCATTGACTCCATGGCAATGGGTTACTACCCCTTTAACCTTACCCATAACCTCTTTTGTTGTTGTTGTTGTTGTTATGTGCCATCGAGTCAGACCTGACTCATAGTGACCCCTCCTTGGGTTTCCGACGCAGTATCACTACGGAAGTAGATTGCCCCATCTTCCTTCTGAGGAGTGGCTGGTGGGTTTGAACCGCCAGCTTTCTGGTTAGCAGTCAGATGCCTAAGGCACTAACCTCTAGCAACTACTATCTGTTTTCTATCCCCAACCACACAGTATGCAACCTTTTGAGATTAACTATCCTCCTACCTTTCAATACAATGCCTTTAAAGGAGCCCTGGTGGTTAAGTGGTTGGCCACTAATAGCTAACAGAGACGGAGGTGGTTGAAATCCACCAGCCACTCTATGGGAGAAAAGACCTGGAGATCTGCTCCAGTAAAGATTACAGCCTAGGAAACCCTATGGAACAGTTCTACTCTGTCATATACGGTAGTGATGAGTTGGAATTGACTTGAGGGCACACGACAACAACATAATGACTTTGAGATTCATCCATACTGTCCCATGTATCTGAGTTCATTCCTTTTTATTGCTGAGTAGTATTCCATTGATGAACCCATTTGTTTATCCATTTACCCACTGAAGGATATTTGGGTTACTTTCAGTTTTAGATGTTTATGAATAGAGTTCCTATACCATTCATTCACATGCGATTTTGTGTGAACATAAATTTTCATTTCTTTAGGTAAATACCCAGGGGTGGGACTACTGAGTCATACACCCCACTAAACCTTTTTATATCCCTTCTCTCTTTGGATTGTCCCACTTTTTCTAAGAACTCTAAAGGATGTGCACTATTATTATCTTCACTAGCCCAGGGGCATGTCTGCTACTCAATTTTCCCCTTCGTAATAACTTACAGCCCAAATGGGATGAAGTGTGTATGAATATGTAAACCACACTAAGCAATGTCTGAAGAAGGAAGAAGGAGCTGGAGGAAGCTGGCCTTTCTCTTTGCCCACCAAGAACACCCTTGCTATGTCCAAAGGGGTAAGAAAAAGACAAGACAGTAACACAAAGAGTAGATATTTTAAAAACATGACCTCTTTCACTATTCCATGGACCGTAAGTGGCCAGAAAAGATGTGAAAATGAGGTAGTCTGTGGTTACACTGGGAAGAAATTTCGTGATAAACAGTAATTATGCACATAGGCTATGAGCTCAAAAGATCTAAGTTCAAATTCCAGCTCTATCACTCATTAATGTTGTTACTTACGTCACTTAGCTTTGAAATAGAATTTTAACAATGTTCCAAAAAGAGAAAAAAAGGCATGGAATTCCATTATATACCTTCCACTTCAAAACTGGGGGCCCAGAATAGCGACCCAGGACCTTACCCATAGGACAACCTGGCTGTGGATATAGTGACTGATTAGAAAGTCAGACTTTTCATTCTCGTGAAAGTTTTAAGTATGGGAGTGAGAAGAATAAATATTTTTATATTTTATTATAAATTACTCATCAAAAAGAATATTGTTCAATTTCATTCAAAGTAGGTGACTAAATTATGAGCACAAGAATGTTACAGAATATAGTTAAAAGATACAAGTTTATAATAAAAGTACCAAAATTAACTGAGTTCTCTTCCTAAGCACCTAGAGGAACTTGATGTCATTTTGCTGCTGAATAAGGAAACACTCAACACCTTAGTCATTTCTGTTCCTTTTCCCTCTTGATATTATTAGTGCTATGGTTGTTCACAGTGGCAAACACACTTGAGTTAGCACGTGAATAAACATGAACTTGGAACTTGGATGTCAGAGGGGTGGTAAGTTGCCCTCCCCCTGCCTCTGGCCATGCCATTATTCCAGAGTATGCCTTCACACTACTCTGTTTGGAAGGAGCCCCTCATGTCTCCAAACTCGGTGTGAACCTATAGTAACTCTGAGAGGCACTAGAGGGCAAGAGGTGTAGAAGGCCTGGAAGTCCCTCTCTTGCTGCCACTTAACCTCTTACTGTGGCCAAACTTGAGTTTGCAGAAAGTAGAATATTAATTCTTCAGATTCCTGGAATTTAGTTAATTTTGAGTTTTCCTCACAGTGAAGGTCTTAATATAGTAAACCAAACCAAACCTGTTGCCATTGAGTCAATTTCAACTCATAGCAACACTGTAGGACAAGGTAGAACTGGATCTCAGGGTATCTAAGATTGTAAATCTTTATGGAAGCAGACTGCCATATCTTTCTCCACAGAACAGCTTGTGGGTTCAAACCCTGGATGTTTTATTTAGCAGTCGAGCTCTTAACCACTACGTCACCAGGACTTCTTTAATATACTAAAACAGGCATCTGTTCTGTATTTCACAAAGTGTGGATATATTTACCTTACTATTACTAAATACTTCCTAAATACTTCATAGGGAGCTCTGGTGGCATAGTGCCTAAGGCATTTGACTGCTAACCAGAAGGCTGGCGGTTCAAACCCACCAGCCACTCCTTGGAAGGAAGGTTGGGCAATCTACTTCCATAGTGATACCGCCTCAGAAACCCAAAGAGGGGTCCCTATGAGTCAGGATCAACTGGATGGCAATGAGTTTTGTTTTTTTTTGTTAAATATTTCATAAAGTCAAATAATGGTATTATACTGTATGTTAGCTAGCTGAGATTTGGTCCCTGAGCTGGGAGAGACAAGAAAATGGGATTATTCCTATGTTAACTTTACTGTGTCACAACCTATGCCCTGAAGTCTTAGGTGTTTGGCAAAGTCTTGTGTCTGGTCATCAAACATCATAATCTATATATTTAATAAGCATAAGCCACTGAATACATTAGCCACTGAACTCTGAAATGTGACCCATGAGACAAAAGATACAATCCCTACCCTTATAGTTTGTTGGTAATAATAATACAGTGAACCAACACCTACTGTGTGCCATACCCTTACATATAGTAACTCATTACATTTTGTCATCAACCCTATGAGATAGATAACTATTAGTCCCATTTAATAGATAGCCACTCCTCGGAAGGAAGGTTGGGCAATCCTACTTCCGTAGTGATACTGCCTCAGAAACCCAAGGAGGGGTCGCTATGAGTCAGGGCTGACTCGACGGCAAATAACAACAACAATAGATAAGGAAACTGTTGCATAGAGAGGTAAGTAATTTGACAATATATATCTGGAAATGAGCAGAATAGGTTCTTCTCTCTTAACCATAAAACACGTCACAAAAGTCAATACTAATCTGTGACACTCATGTGTGAAATAAAAGGATCCAATGAATAAATAAATAATAATAATGAGTATGCCACATTCTAAATGGGAGGTAAAGAAAGTAAGAGCTATGGAGATTAGAGGGAGTAGAGATCACAGTATGGGGAGCTGAAGCAGAGACGACAAAGATAGAACTGACTCCTACAGATGGGCCAAGAGTTATATAGGCAAAGAGGTGTGGGAAAGGGCAATCACAGCGAGAGGAAAGCCATGAGCACAGATACAGAGGGACCTGCGTGTGATGTCTTAAGTTGGAAGGGACGTTCATACATGTACATGTGGAACACTAAGTTAGTGAAGCAGAAGGGAGCCATGCTGCCAGAGCAGATCACATAACCAGGCTGAAGAAGGATACTATATGCACAACACAGTGCTTAGATATAATTATTCAACCAAAGCACAGCTTGAAGAACAAAGAAGCTAGAGAAGGGAGAGGCACTGGAACACAACAAAGGGCCTGAGATATTTTCAGGGTGATAATAAGGGGAAGAACAAATGAAAAAGGCATTAAAATAGAAGCCTTGACAGAACCTGAGTCAGCCTATATATACAGAAAAACACAAGAGAGGAGGTGGCAAAGTCGACCTCACCCCCACCACCTCACATCAAACCCCTCTTCTTTTCCTTTGACCACTCCCAAGGAGCCACACTGGTCTCTTTGCATTTTCTAGAACACATCACACCAGCTCCTGCATGTTCATGTCTCTCCAGAGAGCCCCAGATATCCATATATATTGCTCCCTATCTTCAGGTAAGTCTGAATGGCCTTCCTTGACTATCCAATTAGAATTGCAACCTCTCTGCCCAACACTCACTATCTCCCCTCTTTGCTATTTTCCCTACAGTAATTAACACCTCCTTATACTATATATAATTGGATTCTTATTTATTTTCATTTCCTCCCTTTAGAATGTGATATATTAGACAAGATTTTTGTCATTTTGATCACTTCTACTGCCTAGAACAATACCTGACACTTAGTAAGTAAGCTCTCAATATGATGAATGAATGAATAAATTGAATAGCACAATGTGGATGCATTTTTAATATAAAAAATCAAACTGTACTTCTTGCTAGTCATGCATTATCATGTAACACACAGTTGCACATTATTATTCCTGATAGAGTGCTGTTCTGGCATCCTTGGTGTATAAGGAGTTAATTTGTTCTCATGCCAGCTGAGGACATCTTTCCTGGCATCTTCTCCATTTTTCCTTCAAAAAATACATCAGATGTGAGATCCCACAAGAGCTTGTCAAATTTAGAACTTGACAATGCATATGAATATCTCTTTGGCACCAAAAATATGACAGAGTTGGAGAAGATTATGATAACATGGAGAAGAAGTGAAACAGAGGCATGAGGATTTGAGTTTTATCCTTAAGTTATACTGTGTCTGACTAATTCTCCCCAGGTGGCCTTAGTTATGCTCCCTTGACCTACTATTAGGAAAATGCATTTAAAAGAGCTGCTATTGCCACCCATTACTGTATTTTTACACAAATAATGTGTGCATTATACAGTTTTTTGCAAACCAGGTAATTGTGCTCAGTTTCCTATGTGCACTATGCACATTATATGCATATGCACGTTATTTACATGGGCACATTATCTCTGAATAATACAGTACACTCCACCTCACAGATAAGACCTGTGAGAGTGCAAGGACTATCTATACCAGATCTGAAAAGCTATGGGTGCTAGGAAAGGGAAATGGCTGTTACAGAAGATTTTAAGTAAAGGATACTGATGGACTCATAATGCAAACTGTTTCTGAAGCTGTACTAGAAGCTCTGGCAGCTCATAAACAATTTGATGCAAGTAACTGAAGGTTACTACAAAGATTTCCATATGCAGCATGCCCCATTGGAACTTAAGGGTTCTCCAGTTGTTACTATGATAACCTGAGGTTACTAATAGTGTCAACAACTTCAGAGTCACAAATCTGGGTTAGGGGTAGGATGGCCAAGAGGTATGAATCAGGCAGAGCCTACCTAAGGGAAGAGAGGATGCACGGGAGAAAAGCTGGAGAGATAGGCACACCTCTGCTTTCCTGGCAGTTGGTTAGACCAGCCAATTCCAAACTGAGAAATGGAAATGCCAGCATGGACATACACTGTCACACTGTGACCCATTTACAGAACAGCAGAATGTCTTGCTTTGGTCAATAAAGCCAGTCACATGGGAGGTCACTTCAGTTGACATATCGCCAGGGCTGGGATGGAGCCTGTGTGAACCTGCTGTGCATACCACATCCCCTTCAGAGAGTCACAATGGACCTTTCCATGAGAGATCTCTGAGAAATCCTTTGGTAAAGACACTTATTTAACCCTGACACAGCATTTACCCCCTAATTATTTTGTCACAGATTTTAAATTTTTTTAAAAAGAATACCCAATATGTCTCCCAGAACACTTATAGTCTGTGAAACAGAGTTTAAGAAATGCCAGTTGAGGGACTTCCTCACCATACAGATGAGGAAGCAGAGGCCCGGGGCAGTTCATTACCTATACAAGACTGAAGAGCCATTACTTACTCCTGTCCTCTCCTCTACTCTTCATCCAGTCATTACACATGCATTGCATCTCTACCATGTACCAGCCATGAGCTCTGTACCAGGCCAAGGGAAATGAGGTGGTTGAAGTGAGGTTGACTCTACTACCTCTTTGCCTTTGTTCTTCTGAATATACTGGCAGACCTGGATTCTGTCAAGACTTCCATTTTGATATCTTTTTCATTTGTTCCTCAGATTATTATCCCCTGAAAATATTCTAGGCCCCTAGTAGTGTTTCAGTGACTCTCATTCTCTAGCTCTTTAAGCACAATTAGGTAGACCCTTCCATGTTCCCATTCTATAGGGCTAATGACAATCCAGTGTGCCTAAGTTGTCTTTAATAGACCTCCAACTATCATGCTAACATAATTACTGTAATATGAGCACTCCAAAAGTAAAATATCAATAACTATATTGGTTGTTATAATTGTTGGTAGGTGCTATTGAGTCGGTTTTGACTCACAGCGACCCTATGTACAACAAAACACAACACTGCCCACTCCTGTGCCATCTTCAGAATCCCTGCATGCTTGACCTAGCTCACTGTCATTGCCACTGTGTCAGTCTATCTTGTTGAGGGCCTTCCTCTTTTTCACTGACCCTCTAATTTAACAAACATGATGTCCTTCTCCAGGGACTGGTCCCTCCTGGTAACATGTCCAACGTAAGTGACATGAAGTCTCACCATCCTCACTTCTAAGGACTATTCTGGCTGTACTTCATCCAAAACAGATTTGTTTTTCTGGCAGTCCACAGTATACTGACTATTCTTCACCAACACCATAAACCAAATGCATCAATTCTTGTTCGGTCTTCCTTATTCATTGTCCAGCATTCACATGCTTATGGCGGGGCAGGTGCACCTTTGTCCTCAGAGTAACATCTCTGTTTTTAAACACTAAAGAGGAGTTTTGGAGCAGATTTGTCCAATTCAGTACATCATTTGATTTCGTGACTGCTGCTTTCATGGGTGATTGTGGATACAAGCAAAATAAAATCCTTGATGACTTCAATCTTTTCTCCATTTATCGTGATGTTTCTTATTGGTCCAGTTGTAAAGATTTTCATTTTACATTGAGGTGTAATCCATACTGAAGGCTGTAGTCTTTGGTCTTCATCAGTAAGTGATTCAAGTTCTCTTCACTTTCAGCAAGTAAGGCTGTGTCATTGGCATACCCCAGTTTGTTAATGAGTCTTTCTCCAATACTGATGCCATGTTCTTCTTCATATAGTCCTATTTCTTCTTCATATATTCCTATTTCTCAGATTATTTGCTCACTTTACAGATTGAATAAGTATGGTGAAAGTATACAACCATGATATACACCTTTACTGATTTTAAACCATGGAGTATATCCCTTGTTCTGTTTGAATGATTGACTCTTGGTCTATGTACATGTTCCTCAAGAGCACAATTAAGTGTTCCAGAATTCCCATTCTTCACAAATTATCCGTATTTTGTTATGATCCATAGAGGTGAACGCCTTTGCATAGTCAATAAAAGACAGATAAACATCTTTCTGGTATTCTATGCTTTCAGCCAAGATCCATCTGACATCAGCAATGATATATCTCATTCAATGTCCTCTTCTGAATCTGGCTTGCATGCTGGTAGTTCCCTGTTGATGCAGTGTTGCAGCTGTTTTGGAATTATCGTTAGCAAAATTTAACCATATTAGTAGAACAGATTTAATTTTTACAGTGAACTGAGGGTTAAGCCTAAACATCCTTCTATTCTATTTTGTTGAAAATCATCCTAACCTATATCAGCATGTCTCCCTTTAGGACTGTATTAATTCAGGCATATTCAATGGGCACCTGCTATGGGTCATGAGCCAGGGATCTGGATGCTATACAGTAATTTAGATACAAAAGATGGTTTTAGAGACACTGTTTAATATGTACTTATTCCAGGAAAATCCTAGAAACTGTTTTTCATTGTAACAGGTACTTTATATGGGCTTGCGTTGTTATCATTTATCCCCTTTCCCCTGTAAAAGAGGAAAGTGAAACTGTTATAGTTATTTCAGGGTTGGTTCCCTTTTGTTAAGTGAGTGCTAGGAAAATAAAAAGCACTCAGTGAACACTTGGCTGATTGAGAAGCTGAGGTCTCACCATTCAGAGAATGGTGCAGGCTGAACACAGGCACACATGGGGGCCCCCGCTGTGCTCTTCTCACATCTCAGAGGTGAGGAGTAGTCAGGGGTTCTGAAGAAATCAAATGGCTTGCCAAATAACTCCTGAAATAACTTTGCAATTTCAGATCTGACAAGGCACAACAGGAGTACACTTGGAGACCCTTTTTACTGAATTTTCTTCTTAAAAATAACTGCCTAGTTTAGGTAGCTTAATAGGAGTAGAAACCAAAAGGTGAGTAAATTCTATCTGGGTCTATAAGTGTCAAATGTTTCTTATCTACATTACCCTCTCTTCCTTCTCCCTCATCCATTAGTTAGGAAACTATCCCTGTACTGTTTCTGAAATTCAAATGGCTAATAAGGAAAGACAAGTATTCACTTACACTATGAACACTATGGGAACTCTGGTAGCGTAGTGCCTAAGGCACTTGACTGCTAACCAGAGGGCTGGCGGTTCAAACCCACCAGCTACTCCTCGGAAGGAAGATGGGGCAATCTACTTCCATAGTGATACTGCCTCAGAAACCCAAGGAGGGGTCGCTATGAGTCGGGTCCGACTCGATGGCACATAAGAACAACAACAACAATGAACACTATATGAATTATATAACTGTCTTCTCATTTATTCATTCTATGATTAAATGATTACTTCATTCAACAATTATTTGAGTACCTCTATGTGCCAAGCTCTATTGTAGTTACTATGGATACATTAGTGGAAAAAATAGACAAAAATTCTTGCCTCACTAAGGTTATAGGCTAACGTTGTTGTTATGCGCCGTCGAGTCGGACCTGACTCATAGTGACCCCTCCTTGGGTTTCCGAGGCAGTATCACTATGGAGGTAGATTGCCCCATCTTCCTTCTGAGGAGTAGCTGGTAGGTTTGAACCTCCAGCCTTCTGGTTAGCAGTCAAGTGCCTTAGGCACTGTGCTACCAGAGGTCCTACCGTCTAATAGGGAGAGACAAATAAACATTACAAATACGTCAAATATCAGTATTATCATACAATATATAATTTTATTAATATAAAAATGATAGAAGAATATAGAAAGAAAAATAGATCAGATGGCCATCTGGTGGCTGCCTATAAGATGTCTTGGGCTTAGTGCCTTTTCAGGACATAAATGTCACCATTCCCTGGAAACTCTTGTCTCTAACAATACAACACCAGGAAGTGCTTTCCTCTTTGAATCTAGCTCTACTAGTTTGGTATGATGTCAATTTTCAGAGAAACAACTTTCAGTTTTCATCACATCAATACATTAAAATTTAATTTTCTACTTAAAATAAAACCCAAGGTATGTTTCATCCCAGGCTTGGAGAAGAGGTTGTTTTTCTGAAACTGTTTTTCATTGTTACTGCAAGGATTACTGCAAGAAAGTTTACCTGTGGATTGATTGTAACACATTTTTGGGAAAATAATCTAGATGAGTTCATTTCATACCTGTACTTTTAAGTCCTTGTTTGAGTGGATATAATTAGAAGGAAATATGCTCACTCACAAGGATATTTTCTTAGCTACCCGGTAGGAAGTTTCCTTATGGAGCTCATGATGATTCTATTAAGAGACGAGGCCATTGGATCCTTTGGATGGTTCTGAATGCACACATCAGATTTTCCTTGTCAATGGATTACAGAGAAGCTAAAACACACTTTTTTTTTTTTTTTAGCTTCTTTGTGACCCACTGACAAAGAGAATCTGATGCATGCATTCAGAACCATCCAGAGAAGCTAAAAAACCAAAATCAAATGCACTGTCATCAAGTCAGTTCTGAATCATAGCAACACCTCCTTGAGTTTCCGAGGCAGTTTCTCTACTGAAGTAGATTGCCCAACCTTCCTTCCGAGGAGTGGCTGGTGGGTTTGAACTGCCAGCCTTCTGGTTAGTAGTCAAATGCCTTAGGCCATCATGAAATTCCAGATGAGGAGGCCAATTAGCTGAATGGGGAAAAGTCTCTAGCATGTACCAAAACAAACAGTAAAGAAAACAGTTTATCGTCATCAAATAAGAGGCCCATCAAATAAGATCACTAGGCACATGGGTTGTCTTGTGAGAGGGTAGATATGAACAGCATGATTTGGGAGTGTGGAGTCACCTACTAAATATGCAGGGCAGGGTGTCATGTTCTTTAATTATTTGGAGAATGACACGGGAAAGTGGCTCTTTAAACTGGCTGACAACACCAAATTGGATGGATGGTTGGCCACGTGGGAAAAAGAATTAAACATCAAAACAGTAAGTCTGGGATGACAAAAGAAGATTGTAAAAGAATGAAGTTCAATTAGGAAGCATGCAAAGTAACTCTCACAAGATGTAAAACCACACTGCACTGTAGCAAGAAGGAATAGGAACTGGCTTTGTCAAAAGTATGGTCAATAAAGATTGTGGAGTCTTAGTGGACCACGAGATCTCCAAGCTGTCAATGCAGCACTGTTATTTACTTTGGGAGCTTACCTAAAGAGTAAGTTAAAGAGTAATGTGGACTGTGGGAGGGATGTGGTCAGGCCGTGTTATTAGCAGTGGGAGGGCTTTATGACCACAGGGTACTCTCTTCTAGAACACACAAGTGAAATATTGACAAGGTTCAGAAAAACAAAGATGAGGGGAGTGATTCTTATGATGAAAAATTAAAAAGGTTTATTTAACTTTTAAAAGGAACACTCAAGGCAACTGTCATTGTACTTGCTACTCTATGTTCTAAGTACTGCTTCATAGCCTGTCTTCCTTCACTGGACTGTTTCAGCCTGTCTCCAACATCTCACAGGTAGGTTTTCCATGAAATTTTCAGACATAATTATATGAAACCGTGGGTGCCCTCTATTTTTATTTATCTGGCAACCCTGCTCATAGGATAACTAGTAACCATCCAATAAATACTTGATGAATTAATTGCTACTATGTGCTAGGTGTTATGCAAATATAAAAAGTCAGGCTGACATAAAAATTCAAATAAAATGCCAAGCAGATGATATAAGAAGGGCCTCAGTTAATCCAAAGAACTGATGACTGAGGCAGAATTCAGGTATGAGGCAGAATGCGGGTAAACAAAGTGCTTACAAAGAAAGAGGGGTTTCTGGACAGACGCTTTGAGATGAAGAAGCAGAGCTATTGGTGCTTCTTTTTCCAGGGCCTTTAGGCCCTAAAGGAGCCCTGGTGACACAGTGGTTAAAGCATTCAGCTCTTAATCTAAAGGTCAGCGGTTTGAACCCATCAGCCACTCTGCGGGAAAAAGATGAGGCAGTCTGCTTCCATAACGTTTTCCAGCCTTGGAAATCTTATTGGGCAGTTCTACTCTGTCTTATAGGGTTACTGTGAGTCAGAATTGACTTCATGGCAGTGGGTTTGGGTTTGGCTAGGCCTTATCCACGGGCAAAGTGACAGCTGCTTGAGAACTCCTGGCATAGACTGTGTGGTAGGACACAAAGCTCAGTGTTGACAAAGCTTAAAGATTGCACAGAACTCACAGACTTGTTCTGATCTTCCTATAACCCAGGCCAGTAAGTGGAATGTAATAGATATTTAGGATCAGTCTGCTCAATGAATAACTGAAGAACTGGTTGTGAGACTGAAATGCAATGGAGTTGATTTCCACTCCTTACTCAGATAACTTCATTACAGTGTACAAGTCATTCCCAACTTAGGATGGGGTTCTGGTCCAATGACTCTGTCATAAGTCAGTTCTGACATGAGTCAAATACTTCATTATTTTTAGTTTTCATTATTATTGCCTTTTATTAATCAGTGTCTTTATAAATCTGATCTTTATTTGTCTTTGGGGGTTGGCATGAGAATGATAACATCAGCAAATTATGCACTGTAGACTTGTCCCAGACAACATCAAAGTTTAAGCAGAGTATTTTATAGCTAGAGTTCCTGGGCGGCACAAATCATTAAGTGTTGGAAGAAAAAATAAATGTACTGTTACATTGTATGTAGTACATATTACTAATGATAAGGTATACCCCCCCCTCAAATGAACAGTCATAAGTGCAGTTCATAGTAACACAAATATGTTGTGAGTCAGGGACTACATGTAGTTGCATCATTCAATACAGAAGACAAGACACATTCATAGGTTGTTGTTGTTGTTGTTATGTGCCGTCGAGTCAAACCCGACTCATAGCGACCCCTCCTTGAGTTTCCAAGGCAGTATCACTATGGAAGTAGGATTGCCCAACCTTCCTTCCGAGGAGTGGCTGGTGGGTTTGAACCGCCAGCCGTCTGGTTAGCAGGCAAGTGTCTTAGCCACTATGCTACCATAGGTAGCACTTGTTAAATGCAAATTGGCCAGTAGGGATCTCAGTGGCATAGAGGATGGAAAGAGAGCTCTCTGGGCTGAGCACTAAGAAGAGGTGCTTCAGTGACTGAAATCATTAGCTCTCAGGTTCTTCCAAACCCACATCCAATGTTCTGTGAATATTGATGTTCTGTTAAATTTCCAGATGGCCAGGGCCCATCAGAGAGAGTCAGTATTTCTTTCATTAGTGGATAGATCAGGAGAGACAGAATAGTAACTATTTATGACAATATGAATATAACTTCTATTGCAAATTAGACTAGTCTAAAGAGGAATTAATTAAAAACTGAGGACTGTTAGAAATTTTCTGGCATCATCAATTATTTACAGTGACGCTAAGGCTCTTGTCTAAGTCTCCAAGCAAGCTTGAGGGAGTAGAAACTAGGTTCATTTCTCTGTGACTCTGAAAGGACAGACAATTCTTTGGCAGCAGAGATCATACATCCAGGAAAGGCTTTAAGAGAAACCCAGTCATATAATCTGTCCATTCCTGCAATAAAGTTTGTTTGGGGTAAAAACAAAACAAAACAAAAAAACGAAAGTCATGTTGTCGAGTCAGATCCAACTCATAGTGACCCTTCTTGGGTTTCCGAGGCGGTATCTCTATGGAAATAGATTGCTCAACCTTCCTTCCAAGGAGTAGCTGGTGTATTTAAATTGCCAGCCTTCTGGTTAGCAGTTCAAACTGACATCTTTAGTAATTGTTTTCTCTGACAGTGATAAGTGACAGAAATAGATTCAGAAAACATTCACTAAGTTCTTACTGTGCAACTAAGGAGGATGCAAGGTGCTTCTATTCACAGGACCTATGAGGAAGCTGGGAGCTCTGGCAGCATAGTGCCTAAGGCACTTGACTGCTAACCAGAAGCCTGATGGTTCAAACCCACCAGCCACTCCTCGGAAGGAAGATGGGGCAATCTACTTCTGTAGTGATACTGCCTCGGAAACACAAGGAGGGGTTGCTATGTGTCGGGTCCGACTCGACGGCACATGACAACAACAACATGAGGAAGCTACAGAGGTATCAGATACCTCCTGCCTGTGGCAGAGGCCCCACTGCCAGGTATCCTTGGATCCACAGCCATGTCCAGAGGCTCTAAGCCCTCCAGGATGAATGCCCTGTTCTCTCTTCCACTCCTTTTCCAGCCTGATATTTACCTATCCTCCACAACTCTGCCCCCACTCCCAAATCTCACAGAAATGGGCAAATGATGGAGGCAGAGAGGATGGAGGCAGGACTGTGGGGTAGATTCTGGGGTGGATTAGTTGTGGTGTGGGGCTTTGAAGGCATGTGCACACATGGGTCATCATGAGTCACAGCTGACTTCACCGATTTCTTTTTTTGGTTAATCATCTATTGGCACAGCATGGGCTTTGTGAAATGGATTTCAGCACAAGCCCTGGGTCTACTGTAGGTTTTAAGCAATAACATTTAATGAGGACTTAGTATGCATTAGGCACAGTTCTAAGTACTTTACAGATATTAACTCTAATCAGCACAACAGCTATAAGGCAGATAACATTTTCAGCCCCATTTTATAAACTAGGATACTGAGGCACACAGGAGTTTAGGGACACAGCCAGGGCTAAGGACGCTAAGAATGTGGAGCTTCTTAGTGGCTCAATTTTAGTTTCCTCTTCTGTAATGTAGAGAAGGCATCTGCCTAAAAGTTTTTGGGGAAAGAAGTAAATGGGACAAAGAATGTGAAGCATTTAGCCCAGAGCAGGCTACACAATGCTCACTAGTGACTGGTTCACTCTCTGAGACTGTTAACCCGTGAAGTGGTTTATAGAGTGATTACCATGGTTGAGGGGCATGTTGGCTAACATTACAGAAGAACATATAATACAAGGGTTAATTTATTTTGGACTTTGCAATGCAAGTTTAGAAGGCAAATTCCAACCTAGGAACACACTGTCTGTCCTCAGTAGTTCATTTGTAAATCAGTTGTTCAGATACAGAAATTAATTTCCCCAGAGAAATAATAGCTCATTAAAGGCAATTTAACCTATAAGACAACAGAACTTTAGTGTTAATATTATTAGCCTATGTTCTGGGAACAGTGATTCATTTAACAAACTTCTTTGATGTTCCAGGCACTGTCCCAGGTGTTGAAGCCACAGAGTGATTGAAGCTATTTGTCTGTTGCCTCAAGGAACTTACAGTCCAGTGGAGGAAACAGGCATTTAATCAATGATTCTAGTGGATGGTGACCCAGTCTGCTGTAGGAAGACAGGGATGGGCATCTGGGGATAAAGAGGGACAATGAAGTAAAGGAAGAGAGGGAAAAATAATGTTCCCTTTATTTGGGTTCAGGGCTACCCCTTAGACTCCACTTTCTATACCATACCCTGCTTCCTGGACCCTGGTACTCTCCTAAACTCCCTTCTACAGCATCCTAAACCTGACAGTCCCTACTTTCCTACAGGAGCCATGCCCACTAAATCAAAAGCCCTATTCTTTCAGTGCAAAGGGTCTCATCTAGGTGTTAAGAGGAAAACAATCTGACAAACACCCTTAATGATGCATGATTAAACAACCACTCAACTTCTCCCAAGATATTTGCATTTTAAAAAATGGTAAAAAAAAAAAAAATTGTTTTTACTAGAAGTATCAATAAATGAAAACATTCCAAAAAACTAGTGGTCCTGCAGAAGGAACAGCCCAGCTTGCAGATTTCCTTGGGAACCATCTTACTTCAGCCATTCCTACTTCCTTCCAGAACCGCAGATCTTTTTGATGCTTCAAATCATTGTTGTTCCTTTGATGTGTGTGCGATAGTACACATAGAAGGGCTGGTAGCACCAAGGAAAGAGGTGGTGGTGGAGTGGTGGCTCATCTGGGTGGGTCATCTGTGACCTGGTGAGACTTATCCTGGAACATGGGTGTATTGGATGATGCATGCTCTCACAGCACTTCAAACCAAAAACTGAAGGTGTATTCTGAAGACTATTCAGAAAGAGATGGAAAACTGCTCAGCTTCCTACCACCAAACTCCCCTTAGCCCTACTCCACAACATCAAGAACACAGTTGCCTATCAGAAATGCCCCTTGCCGCTATGCAGACTGGCTGGCTTGCTCCACCCCCAGCAGAGAGCACCAGAGTGATGATCACATAATTTTGTTAAAAGGTTCTTTTAAAGGACTTGGGGTTGAGAGGTGAGATTGCAATTCCAATTCAAGAGGAGCAGCTCAAGTGTTGGGATAAGGTAACATGGTGAGATTGTTCAGAGAAAAAGTAGTCCTCACCACTATGCCAACTGGAGAATAAAATCACTCTGTCTCTGCATCTAGTAGTTCTGGAATAAGAAAATGACTGATATAGGCTTTTCTCAAATAAATTAATCTCATGATGTGAGATGCAATGTTCATTTCTTCCTGTGAACCAATGTGTTGGTCATTGGTGTGTACTCACACTTGCACTGGACTGCAGGTATTCTGAGTATTGATACATTTTCATCATACCTAGCCCCATGCCAATGGTGTCACTAGGATTGGTGTCACTCAGTGGGGTAACTCACCATGCCAACTTTCCCCATGGTCCTCCTCTGATACTAAAACACAAAGAATCCTTAAACAGTTTATCAATTTTAATCATAGAATAACATGTGATTAATATAATTGTAAGTTGCTTAAACGTGGTATTTCTAAGATTATATGAATACTAACAATAAAATTGTTTTGTAAAATCTTTCTACCTTGAACTACAACATTATTAGTAACTGAGTGGAAGCATTTTTTTTTTTTTAATTTTTCTCTTTCTTTTCTTTTAATTCCTACTTCATTCTCAAAAAAGTTACTGATATGGGTTCACAAATACTAATTACCATAATATTGAAGCTAAAACTCCAGAAAATTTGACAAAATCAATGACTATAAAAACACTGGCACAATGAAAACAATAGCACATGCATGTGTAGCGTGTGAAGATGAAACCACGTGATTTGAAGCATCATTGTAATTGGGTAATAATGAGCTCTGACTGGAGTTCATTAGAAGATTCAAAAGGTAAATAAGCATAGTTGGCCTTGTAGGTATCCTGATACATGTACACTGGGCTCATGAAAAATGTGTTTCTTGTTGTAACTAACAACAGGAAGATTTTTATAAAAAATAATAAATTTCTGTTGAAACAATGCACAAAAATGTTTTAGAGAGTCATTTGGGTGTCACCTTCTCTGATAGTGTCACTTGTGCAGTCCACCCCACCCCCATGCAATCCCCTAGTGATGCTATTATCCCATGCTTACTAATATCCAACAAGTCTTGTGAAATGCGTTTATGACTGTCAGACCACAGGGGCATTTAAGGACTCAAACTACTCTGTCTGCCATGTTTAAACACTCATTCTGAATCACATCAGATCTGGTAGTGATCTCCTATGTCAAGACCTGAATTGTGCCAGGGTGACTGGTGCTCTCAGGACCACCTTGTCTGGTGCTGAGAGTGGCATTGACTTTGCCTCTGCCTTTATTCTCCACTTGAGTGTTCTAGCACCAGAGAGTTAAAGCGTCTCTGGCAGCAGCTTCTTCTCATTAGCAATCTGAAATCACTGCTGTGCAGAAGGCTGCATTGTTCTTCAGTGTTTGAATATCAATTTGCATAATGAAGCAGGTGAAAGCGCCTCTTGCCCGTTCAGGCAGCCCTGATTGGCAGAGAGAAAGAGATTTGTACGTAATTGGCCGCAATTAATTTGACGTGCTTTTATAAGGATAAAAAGAAAAAGCAGAAAATTGCTCAGTGCTCCAAGTCAAAGCCACATCTGCACCCTTGGTGGTGCGTGTGCGTGTGTTTGTAGCAATGGTTGGGTGTGTTGTGTAAAGGCATGTGAGTGAATAATCGTGTGTGCTCAAGTGCATTTTTTTGTTTCTCAGAGCTAGGAAAGGTTCAGTCCCCAGACGGTTCTCAGCCCCAGAGGTCCTCCACTGCAGCATCCTTTACAATCCAACACTGTCAACCATCTTGTTCAATTTGTATTCGAGGCCACTAGGAAGCATCATTAGAAATCACAGTATTCTCCCTTCAGTACCAGGATGACAACAAGCTCAACATCACTTTTGTACTGAGTCCAAAAAAGGCTGAGTCCTAGCTATCTCGGAGTCTGTTGGCAATCAATTCTTGAAAGAAACTTAACTGGCTTATACTTAACTCAGAACATGGTGTGGTGCTGCTAATAACTCAGAAGATGCATAACGAAGTTTCACAGAATTAAGCATTTAGGAAATTACACAGTAAGGTGGTTTGCAGCTTTAAGCTACTCATGGTCTTACCACAGGTGTGTTGGAAGCTGTAAATATTATTCTTTGCTCCCTTTCTCCCCCTAAGATGAAGATGGAAGTTCGGACTGCTAACCAGAAGGCTGGCAGTTCAAACCCACCAGCCACTCCTCGGAAGGAAGATGGGGCAATCTACTTCCGTAGTGATACTGCCTTGGAAACCCAAGGAGGGGTCGCTATGAGTTGGGTCCAACTCGAAGGCACATAACAACAACAACAACAACAAACATCCCTATATGGTGCAGTCAATATGCATGGCTGCTAGCCAAAAGACTGGAGGTTCAAGTCCACTCTGAGGCACCTTGGAAGAAATGTCTGGAAATCTGCCTCCTAAAAATCAGCCACTAAAAACCTTTTGGTACATAGTGACACACTCAGGGTCACCAGGAGTCAGAGCAACTTGATGGCCACTGGTATAATGAGGATGAGAGATTGAATATGATACATTTCCTTTTCTCTTCTCTTTTTCTTTTCTTGTTTCCCCTAAAGGAAAGGCTCCTGGGTGTGGGATCTTTTTCTTTCTAGCTGAATTTAATAGGTATATTAGTTACTGCCTAGAGAGAGAAAGCATAGCACCTTGCAAATTTTACTTTCTCTTTGATATATTTAGCCAGTTGACCCTTATTAAATGAGAGGCTATTAAATACCAGGCCTTGTGCAAGAAGTTGTAGATACAGAAATGAAGGCAACTGTGATAGCCGAGGTTGTGTGTCAGTTTGGCTGGGCTGTGATTCTCAGTGGTTTAGCAGTTATGATGGAGTCATCCCCCATGATGAGGTCTAATATAATGTAATCACCTGCATGATGAGATGTGCTGTGGGCAGCCAATCAGTTGAAAATTAGTTTCCTCAGGGGTGTAGCCTGCTTCAAAAATACACACACACACATACACACACACATATATATATATACACACATATACATATATATACATACATGTTGTTGTTGTTATTATTTGCCCTCGAGTCGGACATGACTCATAGGGACCCCTCCTTGGGTTTCTGAGGCAGTATCACTATGGAAGTAGATTTCCCAACCTTCCTTCCGAGGAGTGGCTGGTAGGTTTGAACTGCCAGCCTTCTGGTTAGCAGTCAAGTGCCTTAGGCACTATGCTACCAGAGCTCCCATACACACACACACACACACACACATATACATCCTGGCAAAGATCTCTGGCTTTCTGCTGGACCTGAATCCTGCATCTGGCTCTTCATCATCTCTGGTTCCTGGACTTGAACCAGGGGCCTACCATATTGACTGCCGATTTTGGGATTGTTGCCTTTGCTGCCTGTGAGGCAACAATCTGACATTTTACCTGCTGATCTTGGATTTGTCAGCCTCTGAAGCCAGCAGCCTGCAGTACTGTCTACTTTTAGGTTCATCAGCTCCTGCAGCTATGAGTCAGGAGAAGCTGCCAGCTTGACATTTGACCCTTGGACTTGCTAGCCTCTATAACTGGGTAAGCCATTGCCTTAAGATAAAGTTTTTTCTCTCTCTAAATACACACACATAAAAGCTGGTTTTGCTTCTCTGGAGAACCAGCATAAGACAACAACAGAGACCTTTCTGGAGACACTCCTAGATTAGGGTGAACCAAAGCATCTTCAATGGCTGTGACAGCAGGATAGAGAGAGCAGACTCTGACCTGAGCCTCATAATCACCCCCTCCCTTGTCACCCCCTTGAGAATCTGAGAAGCCAGGCCAGAGAGGGTCCCTATGGCAAGGGGCTTCACTAGATTCTGCTACCTCAGGCCAAGGCCTCTAGACGCATGTCTTTCCCTCCTGTGTCCACTCAAAGACAACTCAGGGCTACAACATGCAAGATGGTATAATGGTGACAGATGTAATCTTTGGAGTTAGTTTTCTCTGAATCAAATTCTGATACCCTTACTAGTTGTCTGACTGTGGTCAATTTGCTTAATGTTTCCATGATTCTTACATTTGTAAAATGATACTAATGATATCTATCTCATGAGGTGGGCATGGCGATTAGCATTATGTGTGAAGAGTTTATAATGGGCCTGGCAAATAGTATATGCTCCATAAATAGTTCAATATATGTTCAATAATAAGGGCAAACAAATACAGATCTGCCACAGAAATCCCTGTGATTATGAAATAGCCAGGTTATAAAAATCAAAGTGAAGTCAATTCTTACAGATCCTGCATTCTAGTTGCTTTCTTCCCACTGGAGTACAGTGAGAGGCAGTGGTTACAGGAAAAGGAGGAGGCATTAGAGGCAGAAAAGGACTTTCTTGACTGGCACTGTCCCAATGCAGCACTGATACACTCTAGGCATGGCAGATGTTTAAAGCTCATTCTTGTCCTTGTCAGGCAAACTCATGGGTTCTCTAGATTCCCTTCATGAGAACATGAGTCTGTGGCCAGTCACTCCCCTCAGCTTCCCCATGGGATGGTACTTCAGCTTCTATTTCTATTCTTTCTTCATCTATTGCAGGAAGTCCTCTGAGCTTTGAAAACACTCATTCTCCACTCTCCAAGTTGATTTCCTCCCTCCTCTGTGTGCTAATCTGTTCCTTGATAAACAAGGAACTCTGCCCTGCCATCGGTGGGAGCACGGCCCACTCCCAGGACAGTCACCTTTCTTTCCTCTCTCCCATCAGGAGGCCAGATGCAGTCAAGACCTGTCATCCTTCAGCTTCTCAGGATTGGGTGAAATGCTATTCTAGCTGTAGGGGTGAATATGAAGCTCTCCAAATAGTCCTTTCAAAGACCATTCAATACATTTGACGGGAGTGGGAACAAAAGAAGGAATGCTATAGCCCTCCAATAACTTCCATTAAGTCATTTCTTCTTGTGACCCTTTTTATACCTTTGGTCTTCTGGCCACCTCCTTGGTAGATCCTGCACAGGTGGGAGTTTTTGCCACCTGTAGTTTTATTTCCAGACTGTTGGACAGAGTCCTATTTAGTTTGAAAGGGTTCCCCAAGTGATTTTAATATCAGCACTCAGCCTCTTCTCCAGCAATCATCAGCACCCCTCCTGCAACCCCTAGAAATAACTACTCTTGGAGATGAACCATATAATTTTTAAAGGGAAGACCTGAGAACCTGATCTTCTTCCTCCCGACTATTTGTACTAGACAAACTGCCTGAAAATCCACCCTGCCTCCATCTTCCAGGTGGTTGCCTGCCTACTTGTTTTCTCTCTGCTTGAGAAGCTATCAGGATCATATCGGCTGGGGGCCAAAGCCCTTGACCTTCTGAATCAAAGTCCCTGAATAGCATTAGAGTAAAATTCCAAAGGAAACATATAGTATTTACAGAGCATATCAAACCCACCATCATCGAGTCGATTCTGATTGATAGTGACTGCAGCCTTCAAATAGCTCTTTGCGACTCATACTGTAAAGGAATACTAGACATTAAATTGTCAACTAAGTGGCTGAGGCTTCCCCAGTCTCAGGCACTTTCAGGTCCTCACTGGCCCTAGCACATGGTCAGATATGCAGAAATCTATGAAGATTCTTAGGAGTTCTGGTGGTGTAGTGGATTAGTCATTTGCCTGCTGAACAGTCAGTGTTCCAAACCCACCAGCCCTTCTGTGGAAGGGAGATAGGGAGATTTACTTCTGTAAAAATTTACAGTCTCATAAATCCAATGGGGGTTGCTATGAGTCAGAATTAACTTGATGGCAGTGAGTTTGGTTTCTTATTTTATTTTTTGGTCTCATGAAGATTTTTGCAGTATTGATGTCCAAAAATCTAACAGGCTGCACACAGTTCAATGAGGACTTTCCCACTCATCCTGACATTATAGCTGGGAGCATCAGAAGGTCAAGAAGGCCTAAAAATTCACAAAATCCCAGAGCTAGCGTGGGCTACAATTTTCACCATGAATACAATTCTGACATCTTTAAAACCTGATTCATTCTAGGCCTGATACCTTTGGTGACAGATGCATTTTCATGGCTACATTAACTTGTCTCAAAGGACTCAAACTCAGTTGCCCAGCAGTGAAACACAAAGTCTCAGTAACTCCTTAACTCAAAAGCTAATATTTGGAGAGTGTATAAAAGCTTAGCCCTCTTGTTCTAAAACACTTATTTATAATTGTTGTTTTCAATCAGAGAGAAAAAGGATATTCAGGAACTTTCTTAATTTCCTTTGAGGTAAATAAACTTCAGAATGAAGCCATTTCCTTTGACAGCCATCTAAATGGAATCATTCTCTTCTCATAGCGCTGGAGACTGGGATATAAGTAGATCCCAAGTTCAGTGGGGGTCCCCAGAGCCACTTACTCCTCTCAGCCTGGGAGAGATGGCCTGACAGGAAGAGCTCCCATAAGGAAGGCATACAAATGAATTCATGATCTGACCAATTCCAAGGAATGCTCATGAACTTCTCCCACTCCCAGAGCACCCGAAGCTGAAGCACAGCATCCCATGCTACATATTTGATTTTTGTTAAAGAAAATTGTTTGTTGCTTACTGTCAACTTTCATTTTGGGCCTAGTCTGATTCAATTTAACTGGGGGAAACTGAATTCATACTCATGCTAGTTTTCATAGTTGCTTTTTGATAAATCTGTGACTCCAGCAAGGTTTCTGTCCTCTAACATCTTGTAGAGGGATACATATTTCCAAGAAGAGTAAGACAGCAGAAATAGCCCAAAGTTAGGTTCTGAGGTTTTTGTTCCCTTCTTTCCTTTCCTTTCCTTTTTCCCTTTTCTCTCTTTTTCGGGGGGGAAAAAAAAGTAGCTCAATTAACATCAGCAGAATGAGACAGAGCTACAGAGCTTTTTTTTTTTTTCCCAGCTAAGAAAGGTAACCTTCCTGAGATGCACTTTGTGAAACTAGTGTTCTATACCCTTGAGAAGCTTGTGTTCCTCATGCATCTTTGTAAATGCCAAGTTCCTAATCACCCAGTTATTTTTATGTGATATTAAACATATGTATACATATGTGTGTACTCTTGTGTAACAAAAAACCTAGAAGAGACAAGACACTTGTTTGCCCTAGAGAAAAGAGTCACTTGAGCCTGATGAGAAAATAAAGTCTCTTCCAGTTCTATGATTTGAACAAGGAAGGCTAATTCAGAATGAGAGTGATGCATTAATACTTTTACCCCACAAAAAGAGTTGTGAAAATGATATATCTCACTAAAACATGACTGCAATGCCCTTTTATAATGACATTATTACTAAGGGGTCTAGTAGGAAGTTGTGTGGGAAGTGAAGTGTGCACAAAAAAAATTCACTACATCCCAATGGAAACTAACATGAATCAGGCTTGAGGACAGAGCAAAGAGAAGCACATAATGACACTAAATGACACTTAGGTTTTTTTTATTGTTTCCCTAAAATTGACCAACATGGAGACAACTCCTTCTGTGCATAAACCTTGTCTCTCTGCACAACTTCAGTGTGAAGTAGACCAGTTCTTCCAGGCAAAGGAAGTAAGGGAGAATAGCAACTGAAGCTGATCTTGCTGTAAGAAATACCCATTTTTGAAGAATGGAGCCAAATGGCTGTATTAGTTTCCTTAAGCTGCTGTAACAAATTACCATAAATGAGGTGCCTTAAAACAACAGAAATTGTCTTTCACAGTTAAGAAGGCTTGAAGTCTCAAATCAGGGTGTTGGCAAGGTTTATTTCTTCCAGAGGCTAGAGAGAAATCTTCCCATGGTTCTCTCCTAGCTACTGGTGGCTGAAAACCCTTAGTGTACTTTGACTTGTAGATGGATCACTCCAATCTTTGCCTCTGTCATCATACGGCCTTCTTCCATGCCTGTCTCTGTGTCTCTTCTCTTCTCATATGGTCACCAGTTATTGGATTTAGGGCCTACCTACTCCAGTATGACCTCATCTTAGCTATTTATATGTGTAAAGTCCCTATTACCAAATAAGGTCACATTCTGAAGTTCCAGAAGGGCATGAATTTTGGGGGCACACTAATTCAAAACAGCCACTCCTCGGAAGGAAGATGGGGCAATCTACTTCCGTAGTGATACTGCCTCGGAAACCCAAGGAGGAGTCGCTATGAGTCTGGTCCGACTTGACAGCACATAACAACAACAACAACAATTCAACTCAGCATAATGGCTGGCAAAGGAATCTGAGATGAATAGAAGCATTAAAGCCTAGAGAGTGCAACAAGCCGAGAGTATAGGTTATAAGAGGTGGTATTAAGGTCCTGTACTAGTTTCCTGTGGTGTAAATTGCCACAAACTTGGTGGCTCAGAACAACAGAAATCCATTCACTCACAGTCCTGGAGGCCAGAAATTAGAAATAAAGGTGTCAAGATGGCTGTGCTCCTCTGAAGTTCCTTGACTCTCCCAGCTTCTAGACATATTCCTGTCCTGCATCACTCCAGCTGGCCTCTATCTTCACATGGCCTCTCTGTGTGTCTTCTCCTTTTCTGCCTGTGTCAAATCTCCCTCTGGCTTTCTCTTATAAGGAAACTTGTCAGTGGACTTAGGGCACACCCAGATAATCCAGGATGATTTAATCTTGAGATCATTGACTTAATTTCATCTGCAAATACCCTGCCCCCCCCCTTTTTTCCTTTTCCAAATAAGGCCATATTCACGGGTTCTAGGGGTTAGGACTACAGACCAACATGGTAGCAGAGCTTGGAGGAGAGAGATCATGTATGGGAACTTATGGGATGCCAGGAAGCACGTGATCATCTAGGGAAGCAGGGCAAAGTGAAGCCCAATGCTATGAAGGAGAGGAGACTCTGGAGCCACGTGGGAGCCCAGTAGTGAGAACCAGGGCATCTGCATCCTGAGACTGGGTAAGTTCCCTCTGCTAAGCACCACTGGCTGTTGAGCTGAGGCTAGGAACTTCCTGCCTCAGTCAAGATATAGCCAGGAATTAGAGTTCAATTGGGCCTATTGGGGGACATAGTAGACCCATTCTTAAATAAAACCAGAACAGTTGTGGTGACGGCTGACTGACTGACCTGGTGCTGGCCAAGTCTCAGAACTTTTTTCTAGATCCATCTGTCACCTTGGCAGGGGAAACTCAGTACTTGGGGTGACAGTACATGTAAGTGGTCAGAATGGTCCTGCTAACATAGCCATTAAGAGCCAAAGGGGCAAGTGTACCTTCTGTCCTGGTATACTCCTAAGGTTTTCCTCTCTTGCTACTTCCTCCATACCTTCTTCTGACCACCTCTTACAAGATTATAGACTCAGAGGATTCCAGGCAATGAATTGTACCCTTAATATTTTGCTCAGATACCCAGAGGCCCAGCCCAGGCCCTCATTTTTAGCTCCCTGGATAGTGATGCCAGTGATTTCCCTATTAAGCTATTTTTAGCCCAGTATTCCATGATCTGACCAAGATGGTCTGGGCCAGGACCAGGGTATGACAGATTGGTCTTGAGGTCAGCTGTTTCCCTTTGGCTTCCAGCCTAAAGTTAATAGGGCAAAGAAAATACATTTGAACAATGGAGCGCATGGCCCCATTTCCTCACACATACTCAAACACCATTCAACATTTCAGTGTAGTTTTGGTATAAATATGTTTATCCCCAGGATTTTCAAAAACCCAGAAGGCATATTTATGTATTTCTTTGCATGCTTATTTAATTTTCATGTCTGCTTAATTTCCGAAAGGATATCAGGTGACTTCCACATACAATGGAGCTTCTCAAAAACCCAGAATAATCATTATCTAGAAAAGCAATGGGGTCCTCATATAGGTGCTATAAGACCATCTAGATTTGTAGCCCCATGTTGCAGGCAAAGATGGCTACCCTCAGCAGATGGATCAAAATGTCTCTTTTTGACATTTAAGTTAATAAAGTCCCTCTAGTAGTATAGACTAAGGCGTTTGACTGCTAAGGTTGGTGGTTCAAACCCTCCAACCACTCCACGGAAGGAAGACTGGACAATTTACTTCCATAAAGATTCACCCCCTTGGAAGCCCAAAGGGTGTTCCTATTAGTCAGAAGTGACTCAATGGCAATGAGTTTGGTTTTGAGTTTAGTTTCTGGAGAGGAGTCCCTGGGTGGCACAAAGAGTTAAGTGCTTGACTACTAGCCAAAAGGTTGGCAGTTTGAAGCCACCCTGAGAGGTGCCTCATAAGACAGTCCTGGTGATCTGCTTCCTAAAGGTCACAGCCTGGGAAACCCTATGGAGGTTTTTTTTTTTTCCTACTCTGGACACACAGGGCCACCATGAGTCAGAATCTAGTCCACAACATCCACAACAATAGTTCCTGGAGAAGAATGTCATTGTGTTTGCGTTGATTCCAACTCACAGTGACACTCTAAGATAGAGTAGAACTGCCCCATAGGGTTTCCAAGGCTGTAAATCTTTGCAGAAGCAGACTGCCTCATCTTTCTCCCATGGAGTAGTGGTGAATTTGAACACTGTTAGCGGCTGAGTGCTTAACCACTGCACCACCAGGGGCTCCTTTCCTGGAGGAAAAGATCTGCAAATACAATGTGGGTATGAGTCACACTGGTTGTAGGAATGCTTGAAGCAGGGTGTAGATAGCCAGATACCCTCAGGGGAGCCCAGCAGTGAGACAGCAGCCTTCTGTGACCTTAGCAGCCCCTGCCTGTCTGCAACCTTCCTTCAACCAAACACCAAGCCTACTTATTCCATTCCTGACCCTTCTCCCTCCTGGTGCCACCACTCTCCCACCATCTAATAGTAGCTTAAAGGTCAGGGTCACTGTACGTGAAGGCTAAAGGCGATTTGAGGGCCATTAGCCCACCCCGGTATTGGAAATCATTATTTTCTGTTTAAACTAATAACTCTGAACCACTTATTAAATAAAATACAAATTTTCAAAAATTATTTAATCATTGTGACTCAATTAATCAGATAGTTACTATACTTTTGGTAGAGGAAAATAAATCTAAATCATTAGGTTTCGACAAGGGAGAGATGAGTTATGAAAAAAGGGAATTAACTGGAAAATCATAGGTTTTGAATAGGGTAGCACACTTTTAGGGCCTCTAGGCTGCCTGGCTATTACTTGTCCATTAGTTTGTTGTACTGTACTGGTTTGTGTTTCGTTGTGAGGCTGGAGTCTATGCCACTAGTATTTCAAATATTAGCGGAGTCACCCATGGTGGACAGGCTTCAGCAAAACTTCCAGACTAAGACAGAATGGGAAGGATGGGATCATCCACTTCTGAAAAAACCGGCAACTGAAAACCTTATGAATAGCAATTAAAAACTATCTGATACATTACTGGAAAACTTTATGAAGAGCAGTGAAGCACTCACTGTCTGATACAGTGCTGGAAGACGAGCCCCTCAGGTTGGAAAACACTCAAAATGCAACTGGGGAAGAGCTGCCTATACAAAGTAGAGTTGACTTTAATGACATGGGAGGAGTAAAGCTTTTGGAACTTTCATTTGCTGATGGGACATGACTTAACACAGGAAGAAACAGCTGCAAACATTTATTAATAATCTGAACATGGAACATATGAAGTATGAATCCAGGAAAATTGAAAATTGTCAAAAATGAAATGAAATGCATGAAGATCTTTATCCTAGATATTAGTGAGCTGAAATGGATCGGAATTGGCCATTTTGAATCAGATAATCATATGGTCTACTATGCTGGGAATGACAAACTGAAGAGGAATGATGTTGCTTTTATCATCAAAAAGAACATTTCAAGATATATTTTGAAGTACAGTGCTGTCAGTGATAGGATGATATCCATATGCCTACAAGGAAGACCAGTTAATACCATTATTCAAATTTATGCACCAACCATTACAGCAAAAGATGAAGAAATTGAAGATTTTTACCAACTTCTGCAGTCCAAAGTGGACCAAACATGCAATCAAGATGTACTGATTATGACTGGTGATTGGACTAAGAAAGTTGGAAACAAAGAAGAATTGATAGTTGGAAAATATGGCCTCGGTGATAGAAATGATGCTAGAGATCATATGATAGAATTTTGCAAGACCACTGACTTATTCATTACAAATATCTCTTTTCAAAACATAAATGGTGACTATGTACCTGGACCATGCCAGATGGAACATGCAGGAATCAGATTGACTACATCTATGGAAAGAGGTAATAGAGAAGCTCAATATCATCAGTCAAAACAAGGCCAAGAGCTCAATGTGGAACAGACCATCAATTGCTCAGATGCAAACTGAAGCTGCAAAACAGTAAAACAAGTCCATGAGAGCCAAAATATGACCTTGATTATATCCTACCTGATGTTAGAGACCATCTGAAGAAGAGATTTGACTCAATGAACACCATACTTATTCAACCTGTATGCTGAACAAATAATTCGAGAAGCTGGACTATATGAAAAAGAACATGGCATCAGTATTGAAGGAAGATTCATTAATAAACTCTGATGTGCAGATGACACAACTTTGCTTGCTGAAAATGAAGATGACTTGAAGCACTTACTGATGAAAATTGAAGTCTACAGTCTTTAGGATGAATTACACTTGAACATAAAGAAAACAAAATTTCACAACTAGACCAATAAGCAATGTCATGATAAATAGAGAAAAGACTTAAGTTGTCAGGGATTTAATTTTACTTGGATTCACAATCAACACCCATGGAAGCAGATACCAAGAAATCAGACACCACATTGTAGCAGGAAAATCTGCTGCAAGGGACCTCGTTAAAGTGTTAAGGAACAAAGATGTCAATTTGAAGACTAAGATGTGCCTATCCCAAGCAATGGTGTTTTCAATTGCTTTATATGCATGGTGAAAGCTGGACAATGAATAAGGAAGACCAAAGAAGAGTTGATGTCCTTAAATTATGATGTTGGTGAAGAATACTGAAAATACCATGGACTGCCAGAAGTACAAACAATCTGTCCTGGAAGAAGTACAGCCACTTGGAAGCAAGAATGGCCAGACTTCACCTCACTTACTTTGGTCGTGTTGTCAGATGGGACTTTTCCCTGGAGAAGGATGTCATGCTTATTAAAGGACAGGGTCAGCAAAAAAGGAGAAGACCCTCAACGAGATGAATTGACACAGTGGCTGTAATGATGGGCTCAAGCATAGCAAGGTTTGTGAGGATGGCGCACGACTAGGCAGTATTTCTTTCTGTTGTACATAGGGAGTGGAAGCTAACTCAATGGCACCTAACAACAACAGGCTGTGTGGACCATCATAAGGACAAATTAGTTAACCTCTCCAATATTCAGTTTTGCCATTTACAGATAAAGATATCAATAGCACTATTATAAAAGATAATCTACATAATATACTTGGCAATATGCCTAGCTCATATAGGAACTAAAAAATTGTTAGCTGAGATATTATTGTTGAAGTTATATTAATAATGATGATGATGATGATGATAATTTTTACTAGTAGTATTGTCGTCCTAGTGGTGGTACTATATTATGCCCTGAGAAGGGCTGAGTAAAGGGGAACTGAAACATAAAGTAATTAAATGAGAGGGTAGGAAATTAAATGAGAAAATGGAGACAGAGGGTATCAATACCAGTCCTTAGGAATGTCATACGTTTGCCTAGGGTTAGCTACGAGAGAGATTGTCCTTGAGGAGTGATTTTAGGACCCAAACCTTGGCTCTGCCACTTGATAATGTATGACTTTAGGGCAGTTACTAAACTTCCCAGAGTCTCCGTGTCTTCACCTATAAAATGGGAAATCGTATCTCTCCAAAGATTATGCATATAACATGTATGTAACATACACAATGTACCCAGTGCCAAGCAAATATGCTCCCTCCTTCACCTGGCCAAGCTGTTCCTCTTCTGTACTGTGGTTTGTAGACTGTAAAATGAGAGTCAATCTGGACAGGTAAGAAATGTGAGAATTATATTTGGGGCTCTTTCTTGGAGCAGAAAAATGTTACCAGCTTCCTTATACCCTCTTCCCGCTGGCAACAGCAGGAGTACTATACCAATGTTTAGGTATAGCATGTAGTGGAATAATTTCAAATTCACTAATGTAACATGCTACTACACAATGGAAGTCATCTAGTAAAAAAAAAAGCACAAAACTAAGTTTTTGTGGAAATTTAACTCTGAACATTCTGAGCACAGAATGATATCTGAGCTCATTTTTTTGCCATAAAGTTAAAGATATATATATATATATATATATATATATATATAGTAGTTGTCATCCTAGTGGTGGTACTCTCTCTCTCTCTCTCTGTGTATATATATAGAGGATATTTATAGCTATTATATGTGTATATATATATGTGTACTATATAAATATAGTACACATATAATAGCTATAAATATCCTCTCATCACTACCTTGATCTATTTATCATTTGAGTTGTAAGGAAGATATGTCATGCTAATAGTCAAAACATGTTCAGGAATTTATCTCTATTTTAAATATTACTTTCCTTGATGAAGATTTAATTAAATTGTAAAAGCATTTTCAAAATTACCCCAATCCTTATTGTTTTGAAGTTCTTTATTCTTTTATTTTTCTAAATTCACAGAACATATTTCCTCTCATTTGTTACCATCTCAGTCCTGGGACATTTACTTTAGGTATTTTGAAATAAAGCTAATATGAATTTTAACATTTTAAGTACACTTTCAGAAAACTCTAGTTCTGATTTATATTACTGTTTCTGACACTGATATGCAGTTATATGTCATTAGTTACTTAAATGTTTTCTACAATTATGTAAATTAGGTTGACACTTTCTGGTAGAACGCTTACATTTTACTACTTTGTCATTTGCAAAATTCTAAAACGTATCAGATAACCATTTTCAAATTAAATATCTGTTAAAGGATTCTTTCTCTCTTGCTGCTTCTTTGTCTGCAAAGCTTAGTTCATCCTTAAGAAGCTCTTAAGTTCATATACCTTCCCTCTCTGTCTCCCCATAGAGGTTTCTTATTTTATTTTTCCTTATGATGACCAAAGTCATGGTACCTACCCTTGTGGCACTTGAAATCAGGTAGAGAGTAACATGCTCAGGTATGAGTCCACAGATTATTACAATGTGGAAGACAAGAGCAATAATAAAAGCATAAATAATTGTATGACAAAAGAGACAATGACTAACAACCTGATTAGCCAAGGAAACATCCTTAATGAAGTGATCTCTAATGTGGGTCTTAAAGTTTCAGTAGGAATTTGGTGAGTGAAGAAGTTAGGGAGAAGAATATTCCAGGAAAATGCAAGGATGGAGGCATGGTTGGGAAAGGGGAGGAGTTGAGGATACCCAGAATGTAGGATGCAGGAATCTGAACATGGGGGATGAGGCTGGAGAGGTGAAGCACTTTGGGGCTTATCTGCAAAGTCTTTGAATGCCACACTGAAAATAAATTGCCTTTATTCTATAAGGAATGGAGCCACTGAAGGTCTTTAGGTAAAAACTGATAGTATGCAACTTCTTAGAACATAACCAACACTGTGTGGAGGATAGACAGGTGCACATCTTCTCTTCTTTAAGCAGCTAGGACTTTATGTTCTTTCAGAACCACAGAAGGAAAAACAATCTTCCTCTATACCAGTTATGCTAAGTTCAAATAGAAAATCACTCAGTTGTTGCATGGTGACTCATGAGGATATAAGAAAAATAAACCCAGTATCCCAAAAAATTTTCAGACACTTGAAAAAAACAATGTGATAAATATGGTGGATCCCCCACTTGAGAGTCCAGACTCTCAGGAAGGGCTCTGGTCCACTACAACTCTGCCATATTAATGCATGAACTCTACCCTACTTAGCTACATCCATGCATGGGGACATGATCTGCTATAGCAATGTCATATCCTGATGTAGGGACCTGATCTGCCACATATCTGACACACCCACATGGGGCATCATTCACCAAACTTCTGCCACTTCCATGTTTTAGGGTAAGCATTTTCTATCTCACCTATGCCATATCTAATATCAACCCCTAAGCAACTAGTTGTAAGCAGTATAACCCACTGCTGCCTGGGTTCTAGAAGTAGGTGGTTTAAGCAAAGAGTGAAAGGATTCTGACTCAAATATTCTGAGAGGCAGGATCATAATGACTAGCTTGTGGATGAAAGAACATCGAGAAAGACAAAGCATTAGAAATAAAATGAGTAATAAATGGATGAATATATGAATAAATGTATAAGGAATTTTAAATTAGAAGAGTGAAACAAAAAAAAGAAAAACTGAAAGAGGAGAAAGAAGAAAATACAAGAAAAGGAAGATTCAAAAATTAAGGAAGAAAAATAAGCCAGAAGAAGTTTATCTTTCTCACATGCTTTTCAACATTTTTAGTAAGTAGCTGGAGAAATCCAAACCTGAGTCCCAAAAGAGAACGTCTTCTCTGGTTCCCTGTTATCAAGTTATTTTCTAAAATATTTAAGGTTTTACCTTAAGAGAAACTCATCCTATGTGATAAATCATTGACTATCTGACTTATTTGGTCTAAAACCACATCTGTCTATATCTTGTGACTTCATCCTGGGGAATGGGGATGGGAAATCACATTTTCTAAATCTTAAGGAAATACAGAGTAGGGAATATGTTGTAGGTAAAAAGCTTCAAAATTATTTTGGCATATCTATGAGCTTTATCAGACATCTCATGAAGGTTGCTAATCTTGGACCATTCTGATGATTGTGGTTTCAGAAGACAGATCTTTCAAGCAGGCCTAGAGAGTCAGGTGTATTTAGAACAGGTGGTGCATACTCTGACCCAGGAAAGATGGAAACCAGCAGACACTCTCCTTCCTCTTCGCACAGGCCAGCAGGGGGGATACAATTGGTATGAGGGCAACCCATTCATCAGCACCACACAGGGGCAATCATCAAGTTAAAAAGCAGTTACTTCTCTTCAAGATACAATGCTAACAACCCTCCCGCCCAGCCCTAACAACACAAGAGAGTGCAGGGGAACAAAGAGAGAGCCCACAGCCAAATACCGCTGGGAGGAAAATGAAGGCCATAATACACCAGAATCCTCAGTGTGGGTACACAAGGGCGGCCCTCTAATAACACAGCAAACGGACAGCCCTGTGCTGATAGGCCACCCAACTGTATCCAACAAGAGGTACCATGTACTTGGAAAGCCACTAATATACCAAGCCCCTTATTTGCAACCCAGGGCGCACTTGCGATAACCTTTCACAAATCAGAAGGTGAGTGTAGAGTAATATTATTTCAGTAGGGAAACTGATTTCTGTTCCTATGTCCCAACTGAAGGAAAAATAAGAAAGAACTGTTGATTAACAGGTGTGTGAGAAGTTTGAACATGGCACAGAATGGGATAGAGAGAAAGACGGGAGATTTCAAATGGGTTTCTTACCTTTTTGTCACTCAGGCCAGAAACCTGGTCTACGTATTCTTCTTGGATCATGAAGGCAGCTAAGTTGGCAGTGTAGCTGGCCAGGAAGATGACAGCAAAAAAGGCCCACACCGACACCATGATCTTCGAGGTGGTCCCCTTTGGGTTCTGCACGGGCACGGAGTTGTTAAACACCAGACCCCAGAGTAACCAAATAGCTTTGCCGATGGTGAAGGATGGGCCACCTGGCTCTGGTGTGACAGAAAGACAAGAACAGAAATTTAAGACAGGCTCTCTGGTTCAATTTAAACTTACAAGTACACAGAACTGCTAAGTTCCTGCCCAGAGCAGAAAATTCTCCAATCCTTTTCTCTAAATCTTTTAAATTTAATAACTGGTATCTGTTGATTCCTGGGATCCTCAGGAAAGCAGAAGAGGATCCCTTGGGAGAAAAGCCAGAGGCCAGTGGTATGTGCAGGGTCTTGCTCCAACTCCCAGCAGCTATGATTCAGGGCACTGAAGGAAAGATTGTCCTGGCCCCTCAAGATCACATCAAAACCAAATAACAAAGATTAGCTCTCCCATTACCCTTGTGTTCTTATTATATGAAATTTATAGTTGTATCTAACAAGCAAGAATTTCTGCTTCAAAAAAGATCAGCAAGAATAGTGTAGGTCTTTCTCTACCATCGTTATAGACCTCCTCTAATTCTGTACATCCTGATGCTGGATGCCTTTGAAAGTACTTTTTCCTGATTTCTCTTTAGTTCTTCTAGTACTTAATTAATCATTAACATTTCGAAGACAACCACAGTACTCTGACCCTATGCCAACACCAACATCTCTCAATTTGTCTCCTATAACAGTAGCTTCTGTATAAAGAATAGCAGAAAGATCAGAGAGGGACTATGACTCAGAGACTGCTGGTCTACCCATTCATATCCAAGGATTAAAAGGTTGGCTGTCTTTGACATCCTTTCACGCAACCCTTACACAATCTGATCCAGGGTTTCCACTCACAAATTTATTGTGATCTTACAGCTTTGTCTGCTTGGTGATGGAGAAATATTTCCTGGTGTCTACGTTTGCACGTGGCCCCTCCACTGCAGAAATGAACATCTGTCTGCACAGTTTTACAACATATCAGCACAGGTATTACGATGCTATCTGTGATCCTGATAGCATCTGCTCAGCAAACTAAATCATCAGTGACTACACATGTCAAGCCTAATATCTAACTCTGCACACACATCTGTGCGTGTGAACCTTATTTCATGGAACAGATGTAACTAAAAAGTTGTTTATAAATCAAAGTTTTGTAAATTGTAAAATGCCCTAAGGAGACTTGCTAATTAGCATGGCCCCATGCATTCCTTTGTGAAGACAAGCATCATTTGCTGAAGTGAGTAATTGTAGGCCTTAGCTCTTGTTTTATAGATCTGGAGTTTTGCCTTTCTGGATTTCTTCAAGGGTGTGTGTCAGGGAGCACACTATCTTTAGTTCCTGTTACTGTCAACCTATGCCTATCTCAGTGTATTTTTCTAACAGTTTGCTTTGTTACTGGTGCCTCTCAGGATGGGGCATAGGTCACAGGTACTGGATGACCATTTAGCTGCAAGCTTCTCCCTATACCATACAGAGGAAGTGAAGATATCCAGACTTCCACCGTAGAACGACAAACCTGGAAATATGTCAGTGTAGTGGTAGTTCAAAGCTGGGAATACTCAACAGAAGCACTAGGGGAGCTTCTACAAAATAGCAATGCTTGGGTCCCTACCCCCAAAATTCTTGTTTAATTAGTTTGGGGTGGGACTGATTATTCTAACAGGCAACCAAACATACAGTGGTCCAAGACCCACCCTGCACTTGGTGACTCAAAATATCAGAAAATGAGGTCTAATCATCTTTGTCTTTTAAGACCCCCATAGATAATTCTTAAGTGTAGCCAAGGTGAAGAATCTTCTTTTCCAGAGGTCCAATTACCAGGATAAAGCTCACATTTTAGATGAAAGAACACTTAGAGAAGGTTGTGTGTTTCCTGATCCTGGGAGTTCTAAGGAAGTTTTGGAGTAACAATTTATAAGGATTCCATTCTCCCACTTTAGAAATCTTGATAAAAATTTTGTAAAGTCTCCTAAGTGCCTCAACACATGGGCCTACTCAGTCTTGAAACTGGACCCCTAACAGTAGCTATAGGTGAGAAATGGTATCCCATGTCCACTTGATTTCAAATGAACAGCTCCTATACTTCTTGGCATAGGAGTTTGAACCAGGGACACATGTTTTGGAGAGCTTGTACTTCAGTACTGTCCCTTTGGCTATGGTGAACTTTAATAGCTACAACTATCCTGCATATACCCTGTGACACCCTAGTTTCCATATTCTTAATATATGTATACAATCTGCCTTGTTAGCCACATCTGTTCGGACAGACTGCCCATGGCTTCCAGATATCAAAACAATTCTCTCTGACATGTTTGTGCTACATATATCTGGTGCTAGCCTTCCCTTTAATCTGTCTAGATGTACAATTGTGTTTGAGGCCAAGCTTGAGCCAAGAAGAGGATATATAGATTGAAACTAGCATCTTAATTGGGGGTATTTCTAATGAGCCATCACAGAAGGCTGAGGGTTCATTTTCAGAAATGAGTAAGTTAGAGAGAAAGCAGACACTAAGTGAGGGTACAGAGATTTGGAATTAAGAATTAGAAAAAATGATTCCAGAAGTGCAGTGATTCCAGCTGGCCTTACCTCTGCCATCAGCAAGGCACCTGTTATAACCCACAGGGCTGAAGTACTCAAAGACAAAGACAGCCACAGCCGAGACGATAAGCAGCATCACAAACATCATAACCCAGACGTCAGCACTAAATGGCTCTGGGGAAGGGGAAGGGGAAGAAAAACAGTGCTCAGGATTAAAACAGAGAGCAATCAGATTCTATTTAATTCATATATTAATTTGCTTATGCAAATGTATGTTTTTTGGGGAAACAAACCACAGTGTGTGGCTTGCCCTCATTAAGCCAGTGCCTGGTTTAGGGGAATACAATGCTGTGCCTGACCATCTCCATTCTCCTAATGGGTACATCAAGGTTTTTCTTTTGTTTTTAAATACATGAAAAGGGCAGTCTTATACTCATTTTTGAAGTTGTAAAGATAGTTTCCACCATTATTGGACAAATATCTAGGTATTTCTGTAAAAGGTGCAATTGCAAGAAGCAGTACTGAATATGGAGCAAGTAAATCTACTGTCATAGTGCCTAAGGCACTTGACTGCTAACCAGAAGCCTGGCGGTTCAAACCCACCAGCCACTCTCCAGAAGGAAGATGGGGCAATCTACTTCTGTAGTGATACCACCTTGGAAACCCAAGGAGGGGTTATTATGAGTCAGACTCAACTCGACGGCAGTGAGTTTGTTGTTTACTTGGTTTATATTCTTATGTGGTTCATCTATGTGGTCACACTACACAGTGAGACCCAGAAAAGCTTCTCCAAATCTTATGAGCCTTTCAGACAAACTCATTCTCAACAGACTTAATTACTATTTTGGGCTTTAATTGGTCCAGTAAAAACTAGGGGCAATACATAACTCCTTGCCTCCTTACCCTCCTTCTCTTAAATTTCCCATCCTAGATGTACTTTTTTTGACCCATTTTAATGCAGCTTACTTTTTTAGATGTCACTAGGGTAAAAGAATACAAATCATTATTAAAAACTGATCCATACTGAATGTGAGGATCTGCAACAGTGGAAACTTAACAGGTGACAAGGGAACATGCGTAAACTGTAATTAACAACACAACTACAATCCATGTCCTATTACCAGGTGATAGGGTTGATTGGACAAGGGTAAGCAAGATAGAAAGAATATTTTATACATTATTTCCTTAAATTCTTTAATGATTTTTTGCTGAATCTCTTCCAGTTGATTTATATCTGTCTGGCTGTGAGTTATCCAAACACTGAACACTATATTCCAGGAGTCACTCCTTTGAAGGTCTATGAAAAGAAGTCTATTCTGTCTCTTGATACAGTGCTCCTTCGATTGTGCCTCAAAATAGTTCTGGCCTTTTTAGCTGTCACATCATATCGTAAACTCATAGTTAAGTGAATTAATATGCCGTTTTCTTCATCTTCCAAGTGATTAATAAAGATGAAGTTGGAAAAAAGGGGAAAAAACTGGCTGAAAATTAGAAAATACTTTCTTATTTTGAAACTTGCTTTACTATTGAACTTCCAAGGGAATTATACAAGATCCAGTCATAAGCAATTTTAAAGGGACCTTGTTAAAGCCCCAGAGCTTAATACACTGACTGTGAAATACAAACCTTTTGGTGTCAGGCAGAGCTGTGAAGGCAGAATGCACAGTTCAAAGCCTCTATATAGTGGTATGGAGAAACGCCTCCTCCCCTTGCCACTAATTGACTGAAATCCTAGCCTGATTTCATTTTTGTCTAACATGGGAGGAAGTGAGGAAAAGCTTTGCCTTTGTGCTCTCAGTGCCTACATTGGGCCCAGCATAACTTCCTGTACACAAAATACAACCACATTTGTATTGGCCGTCACAATTCAAAAAGCACTTTCACCATACATCTTATATAATCCTTTTCATTCATTATGGAATTATCACCTCCACTTTACAGAGGAACAAATTAAGACTCAGAGGCCAAGGTCTTTTCCTGGTTCACTACTCAGAAAGAGGCAGGTTAAGAACAAAGGTCCTCTGAGGCAAAAACCAAAAAACCAAACTCACTGCTGTCGAGTCAATATGATTCATAGTGACCCCTCCTTGGGTTTCTGACGCAGTATCTCTACAGAAGTAGATTGCCCAATCTTCCTTCCAAGGAGTGGCTGGTCAGTTTTAACCACCAGTCTTCTGGTTAGCAGTCAACTGCCTTAGGCACTATGCTACCAGAGCTCTTCCAGTTGTTCTAGGTAACTCACTCTACCTTGAGGCAAATGTCAATGTTTTTCCCATTGTATTACCTTGGTTCTTAGCATCTGCCCATTATACTGCTTCCTGGATTAGGGATTGAACCCTGAAATAGCCTCATGGGTACTACAGAACAGGCTCTGAAGACAACCACAGTTGTTTCAATCTGGGTTCTGCTAGTTATTAGCTAAGAGACTGTTGGAAGTTGCTTAAACTAAGCTTCAGTTTTCTAAATCATAAAATGGGTATAACAATAGTATCAATGAGATATGTAAAGGTGTAATGCCTGGCATATTAACTGTTCAATAAATGTAGGCTTCTCTTATTCCTGAAACTAACTGCTTCTCCTCCCCCAAAATACACATATATGCACACACTGCCTGGTATTTCTATGTCATTTTAGAGCGATGCTAATGAACCAGTGGATCTTGTAGTTCAGAGGTAAAGGGTAGTGCTATACTAAGAGGGTCAGAATAAAAATGCTATTTTCGCTGTACCTCTCAATGTTGCAATTATCCTTATAAAGAAAGAAAATAAAAATACATACAGCTGCTATAAGGATTAATGCAGACAGTGTGTGGCATTCAATAACATTTCACATAAAATTGACAGGGCTAGAATTAGTTTCCCTGGGAATAAAAAGTTAGTTAGGAAACTAGAGTAATTTATTAAAAAAAAAATTCTATGCAATCTATAACTTCACTTTGTATTAACTCAATTATTCCCTATGGATAGAGCTTAAAGAAGTGTTAGTCACTTTTATGCCAAAGTTCTCATTTAAAAATTATTGATGTTCCTTAAAGAGATCGTGGCTTGTTCAAGGGCTTATAGCTTGTTTATGTCCAAACAAGATCTCCTATCTCCTAGGCCAATGTTCTATTTTCAAGGTGACATTTTACTTCCCAGCTCTTTGCTTCCACAGCCCTTGTAAAACATATGGGGTATGAGCTCACAAAAACCTCATCTAATTGAAATTTTGGCCCTTTTTCACCCAGTCTTATATCATATCTAAGGCTTTTGACATCTAAGTGATGCTGGAGAGTAGGGGAGTACAGAATGGTATGGGGAACGGAAGAAGGGAGAATCTGACCAGCTTCAGCCTTAGAAAAGTTATGTGTAAACAGAAAACCTTTTTGGTACTGCTAGACTCAGTTCTTTAAGACAATGAAAAATAAATAGGTATTTCAATGGTATCAAAATAAAACAACAACAAAAAACCCATTACCATCAAGTAGATTCTGACTCATAGCAACCTTCTAGGACAGAGTAGAACTGCCCCATAGGGTCTCCAAGGCCGTACACTTTCCAGAAGCAGATTGCCACATCTTTCTCCCACAGAGGTGCTGGTAGATTTGAACCACTGACCTTTTGGTTAGCAGCCAAGTGCTTAACCACTGTGCCACCAGGACTCACTGTATCAGAATAGAGTTCATCAAGACAAGAAGCAGCCCTAGAGATCAGTTAGTTGAAACCCCTAACTCTACGGATGAGGAAATTGAGTTTCAGGGTAAAGCAAATTTGTTCAACATCAAATAATAAACGACAGGAATAAGACTAAAGTAGGACTTCAGATGACTAGTCCAGCGGTTTTCTTATAGAACATCACACCTTCCCATTTTTCTGGGTGAGTTTTCATGTTTGAGAATAGTTAGTGTTGAAGTCCCCAAAATGACTGGCTTAATTAAGCTCCTAGCGGAAAGAATCTGGCTATGTGTTCCTTCATTTGTTCCTTATACCTTCTACTTGGTCTTTTGTGCCTTTCCTTCACACCAGCAAACATATTTACCTAAGAAGGCAGAAGGTGAGACTGTCCCATTGCTTCGTGATACCATAACACTGATGCCTGTCTCTATGAAGGGCACAGAGAAGTCAACCACCTCAGACCGCTCCTCATTGATGGTGAGAGACCCCACCGCCATGTAGGCCCTTTTCATGACCACCTGGGGAAAGGAGTAATTTCCAGTTAGAACATGCAGAAAGGCAGGGGCCACTACAAGGAAAACACTCATGACCAAGCAGTAGTTATCTTTGTATAGTGGGAATGGTAAATTCCACTTATTATTTTATATTTTTCTGAATTTCCAAAATGAGCATTTCTAAATATATATATTTAAAGGAAACAAAATAAATGAAAAATGGAAATGGTCCCTAGTTCCTGATACTCACCTCTCCAATCATACCATTCCAGGTTCCATTGATTTTCTTTCCGTGCTTGCCATTGGTAACCAGGTAAAGGTCATAGGTGAACTTCACAGATTTAGAAATTTTCTTAAGGATGTCAATACAGAACCCCTTGCAGCATTTTTTGATGTAACCTGGCTCCTCGTCTGTTTTATTCCTAAGCAATTAAAGAAACAAATTAACAAACATGACAAAAACAAAAACAAAAGGCTTCCTACAAAAGGTAAAACACTAGCTTTTGACATTAAAACCCCAACACAAAAGAAGATGTCCCTTCACAGATCAGCATAATTTACCAGATCTGCGTGAGGAAATAAATCAGACTATAAGACAGCAATCCTCTCATTGTCGTATCACACTGAACCATGTTTTCTTATAATGTTTAGTGCTTCTGTGAAATATAATATACCTCAGCAAAGTATGCATAGCCTAAGGGTTCAGTTTGATGAGTTTTCACAAACTAAACCTACTCATTTAACCAGCACCAAGATCCAGATACAGAATTACCAGCCCTTAGAGGTCTCTCATGTTCCCTTTTGCAGGGGCATCCCACTCTCACCAAAGAGAACCATTATCTTGACTTCTAACAGCATAGATTTGTTTTATCTATTTCTAAAAATGTTTCCATATCCTAAAATTTCAGAACATGCTGGCTCAAGAAAATATACTTCAATATCAGTAATAAATTTAAATCTCCATAAATTGGAGATCCTGGTCATAGAGGCCATGTAAGGCCAGAGAAATGTTAGCAGAGGTAGCAGTAATTCTCCCAACGCATGTTCTGGATAGAAGCAGACATCACACCACAGGGCGGCCAGTCATTCCATGGCTCAATATCACCTAACCCACTGCTATCAAGTCAATTCCAACTCACAGTGATCCTACAGGACAGAGTAGGACTGCCCTTTAGGGTTTCCAAAGCTGTAAGTCTTTATGGAAGAAGATTACCTCATTTTTCTCCCATGGAGTGGTTGGTGGGTTTGAACCACTGACCTTTTGGTTAGCAGCCAAATACCTTAACCACTGTGCCACCAGAGCTCCTTATAGTAACTGAAAATCAGACATGGTACCAAATTCATTCTCTAGTTCACCTCCCAGGCCAGCCAAAAGTTAGAGCTAGAGCATATCTGATCATCCCTGATCACCCAGAGCCATTAAGGGAGGTGCCGTACTCAGAGATGATGCGTTTTTGGCAGGGAACTGTATTCCTCATGCAGGTTCCACTCAGAGGATCCACACTTTCCACAATGACAAATGGAGCCTCCTCCAGGGTCACAATGCTCAAGTGATCATCCTCCTGTTCCTCTGTCTCAGGACACATTCGGGGCCACACGTAGTACTTCATCTGCAAGGATTTGTCTTTCCACTTCCCCACCTGTACAGGGATAAACAGAAGACTCAGAAACTACTGACCACAAACAGCCTCTCCCAGCATTGCCTGAATGTTCCCAAGAAGCTGTCAAACAAAGTAAACAGATGCAGGCATCCTGCATAAGACAGAATACATTATTAACCATATGCTATAACCCTCAAAATGAGATTGATGTGTCCAAAACTAGAAAAGGTGACACATTCATTTATTCATCCACTTACCAAACATTAAATGAGGACCTACTGTGTGCCAGGCACCATGCTATATACTGTGGCCCTAAAAAGCATCAGTCTGCCCTGCATGAAGCTCACACTGAGTGAAGAAGTCAGAAATGTAAACAAACGTTTACAGAGCTATGTGGTAAGTGCTAAAACTGACGCCTGTACCAAGTGCCGTGAGGATGCCAGAGTTTCCTGTGTTATGTGTGGCTGTCGGCTTTTTCTACTTAACTGTAACAGGGACTATGAGTGAGAACAGCAAATAGCTTTATAAAGGTCAACAAGATGACAAGCAAATGAGCCAGAAGGATGTGGTTTGGCTTGTAAGGGAGGTCCAGTGGGGAGCTGAGTGAAGAACTGGGTAGATCTGAATTGGAATAAAATGGTAAGTCAGGATTAAAGAATACTGACACAGCGTGGCTGGAGAAGGGAGTGTGGTTGGGCTGGTGATGAATGCCATTGGTCAATGCAGAGATGCACCTGCTGGGCCAGGTGGAAGCCCTTGGATAATCAGATAGGTCTCTCTGTGAGCTTCCAGGTATATCCACACAGCTGAATGCTGTCCAAATCAGGGAGGAGCATTCTTACCTGATACAGGGTCAGTATCAGTCGGGTTTTTTTTTTGTTTTTTTTTTTAACAATGATGCCCCCTGCCATGTGGAGGCTCTTCTGCCAATCATCAGAAGAAATATGTGGGTTCCATTATCTTTTAGAGGAATTCTGGTGGTGCAGTGGATAAGGCACTTGACTGATAAGTGGAAGGTCAGTGGTTCAAACCCACCAGCTGCTCCGTGGAAGGAAGACAGGGTGATCTACTTCCATAAAGATTTACAGCCTTAGAAACCCAGTGGGTGATGATGAGTCAGAAATGACTCAATGGCAGTGAGGTGTTTTTTTTTAATTATTATTGTCTTTTAGTAGAGCCATCCATTCTTGTTTTTATAATAAAATCTACATGACTTTGTTGGTGAGTTCTTGTTCTCACTCTGCCATTGAGTTTATTGAAGCAAGAGGAATACCTCATAATTTTCTACACTGAGGATCTTAATTACGACCAAGTATTATGGATTGCAAACCCCTGCATAATCCCAGTCTATGATATCCTCCATGCAGTAATGCAAATTAGAACAGGTGAGGCACCAGGAATACAAAACTATTTAACTTCTTAAGTACATACATCTCCTAAGAAGCAACAAGTTGGCAATATCTAAATTTTTAAGTATCTATATTTTTAATATAAAAATTGGCACTATATACATTTTTAAGCATATATATTTTGTTGGATTTACATATTCACATAAAACCAAAACAGTCTCCTTTCTTTGGTTTGGCTTTTGCCTACACTTAGGTTTCTACCCAGTGCTTCCCTAGGTGTGGTCTGTATACACCTCCCTCTCGTTCAGGGTGGTGCCCACTTCCATGCCCTAATTAGGTCTGTACAGCCTCTGCCCTTGTTTTATTGCATCATTAAAACATGGGCAGTGGCCTGGTGTCCTATGCTATCTTTGTCACCTTCACAGACCTTCCTTGGCATTAGCCCTGATGCTGATTAGTTTTCTGTCAACTGTGCAAACTAAGTTATGCTTCTGTGTTCACAATTACACTTGGAACCAAACATCTACTTCTCTTTGTACGTATCGTCTTCTCATTACTGTTGGTCCTGATTTTGGTGCCAATCTGAATATTGCTAAATGACTTATTTCTAAAGCAGAATTTTCTGAATAGCTTCCCAGCCATGTAGAGATATTAATGTCCTTTACCTGTGGTTGGTAGAAGTGGGGTTTGGCAAGGGAAGACCTAACCTTGAGGGGCCATCATATTGGGTTACCTCCAGCCCCAAGAAGCTGTGTTTGCCCCAGTGACCAAAGTGAAACTACTCTCTAAGTGTTAAATGATGTGAAAATGTTGGAAACCCTGAAGTAATTAAAAATATTTTCCATTCCTAGCATTGTCCCTCAATAGCACCATCTCATTTCTTCTTTTAAATTTAGGTGTTTTTTTTTCCCTCACTTCTATCAGCCTGGCTCATTGTAGTCTAGGAGCTTATTCTGGGATTACAGCAGTAAAGTTCAAATCTCACATAAGGTTCACCTCAGAGTCCATTGTGGACATTACTGCCAAATGACTTTAAGTGGACTTATACCACTTTGTCATACAATTCCCTATTCAAAAATTTCAATAACCTCATTGCCTTCAGGATTTTGCCCAAGCTTTTCGCCTAGATGGTCAAGATCTTTGCATTGAGCCTAACCTATCTTTATAATGTTAACCTGTCTATTCCAAAGAATAAATCCTCTGTTCTACTCGGAAAAGGAAATTGTTGGTATTTGGAACTAAATGGGCTAACCAGGAAGAAGTTGCAGCAAATCAGTTGCATTTTTTTTTTTTTTTTTTGTATTGTACCTGCAAAGCAAAAATGCTGCACACATAGGATCTTGACAAGTTTCCCATGACTTTCCTATGGACAAGGTAGAATATAATATGGATCATTGTATACTTGGATAGATTTGAAAGAGGTTTACAGCCTATCTCCAAAAAGAAAATAAACAAATAAATGTTTAATGAATCAATGCCAATATGGAAATAGGTCTCTAGTGACATCCCAAGGGACTCTGTTCTTAGAATTGACTTGCAGAGTATATTAGAAAACAATAAAGAAGCTATGCTCACCAAATTGCAGATAACACAAAGCTAGAAGGGATAGGAGATATGCTGCATTGCAGAATCAAGTTTGGAAGAGATATGAATTAATTGGCATGATAGACTGAACCAAATGGAATTAACACTGTTTATACGTAAAGTCTAGCATTTAGATTTTTTAAAAAGCAACTGCACAGTACTGAAAAGGAGATATTTCAATTAACAACAGCCTATAAAAGCTATTGCAATAACAAATGGCTACATTTATAGACTTACAGTGTCTGGCTCATGAGGTGAAGGGAGGGCATGATGGTCCTCCACTGCTCTGTGTTCATCTTACTGCAGTTGGTAAACTAGGTTTTGATCCTATAATTCTATGATCTGCTAATTTTCATTAAATATACCATTCTCACTTCTCCAACAATAATTTGTTCCTGTAGCTCCTCTCCAGCATGCCTTTTCCCTGCTTCCAAGCTAGCTGGATCTTATCCTTGCTTGACTTAAATGCAAATCAACCGACAATTGCAAACCATCTTTGTGCAGGGCACTGGGCCACATGCTAGAGATAATGGTACCAGGTAGCATTTACTGAGTGCTTAGTATTGCTAGACACTGAGCATGTTCATCCTCACAGCAAGCCTGTCAGATGGAGTCTGTTATTTAATGTTTCATTCTACAGATGAGTGTAGGAGGTTTTATGACTTGCCCACAGTCCCAGGTTAATGAAGTTCAGTGTCAGGATTTGAAGTTGGGCTATCTGATTCAAGGGCTTGGTATCCTGGCTGATACACTGTGCTGTTTCTCTGATAATGAAAGAGTAAGACATGGTCCAGGTCCTTCGAGGATAGTCTTGTGGAAGAAGACTATCTATTGACAATAATATCAAGTAAGACATTGTTCATTACACTAGTAAAAGGTACGAATAAAATTCTCTGGGATTCAGAGTAGTGGTATTTCTGAAAGTGTCAGGGAAAGGCCTCATGGAGATGCTTATCTGTGAGCTGAGCCTTGAAACCTAAGTGATGGCTCATTAGGTAAAGAGCAAATGATCAGAGTTATATAGATGTTTGATGGAAGAACCATAGACAGTCCATCACAACAGAAAGTAAAGCATGTGGGAAGAAATGGTCTAGCTCAGTTCTCCTCTTCCTTAAAGGCCTCCAGCCAGATAATCTCTATTATCCTCAAGGGCTGATTAGACTGTGCGCATCTCTTCCCATCTCCGAGTTCAGTGCCACCAGGTTGACAGCTTAAAATCTGCTATAAAAAATCCATTGCCATCCAGCGGATTCTGACTCATAGTGACCACAAAGGACAGAGTAGAACTGCCCCATAAGGTTTCCAAGGCTGCAATCTTTACGGAAGAAGAAGCTGACAGCCACATCTTTCTCCCATGAATTTGAACTGTGGACTTCCATTTAGCATCTGAGTTCTCTAACTACTGCACCACCATGGCTCTTTATTTAGATACAATGACCTCTAATTCTTTATGTAGCAAGGCATATTACCAAAAACCAGTTGCTGTAGAGCTGACTTTGGCTCATGGTGACCCAGAGCAGAACTGTGCGCTATGGGGTTTCCAATGGCTGATTTCTCAGAAGATGATCGCCAGGCCTTTCTTCCAAAGTTCCTTGAGGTGGACTTGAACTTTCAATCTTTCAGTTAACAGCTGTGTTAACTTCGAAAGCATGTTAGAAATAAACAATTAATATTAAATAAAACAGGAAGTATTTATATAGATGAACAATGTATGTTTTGAGTAACTCCTATTTCAAGAAGGAGAAAGTTTGATGAAAATATCATACATGGGAAAGTTTGAAAGAGTGAGGAAGAACAGTAAATTGAGAAACAAAAAGCCTAAGACATCAAAACGAAAACTCTTGAATGTTTTTCTAGAATGTCTAAAATGGCATAAGTATGTAATATTGGAAATGCAGAAAAGTAGGAAGTGAGGTTAACAGGAAATATTTTAGGGAAAATCCAGCAAGAAAAACTGAATGAAGAATTTATAGTCAAGATTAAAATATGATCAGGAAAAAAGCCTTGAGAAATAATGAAGAAAATGTCTGTAAAGCACTCAGAATTCCTTAGAGATAAGCACTAAACAAACATCATTACCACAAGCACATTTAACAACAACATCTGTCTATAAAAAATTCAGTTATCAGCCATACTAACATTTAAAAAGATCTCTTGAGGACTGAAATCATCTTTCTCAAGAGGAAAAAAAAAATCTTTGCTTAGTTTCCTCAGAAAAATATGGAGTCGTTTTTTTAGGATTTTATAGAGGATGAACACCTGTACAGCTGAGATTTTCTCCTCAGAAGAAGTCTACCTCACACACCCACAGCACATTAGTCTGTCTTTATCATAATTTCTGGGAACCAATCTCTGGTGATTTTAAACTTCAAAGTCTTCCTTCTGCTAACAGATTTTACCCATTACCACCAGTGAAATTGGTACCAATTAGCACCCTGACAAGGCCAAGCATTAAAAAAGACCACAGGGACCATGTTCCCTGCTGCAAGCCCTGGAGTTTGTCCCTTCACCACAAACAGCCTGCGTTCACAGCAGGGTGAGCATGTCATCATGGAGAAGGGAGAGGGGACCCAGGCAGGGCATCGCTGCCGTAAACGCTGCTGCAGTCCTTGCGCAGATAAGCAGAGGACATCAGTCTCTCCAGGCTGCCTCTCTCATCCGCAAAGAAAGTCATTTTTTTAAGATCCTGGAACAAAGGCACTTATTAGAGCCTCTTTAGGTGTCAAAGGTTATTTTTCAAAAATCAAAGCGTTTTTGTTTCTTGCTTGAGATGACATCTGGATCTAACACTAAACACTTGCTGCTTATTTTAAACTTTCATCTGATTTTTAAAATGCAAAATTTAAAGCTATATGTGATTTCCCTGAACAAGCTGAAGTAGCAGGAGGAATCTCTGCAAAGCAGCCAGAATTTTGCATTCTATTCAGTACCAAATGGGGGCATTGGTGGTTCAGTGGTAGAATTCTGCTGTCCATGTGGGAGACATGGGTTTGTTTCTCAGTGATGCCTCATGGCTAGGCACCACCTGTCTGATTAGGTAGAGGCTTGAGTGTTGTTGTGATGCAGAACAGGTTTCAGTGCAGTTTCCAGAGTAAGACTAGGAAAGAAAGGACTGGCAATCTACTTTCAAAAATCAGCCAGTGACAACCCTATGCAGCATTTGATTCCATTGTACATGGGGTACCCATGAATGATGGACCAACATGATGGCAACTAACAACAACATTTAGTAGCACAGGGGTGTCAAATCAGGCAGCTCATCCTAGTGGTGTTTTGGTGCTGCCCTTTGGCAGGCCAGAGCCGTCTGCTGACAGAGCAGAAATCTGAGGATGGGAGGGCACTCCTAGTTCTTCTCCAAGAATATACTTCTTAACTCTATGGGGTTTTGAAGGATGAATGCATAACAGTACATCTTCATTTTTCTCAGTCTTTATTTTTTCTTATCCACCCCTGCCCCACCCCTTTGTAACCAACCTTTCTCCACATCCATACAAAATGCACACACACACACACACACACACACATATATATATATATAGAGAGAGAGAGAGAGAGAGGAAGGTGTTACGTATGAGTGTGTATGTATGAGTGGGTATTTTACCAAATTAAATCATAATATATACACTTCTCTACAATTCACTTTTCCAACTTAATGATACTTCAGAGGCTTTCTTTGAGCTCAATACACAGTAAATCTAACTTTCATAGCTGCCTAGTTGTCTATAATATCATGGGCCTCAATTCATTCAATTATACCTTGATTGATAAATATTTAGGATAGTTTCCTCCTCCCCCCAAAAAATACCCAAATATACAACACATAGGTTGGTATTTCTAAAGCATCAAGTCCCAGGAATGGAAAAACAGATTCAAAATGTATTTATAATTTATATTTTAAAATGTTCTCAGTATTGCCAAAATCCTTTACCAAAAGTTTGTATCAATTAGAATTCTATCAGCAAGCATGAGAGTGTTCCTTGCTCACATTTTCACCTGCACTAGGTTTTTATCACTATTAAGGAATGAAAAATCGTATCTCATTGCTCTAATTTTCTTCTCCCTGGTTCGCAGTGAGCCAGAGCACCTTTCCACATCTGTTAGCCACTTAGAATTTCCTCTTTTACCCTCTACTCACATCCTTTACCCATTTTCTATTGAGTTGTTTGTCTTACTTATCTGTTCCCAAGGAAGAGCTCCTGGTGTAGCATGATAGTAACCCTTATCATAGTAGTAACCCTATCTGTCAGATGTGCTTGAAATACCGTTTCCATTCTGAATTTGTCTTCTGTTTCTTTTTTTCCCCCTATATACTACACTTGACTCTTTTCTTTTTTGAAATACAGTGTCTTTTCATACAGGATTTCTGAATTCCCACTTCATTTAAAAAAAGAAGGGAAATCTACCCCACTCTCAAGCATTTGTCTTTATTCCTTCTTGGTATATTTTGGCATTTTGCTCTTTCTGTAAGTTGGTGGTTCAAACCCACTAGTCTGCTTCCATAAAGGTTACAGACTTGAAAACTCTATGGGGCATTTTTATTCTGTCCTACAGAGTTGCTATGAGTCAGAATCAATTCCTTGGCAATCTGTTGTTGTTCAGAGTCTCCCCTCTGCTCAGCTCCTTCCTCTGCCTGGAAGACTGCACTCTTTCCCATGTTTCTCAGATCCTCTGCATCCTCCTGCCTGTCTCATGCCTAGTCATCTCCATGATGCTGTCTCTGATCATCCAGGTCCAGGTCATTCTGTCATTTGATCTTCCATAATACTTTTTTGGGTCAACCTTTCTCTTTGACAACTACGTTAAAATGTGAGCTGTATTTTTTTTATTGCAGTATACATACACACACACACACATATGTTTGTGGTAAATACATATATGTGTGTGTGTATGTATGTGTATGTATATATATATATATATACACACACACACACACACATATACATATACAGGTGCCCCTCCTCACGTTTTGAAAGTTCGCTTTATGCCACTTCTCTTTTACCCTGAAGGACCTACACTACTACCTGTTTTTGCTAGTGTTCAGTGTTTGTTTTACAGTGAACTGTTAAAGAGGCAGCATCAAGCCACTATATATATATATTTTTTTCTTTTTTATTAGGATTTGGGTGAAGATTTACAGAGTAAATTCATTTTTCATACAGCAGTTCACATATACTTTGTCTCATGTCATTGACCAAAATTTACAATGCAGCAGCTCCCCTCCCACTTCTTCCCCATTGTTACCTCCTCCCAGTGTCCATCCCTTCATACTCTTTTGCACCCTGAGCTATCTCCCTGTGCATAAGCAGCCCTTCCTTCTCCCATGATTGTTCTCTCCAGGGCGTGTGTCTACTTGAGGTAAATGATTAACTCACATGCCTGTACTTTGTTTAAGCCACTATATATTTGAACTGTGTCTGTGACACTATATGTTAGTGTTATTATAGGTTTGATGTGTTATTTGGTATGATTTGGTAGATTATTTTTGGAGGTCTGAGAATGTGAAAATTGTTTCCATATAAATTAATGGTAATTGTCTCCACTTAATGCTGTTTTGGCTCACAAAAGGTTTCATAGGAATGCTCTACTTTCAGATAGTGGGAAAAACCTATACAATAAAACATTTGCCAATTCAACAGTTTTTGCATGTACCATTTAGTGATACTGATTACGTTCATCATGTTGTGCAAATATCACCACTATCCAGCTCCATATTAGTCTATCACCCTTAACAGAAGCTCAGTGCTCTAGCAAAGCAGTAACTCCCTCTTCCCCCTTCCCTCCTGCCCCTGGTAATCACTAATATACTTTGTCACTGTATTGTTTACTTATTCTGTATCTTGATGTACAAATTCCTGTCTCTGAATGGGTATATAAGCAATCTGAGGATGTTGTTGTTGTTACGTGCTGTCTAGTCGGATTCGACTCAAAATGACCCCTCCTTGGGTTTCCAAGGTGGTATCACTAGGGAAGTAGATTACCCAACCTTCCTTCTGAGGAGTGGCTGGTGGGTTTGAACTGCCAGCCTTCTGGTTAGCAGTCAAGTGCCTTAGGCACTATGCTACCACAGGATGAGGACTATATTATTTTACCTCTTTGTAAAACAAGTGTGCCCAGTAAATTAATGACTAATGTCAGTGGGGGAAATACATCATATTCTCCACAAAGCCACCACTAGGTAACACCCCAGTGTTCATCCACACAGGATGCAAAATTTAAGGCTGCCCCATATACTGCCTCTCTTTGTTCTGTCTCTCTTCAGTCTCCCTGGTTTTAAGGCTGGTCTGGGTAGACTCATTTCCACGTGAATCGCTAAAAGTGTCATGGCAAAATCTGCTACATTGAGTATCTAAACAAGGCCACTGGGCAGGGTTTGATGTTCCTTATCCTAATCACTTGCATACTCAGTGATGTCTACATTTAGAAATCAGTAAGTGTTTAAAATTTTTTTTTCATATTCAAATTCGATCCATGGCCGTATCTGGCCCATTTGCTTCTGCACTTACTGAGCTTGGGGCTGGTGACTCTGGACACACAGGCCAAAGGGAGACCCCATTAGCCTTTCTTGCCTGGCCCTTGTGTGGCTCTCCCGGTGATGTCAAGATATCAGTTGCTTCTTGGACCTCTCTGTCCTTGGGTGACCTGCTGCCTTTCTAAGAGAGTCTGGGAGCCCTCAGGGTTATGGGTACACACTGTTGCTGCTGGCCTAGCCTTCTCAGTGCTGCTTGTTCCCCACACATTCTTCCCTCCATATCGCTTCCTCTGGAGAGTGAAAGGATGGAACTGGGGGAGGCAGAGTAGGATCTGGTATCGTGAAAGAAAGTTAAGGATTCTCTTGGGCAGTACAGATAACACCACAAACAAGGGTGTGATAATAGAGTAATTGTAGCTATTGTGGGCCAGGACATGTGCAGGCACTTCACATGGATTTATGTCACTGAATTGTCAGTAACCCCCTAAAAGATAGATATGATTATGCTCACATATAGATGCTCATTGAGGGGCCAGAATTTTATCCTGATCCATTTGACTCCAAGAGCCTGTATTTTGTTCACCATATGATGTTGCCAATAGGACATTCCTCACAATCTTTTTATGATTTGAGGGGAGAAGAAGGGTCTGTTTCAGTCCTATAGCCTCCTACCCTCATCCCACCCTCCCCAAAACTGGGGTCTGATGGTTGTGTGTAAAGGGTTCTAAAGGCAAATGGCAACTAAAGTTCATAGTGGGGGAAGTGATGGGTAGGATGGCAGCTGGTGGCAGTTGGAGCTGAGTGACCTTTGGTGAGTTCTTTAACCACTCTGTGCCTAGTATATTGTAGTCCTAAACAAGTAATTGTTACTTTTCTCTTCTTTCATATTATTACTCTTACTACTCCTATTGAACAAACAAATCCATCTTAGAATACATACATCCAGAATGCTCCTTAGAAGTGAAGGTGGTGAGACTCTGTCTCACATACTTTGACATGTTATCAGGAGGGAAAAATCCCTGGAGAAGGACATCATGCTTCAAAAGTAGAGGGTCAGCAAAAATAGAGAAGGACTGTCACCTACATGGATTGACACAGTGGCTGCAACAGTGGGCTCAAGCATAGAAATGACTGTGAGAACAGCACAGGACCTGGTAGTATTTTGTTCTGTTGCACATGGGATTGCTATGTGCCAGAACTGATTCTACGGTACTTAATAACAACAACACTCCTACTGAAAACATTAGTGCACCTCTTTGAGTGCCTAATTTCCTCCTAAAAGCCAGCTCAACCCAACCTGTTGCCTTTAAGTCAATTCCAATTCATAGCAACACTATAGGACAGAGTAGAACTGTTTTCATAGAGTGTCTAAGGCTCTAATCTTTGTGGAAGCAAACTGCCTCATCTTTCTCCCACAGAGTGGTTGATGGGTTAAAACTGACAACTTTTGGATTAGCAGCTGAGTGCTTAACCATCAAGCTTCCAGAGCACCTTAACATGGCAAGTGGGTGCCATGTAAATGGAGAGTGGGTAATAATGAAAAAAATCCAGCTTCCAAAGTTTTTAATTCAGTGTTTTTCAAAATGTCAGGGTAAATCCCATGCAATTCTTTTCATTTAATGCACTATTATCATTCAGGTGCAAATAAAAACAAAAATCAGAGGAGGGAAAAATACCACTACCCTTCTAGATTTACAAAAGGCCTTGAATCCAAAGAGCACAGCATGAGCCAGGTGTTACCTCTCCATAAACCCTTCCCTGAAATAAGATGGTTATTTTAGAAAGGGCATTAATTCCTTTAGGTCAGAGAATTTTGTAAGGAGTTTGCTAAATAAGCTCAAGTAGGCTAAAGGACTCCAATAAACTTTCCTGAAGTATCTGATGCCTTCCTGGTTCAAGAGCTAGAAATTTTCCAAGTTCCAACTCTATATCCTTGGAAAGCAACCATCAGAGTCCTGTTCTAGAACTTGGAGGCACTCAGTTACTGAGAAATCAGTACTGCCTTTTTCTCTGGGGTGCTTTCTTCCAGAGCACATCACTTTTCTAGAACATCAAAAACAAGTTGTAAACCATCCTCTGGGCCATGCTGGACTCAGATACGGACCTCTCAAACTTAAATAGCCCCAAGGCTAGTCCTACATTCTTGAATCAACTTCCTCCTTTAACATTTGGCTTTGGATATGCGTGCATCACCCAAGGCCTTGGCTTCCTCCAGAGCACATCTCAGCAGGGTCACTGACTGACTGAAAGATTGATGGATGACGGTGGGCTCCAGGGGTGCGATTATAATCTGCTCTTGGAGACTAGACCCCAGGCTTCAGCTACTGACACCACTCATGATCAGGTTACCTTCTAATTACACTCTACCTTTATCCTCAAATGACAAGTTGTAATGGTGGAACAAAAGTGCATCATGTCTGACCATTCTGAACTCTAACTCCCTCATTGAGAATTTCTTGGCAAGGTATATATGTATGCATGTATGTATTCATTCATTCATTCATTCACTCCACTTACTTTATTTGTCATATTAGTTAAGAGCAAAAGCTTTGGAGTTAGAAAGGTCTAATTTGAGTTCTGGCTTCACCATTGTGTGTGGCTCTGGACAAGTAACCTAATCACATTAAATTCTGTGCTGTTGAAATCTGCTGCTTTATCAACCAACCACCCCTGCCCTGTTTTCCAATCACTCTCTTCTTTCTTTCTCTATCTCTTTAGCCCATATCTCCCTCTTTTGTGAAATGCCTCTTCCTCAACTCCAACCACATGGTCCTGTGAAAATTTTCATGTTATTGTATTTCCCATTTCCACCTAATCCAGCCACAGCTGACTGGTTAAAGCGTGGGGCAACTGACTAGTCGGGTGAAATCCTTGACATTTTTGGTCTTAGAACCATAGAAAAGTGTCAAAGCAGTCTTATATTTAATATTTAAGCTATAATACATAAAATTCAGAAGCTATGTTTTGTACCCTATGGAGAAAATTGGTCTTTCAGGAAAAACCAGAATGAAGCTAGTAGCCATAGAAAATTACATGTAAGTATGACAGTACACATGATTTTTGAGAGCATCAAAGTCCTAGGTTGTAATTATTCTGGATGCTCAGCCACATTCACAGTGTGGATTCTGTTGAGAAAATCCAGTATCCTTATAATAAATTTGCCTTTTGCTTAAACTAGTGATGTTGGGTGTCTACTCCTTACAACCAAAAATTCTCCATAATGCATTGTGTATCCATCCATAAATGGTAATTTTGCTGAAAAATACATTCAATAATGCATGTTAAACATTTTGCAAAATGCCAGTGGTGTGCAATGAGTAAAGGACAGTGGTTGTGGTGGTCACAGTGGTATTAATCATCACTGACCTTCTGTGAACACATCACAGGAGCCAAGAAATAGGTTGGGGTAGACTCCACAACCACTCATTGGCAAGTTCCTGCATGAGTCCAAGGAAAGGGAAGAAGTGATCCACCTTTCAAGTCTTTCAGAGTCTTGGGTTTGGACAGGGTCAACTGACTATGGTTATCATGATGGTGACTAGTGGCTCCATCCCCAACCCAGCCCCCAAATCTTGTGGGGTGGCTTGGACAGGTACATTGTCTACAGCTGTAGACAATTTCATTCAGCAGGTCACTTGGCATCTGTTATAAGCTGGCCCATATGCCAACCCCTGCTTCCAGGTTCAGTAGTTTCTATATCTTCTTTCTCCTTTTCTACTATTCATGTATCCCTTAAGCAAATATTTGCCCATGATTAAGAGCTCATAATCAGAAGGTTCCTATAAAACCTCTCCCTAGGAGTTCCCAAAGCCAAGAAGTGGCGGAAGTGGGATTTGAACTCAGGCAGTCTGACAGCAGAATCTTTGCTTTACACCATTCCTCTCTATTGCCTGGAATAGTCCTTAAGGCACTGAAATGCAGAGAACAATATTAGGCAATTATTAGGCAATAAATGGTATTGATCTGGAATAGTCCACCTGTCCTTTTTCCTTAGGCAGCCCTGGGTGCCTTGGGCCTGCTATAGCCTTAAACATCCCACGGCAGGAGGAGGCTGAAAGTCATGAAGTGGAAACAGTGCCATGATCCAAAGCATACTAAATTACACAGGAAGACCCCTAGGAGCCAGAGAAGATTATCCTGCTTTTCAAACAAAGCTTACTGCACTGATCCTCTGGCTTGCTCTGCACCTTGACTCCTGGTCAACTTTACCTCATCTGTCTTTATGATCTTCCTCTGAATTTTAAATGTTTCATATGTGTTTAAAGAAAAGGTTATTTGAAAATATGCAGGAATCTTCCCATATGCAGGAATCTTAGACCTACTGGGCTTGCACCTCTCCAACTATATCTCATATGAGACACTTTAACCAACAATGATGCAAAAAAGCTGCATATTCACTAAACCAACTGACCAAACCAAATCAAGTTCCAACACAAATTTTCAGGAGGGAGAAAAAGTAGCTGGGCTAAGCAGGACTTCATCAAATGAGAGGGTGTTGTTGTTGCTGTTGTTGTTATGTGCCGTTGAGTCGGACCGGACTCATAGTGACCCCCCCTTAGGTTGCCGAGGCAGTATCACTACGGAAGTAAATTGCCCCACCTTCCTTCCGAGGAGTGGCTGGTGGGTTTGAACCACCAGCCTTCTGGTTGGCAGTCAAGTGCCTTAGGCACTACACTACCAGAGCTTCCAAATGAGAGGGTAGAGAGCTGTTTTTTAACACTGCAGGGGGCTTATACACAAGTGTCAAAAGGAAAGTAACAGAAAGCATTTGGAAATGGAACACAATGCCCAAGTATAATGACGATGTTTTCCAGACCACAAATCTGACTGTAAACTCTGGTAATTACGAATGCTTTCAGGGACAATGAGATGGAATAGTTGAAAGCATGATCAGCCCAGGAAGTCCAAGACATAAGGTTGTGAATATACATGGAAAGAAACAAGGCATAAACATTGAAAAGACACATAAAAATTACTGAGGCAGTAAGGGAGCACAAGGGGAAGAGGTCAAAGTCATTAACAATACATTATAATTTAAGAAGGCTACATCACAGAGACAAAGACAAAAAATCATGGAAGATGTATGTCCAAAAAAGTACTCATTATTCTACATTACCTCACAGAAGTCATAGAACAGCTTCCTCATACTTCACTAGGACCATGCAGAACAGGACTCAATTCCTAATGACACTCAGTTAAGATTGCTCAAGATCTACCACCCCTCATTAGCCAGCAAAGATCAATTTTGAGGACAAGCATACTTGATAAGTATGTAGAAAATAGTTTTTCTCAAGAATTCTAGACTATACTATCTAAACTAGGGCATCCAAGGTCATTCTATTTCTCACTAAAATGCCTTCCTTCAACTACAGAGGGTGGAAATGGCAAGGAAGGATTCCATCCTGGCTTCTATTCTCAGATGCCCCACCCCTTGCCTGGATTTCTAAATTAATCTAGCTGGTTTTCAATATCCAGTCTCATTTTCCTCCACTTTACCCTCCACTTGGCCTCAGAGTCATCTCTCTAAAATGCAGATCTGACCCTGTCTTTTCTCTTCACAAAGCCTGTCAGTGCCTTCCCATTCACCTACAGAGTAATATCTAACCTCCTTGGAGAAGAACACATTTTCTCCCACACCCTTTCCCTTTTCCGTTCCCCTCCCTGTCCCCGCTTCCATTCTTCCCTCCTGCCTGCTTTCCTTCTTTCTTCTCTGGCTTCTCTCTTTAAAACTCCTAGCCTTTAATTGTATTTGATAACAGAGCACCATGCTATTTGTACTTGAATGTCTTGACTCATGCTGGTATCCTCTGTTTTAAACTCTTCATCTTCTGGATGACACCTACTCAAACTGTACAATCCAGGTATGATCTACTTCAAGAAGACTTTCCTCGCCACACTTGCAGACTGGGTAAAAGGGTTAGATATCCTTCCTGTGTACTTCAAAAAACCTTGTATCTCTATTAGCAAACTTGCTATACTATCTTATATTTAACTGTTCACGTGTCTGGTCTCTCACAGTAGACTATAAGTTCCTTAATGGCATGGGTTGAATGTTATTTTCTAGTGTCCCCAAAGCCAAGCACAGGGAATAGTACCACGGTGGGTACTCAAAAAATGTTAGTTGAATAAAAGAATGAATTGGATTGCAAAGGAGGAACTTGTTTCAAGAAATTAATAATCAATGAAGATGATTCTATTAACAATATTAGGAGCTCTGGTGGTGTAGTGGGTAAGGCATTTGGCTGCTAACTAGAAGGTCAGCAGTTCAAACCCATCAGATTCTCTGCAGGAGGAAGATGAGGCAATCTTTTCTCATAAAGATTTATAGTCATGGAAACCCAATGAGGGTTGCTAGGAGTTGGAACCTACTCAGTGGCAGTGAGTTTGGTTTTTGGTAATATTTATTGAGCATTTACTATGTGTCAGGGGCCATGCTAAACACTGCACATGCATTATCAAATTTAATCTTCAGAAGAGTTTCATAAGGTAGATATCATTTAGATATTATTTTCATATCTACTTATGGTAGGTTATTATATTAGTGGTACCCAATGAATCATGTTCCCAGTATCCAGGAGGTAGAAAAAGTGTTGTCCCTTCTCACTCTGACTCTGGATTTGGCTTTGTGACTTACTTTGGCCATTAGGACATCAAACAATATGACATATGTAGAGACTTGATGAGTGATTGTGCAAGGGGGCTGCTGACACCACTGAAAAATCTTGGACAAGCCTCTTGGAGAATGAGTGGACATGCAGAAGAGGTCCAGTGAGTGCCAAGAGTAGGACATGAGAGCAAGGCCATCTTGGATTATCCAGTCTCAAGTGAGCCACCAAATGAATGCAGCCAGATGAGTGATCCCATGTGAGACCAGCCCAAGAACCACCCAGCTTATTCCAACTCAAACTGTTGACCCAAAATTTTATGAGCAAAAACAATGGTTGTTATTCCAAACTAGTAAGTTTTGAGGTGGCTTTTACATAGCAGAGGTTAACATAAACATAGTCACTTCAAGAAAAGGCCACATATATCAAGCAGTACTAAGGAAGAAGATAAGAAGCAAGAAGAAAGACAAACAAGAGATAGAATTAAAAGACAAAATAGCACAAAGTTCGTTAGAGCTCTTTAATATAAGTACAGTGCTGACGTAAGTCCTTCTTAATTGTAGTACTGTTAAAATGGTGCTAAACATAGAATTTGAAGTCCTGGATTTCAGGCCCAGCCCTACCACTCACAAGACCTGTGAATGTGACAAATCATTTAACCTCTTGGAATCTTGAGTTTCTTTATCAGCAAAGTGGGTAAGTATACACACACACACACACACACACACACACTCTTTCTACTAATCTTACAGGACTGATAGGAGAATCAAACATACATCAAACTGTCCAGATGTTAAGTGTTATTATTATTGAAATTAATTAATAAATTGGAGTCACAATAGTTACTAACAACTTACCCATAAACTAACAAAAGCTGGTGGAATGGGATGAGGGAGGATGCTATAGAATGAGCAATACAAAAGCTAAGCTGTCAGCATGTTCTCATGAATTAAATAATGCTTCTCTAACAGGTACTTCAGTACCTTTAGTATCAGTGGTATCTCAACAATTTATTTTATTCAGTGTTTTAGGGATATCTTGTTGAACTCCTCCCCTCCCTCCATGTTTATAACCTAATTTCATATTACCCACTGAAGATCAGGGAGGTTCCTGGTCTCAAATCAAGAGCAGTAGGCTACGCAAGATTCTTGACCCAGCTCTGCCTCTCACTAGCCCTGGGAACTTGCCCCTTAACCTTGCAGAGCTTGATATTCTATCTATAAAATATGAGGGCAATAAGATTGACCAAAATTCCCCTCTAGGGGTTTGGCAGCAACAAATGTGATAATGTACGTGGAAATATCTTGAAAAGGACCAATCTATGTACAAAGGCAAGGTAGAATGAGCACTCCCATTCAGCGAAAAATAACCAATATTTAGAGGGTACCAATAATGTACCAGTAACGTAGTACCTAAGACACTTGACTGCTAACCAGAAGGCTGGCAGTTCAAACCCACCAGCCACTCCTCGGAAGGAAGGTTGGGCGATCTACTCCCGTAGTAATACTGCCTCAGAAACTCAAGGAGGGGTCACTATGAGTTGGGTCCGACTCGACAGCACATAACAACAACAATAAGAATGATGTACCAAGGAGTTCTTGTGGTGCAGTGGTTAAAGCATTCAGCTGCTAACCAAAAGGTTGGCAGCAGTTTGAACTTACCAGCCACTCTGTGAGAGAAAGAGGTGGCAGTCTAGTTCCATAAAGATTTACACTTTTGGTAACCCTATGGGGAAGTTCTACTCTGTCTTATAGGGTCGTTATGAGTAGGAATCGACTCCATGGCAGGGTGTTTTGGTGGTGTTTCTTTTTTAAATGATGTACCGCACACTGTGCTAAGTGGTAGATTTGGTAGGGAAAAAATGGGGAAACTAACATTTTGAGATGGGAAGTAATTTGCTGTGGTGGCATAATTAATAAATGGTTGAAACTGGATTCAATTTTTTATCTGCCTCACTCCAAAGCCTGAGCTTCCTGCATAGTACTGGGAAGGCTCCAAAAGGTACCTCCCTAGCCCGTAGGAGAAAAGAATTTTTGGCCACTTAGTTTACCATTAAATGGGGTCACCAGCTTGTGGCTAAAGAAACAGATGATGAAAAAAGTGCTGGGGGAAAAAATGCCTGTTTACAAACACAGCTTAATTAATTAGTCAACTCAGATGAGGCAGAAGAGGCGGGTTTCCAGATGCCTGACATGGTAATTAGCAGAAAGGCACCAGTCCCCAGGCCTTGGGTTCATGTCCAGAGCACATGGTGGAATTAAATACTAAATTGTCTCAGTGCCCCTCACCTTTACTAAATTGCCTCTCAACTTAACTAAAGCCATTTGATTGGGAAAGAATTTCATTGAGAGTGACAGCTCAACTGAAAAGGCTCCACCAACTAAAGCTTTACCGGCAGGCCGGAAAAAGAAAAAGGTAAAGAATTTTTTAGTTCGAATTAGTTTTAGTTCAAGTTACAAAGGGTCAGAATAAAATTAATGTAAAGTTAGGTTATACTCCCATTAATACTTGGAAATTCCAAATCTGTGCCTAACTAAGGTAAAGGAAACAGAAAATGAAGGTCCCACTAATTTCTACCAGGCAAAAGCTACCACTTTCCTGGAGATCTACTTCTGAAAAAGCAGCCTTGAAAACCCTGTAGAGCACAATTCTACTCTGACAGACATGGGGCACCATAAGTTGGCACTGACTTGATGGCAACTGGTGGTAATTGCTTCAGCTATCTTCAAGGTTCCAATGAAAGATCGTTTGGAGAAGCCAAAGGGTCCAGATTACTGCTTCACTTTTTGACTTCATTTTGCTTACTTAAAGGATAAAAGATATTTAGGAAAGAAACAGAAGTCTTTCACCTGAGTTACTTTTAAAAACAACGCCCTCACAAAAAAAAAAAAAAAAAAATTCACTGCAATTGAGTCAATTCCAACTCATAGCAACCCCCATCGGGTTTCCAAGACTATAAATTATTACAGAAGCAGACTGCTTCATTTTTCTTCCACAGAGCAGCTGATGTGTTTGAACCACTGGCCTTTTGGTTAGCAGTCAAATGCCTTAACCACTATACCACCAGAGCTCCTTTCTAAAAATAAAGTATGTGTTCAATCTCTAAGAATCATAATATGAGGGCTGATTAGTCCAGGAGAATAAATAATATAGGAGTTAATATTAAATGCACAGATACTCTTCTGGCTTTTCTTTTTTTTTTTTTTATTATAAAAGTCACTTTCCAGGAATGGGTCCCTTCTCTGTTTCCACAGTTACCCTTTTGTTGGGTTCTAAAAATGCTCCTAATTTGTTGTTTATGTTTTTATCTCTGAATTTCCATGTATTCTGTCATTGTTTGGGATTTGTCTTCTGCCTAATTAAGCAGAAGAAGTTAATGAGGTATGACATGACGTTGTGTCACAAAAGAAATAGAATATAATGTGCATAGAGATAAGTAAGCAAAGGGTCAGGGCAAAGAGTCAAGTTCCTGACTTGTGAGGTTTGAGGGCTGGGGGCTAGCCAGAGGGCAGAGGAGCAGACAGACAAGGTGGAATTCCAAGGGGAGGGACAGCATAAACATAGAATGTTAAATCCAGAAGTGACCTCCTGAGCATCTGAGGTAGTAGTTTTTAAACAGGCTCTATATTGGAATCCCCTATAGAGCTACCAGGGTCCTTGGGTGGTGCAAATGGTTAAGCACTAGGCTTGGTGGTTCAAACACACCCAGGGGCACCTTGGAAGAAAGGCCTGGTGATTGAATTTACAAAGGTCAGGGCCTTGAAAACCCTATGGAGCACAGCTCTACTCTGAAACACATGGGGTCACCATAAATTAGAATCTCCTAGACAGAAACGTGGTTGGTTAGTTTCTTGGTTTGGCAGAGCTCTTCAAACGCTGATTCTTGGGCCCTACCCCAGACCATTATAATGGAATCTCTAAGCAGGATGCAGTCTAAAGAATAGTATTGTGTACAATCTCTCCTAATGTGCATCAGGACCAAGAACCTTCACCTATGGCAACATGATGGGGAAAAGAGGGCTGAATCAGTCCAGGTGATGGGGAAACTTACTAAGTTTGGAGAAGCAAAACAGGGAGACAGGGCGGATCAATGGTTTTAGGACACATGTCACAGTGTGCGTGCGTGAAAGCTTTTAGGGGATGTTTCACAGTGTGGGTCAATGGATTTAGGTGCTGTCTCAATCATCAGTTTACTTAGCATTCATGAGCTTCAATTTGGTTATATGGGAAAAGGAGATCACACTGCCTGGGATCCTTCACTTTTTAGGGCTGTTTGTTGCCCTTGTGCATGTCTGTGTATTACTTCATTAGTGTGGAGTGTAACTGAATGGTTTAGACCAATGGTTCTGAAAGTGTAGTTCTAGACCAGCAGCATCAGCATCACTTGGAAACTTCTTAAAAATTTAAATTTTCAGGTTCCACCTAAGACTTTCTAAATCAGCAACTCTGGAGCTAAAACTCAGAAACCTGAGTTTCAAAAAGCTTAAGCATGCTAAAGTTTGAGAACCACTGGTTTATATGATCATTTTCTAACCATGCATCTTTAGAGGCAAGGAGAGGAATGGGAGGTAATGGTAACAGGAGGTTCATGAGGACACTGGCTTTTGCAATGGAGGATGAAGGTTGCCAGGGTTTACGTGTGAGTAAATCTAGAACCATAGGGTAAAATTCATTCTCCTTTACAATGGGGATTAATAATATTTATAATGCATCACTTGCCTGACCTGGCCCAAACTGTTGTTGTTGTTATTTGCCGTCGAGTTGGAACCGACTCATAGTGACCCCTCCTTGGGTTTCCGAGGCTGTATCACTACAGAAGTAGATTGCCCAACCTTCCTTCCGAGGAATGGTTGGTGGGTTTGAACTGCCAGCCTTCTGGTTAGCAGTCAAGTGCCTTAGGCATTATGCTACCAGAGCTCCCTAGTAGAAATAAAATTCCTTTTGTTCCCTCAAAGAGATTTGATGCCAAACTGATAAATTCCGGCTTTGAAATAGTTCCATTTGCTCTTAGGGATGAAGGCTTATTCAGTAACCTACATGATCTTAGCTTAAATATTCCTGTTGTCAGCTCTTGATTATGTACCCTAATAGATAATAAGGAAGGTGCATATAACAGCAAAAAGAAAATCAAAATTTTATTTGACTTGCAGCATGCATTCACAACTCACACCCAAAGACAGTGTGCCCACCCACAAACCCACCCCCACCTGTTTCTGATTCTCCCTTGGCTCAGGGCTGTTCTTAGAGCCTACGACACAGCTGTTGACAAGAGGAATGTACTGGAATGATGGGAGAGCTGGGTCACAACAGATAATCCAGTTATGGATAATAAAAAACGCTTGTCACACTTGGCTGACCATGTCCGTTCTGGGCTGCTATACGTACATAAGAGATCCTTCATACCTAAGATGGATTTCAAAGCAAAATGAAAAAGCCATATGCTTTGACCATGTTTCTACTCATGTTCCAACTGACCCTAAAATACAAAGTAAAAATGCACTCTCTGACCAACAAATCTTTACTGAGCATATGCCCTATGCCCTGTGTGAGGTCCTGCAGGGGAAGAGGATATAGAAGACAGAGACAGTTCTCCTTTCAAAGATCTTATACTCATATAGAGAAGAAAGAAATACATATATTGAAAAACAATGTATAACATCAAGTGTATTAGTTATGTGTTAGGCTAACTGCTTTAACAAGTAGTCCATGAAATGTATAATAATTCCAACACTTTCTAATTTCATTTCTTGTTCATATAACTGTACTGAGGTTGGCAGGGTAGCCTATTCCATGCAGTTATTTGAGGACCCAGGCCAATGGAGACTTTGTCATCCTCAACATAAGTCTTCCAAATTCCCCAAAGGGTGTTTCCACTCCAGCTATTGAGAGACAAAAGGAGCATAGTTGAGCTAACACAGGAGGGTTTTATGGGCCAGGTCTATAAGTGGTATTCATCATTCTGTTCACATCCATAGCCACACCTAGCTGCTGCAAGAGAGGCCAGAAAAGAGAATCTAGCTATGCACTGAAGAAGACGAGCAAACAAATCAGCTAGCAGTCTCTGCCATGCTAATGATAGGAATGGCTGGCTATGTGAGCCTGCAGAAAAGTTAGCGATAGTTTTATTTATATATTCTTCTCTTATTTCATTCATTCCCATTACTGTGTATTTACTTTTATGATTTCTGAAGAGCCAATTATTTACACTCATGGCTACTTCCTTTAATTTTTCCCAAAATTCTACAGAATGTTGGGCAGTACAGTCCACTGAAAATATGACTGTCAATGGCACTGGAAAAATTCAGTGAAAGAGGGCTAACAACCTTCAAAGGATGCTACCTTGTCACCTAAATGAGACCAAATGGTCAACAATTACTTTAAAATAAAGACAAGAATGCCAGCAGACATAGAAACTAGATTAATAGAAACAGAACAACTAGAATGGAAAAATGAGAATGTTCATGTTCAGTGAAGAAAGTAACTAATATCACTGAACAATTTGTGTAGAAATTGTTGAATGGAAACCTAAAGTTCTATGTAAATCTGTACAAAAAGCACAATGAAATATGTATGTTTTTAAAAATAAGAGTCTACTTTGACACTTTTTTGTCTCTCCATTTAGCCAATAATCTGTTCAGTGCCAACGCGTGGAAATCAGTTTAGTGTTGGCATTTATCAGGAAATGATGGATTTCATTTCAAGTACCTGGGCCAAAAAAGGATTCAGTAAGGCAGGACACCAACTGCTTTCCTCACCATGAATATTTGTTCTGGGGTCTGCTGGGATGTAAATATGGAAAAAAGGTTTGAAAATACAGCATGCAGAGGAATATGGGGGAAAAGTATGTTCACACTGAGAAGAGAGGAATGGTGAATGCAATGAGCAGTATTAAAGGGGAACTGGAATTGGAGAGAGGGCTATTTGTATTTTTTCCTGTTTTCTACAACGCAGGGAAATCAATAGAACCTCTTTAAGAGCTCTGGGTGACAAAATGGATACCTATCTCATTGCTTCCTTTCATTACCCTGTAATCCCTTGCCCAGATCATTTTATTAGTTCAGGGTACTGGGAGGAGCAGAGCAATACAAAAAAGCAGTGCACATCTGCATTTACCACCTCCTGCTGCTTTTCTGCAATGATAATTTTCTAATTGGAATCAACAGACACTCAGCGTTTGCAGTGTCTGTTGGAAACAGGAGAGGTAAATAGTAATCGAAAAGTAGAGTATGAGCACAGAAGGATTAGCAAATTTGTGAACCTGGGCTCTATAATATGCTGCCCTGAATCTAGTCATTTACTTGTTTTAAATAAGACATTCTGCTTCACTGAGGTAGTTAGAGCAATGAGGAAATGAGTGTGTGTTTGAATTCCCACACAGTACGCTAGGAAAGGTATCTCATATTTCTGGTATGTTATGGTGGTACCCAAATGCAGGCAGAATTATCATGTACTGATACCTATAATTAGAATATAAATTCTTGTTCCTTAATTAATTAATCAATTCAACAATTATTATTATGTACATATCAGGAGACAAAGGAGCTCTGGTGGCATAGTGGGTAAGGCAGTTGGCTGCTAACCAGAAGGTCAGCAGTTCAAACCCACCAGCTGCTCTGCAGGAGGAAGATGAAGCAATCTACTTCCATAAAGATTCACAGCCTTGGAAACCCAATGGAGATCACTATAAGCTGGAATCGACTTGATGGCAGTGGGTTTTGGTTATCAGGAGACAGGTACTTTTCTAGGTGCTGGGGATAGTGGTAAACAAATGAGTCTTTGCCCTCTAGGAGTATACATTCAAGTGAGGGAGAAAGAAAATAAGCAAATATATAATAATGTAATTGAGAGGGAACTGCTACTAAGAAAATTAAAGGTGAGAAAGAGGATGACATTTGGTGGTGACTAGACAGGGTGGTCAGGGAAGTCCTCTCTGAAGTGACATTTTAGCATAGACTTAAATGAAGTGAGAGTCATGTGAATATCTGAAGGAAGAGGATTTCAGGCAGAACACGATGCAAGTACGCAAATTCTCTGATGGGACCTTCCTTGTGGTATTTGTTGTTGTTAGGTGCCATTGAGTCAGCTCTGACTCATAGCAATCCTATGTCCAACAGAATGAAACACTGCCTGGTTGTATGCCACCCTTACAATCCTTGCTACATTTGAGCTCACTGTTGCAGCCACTGTGTCAGTCCATCTTATTGAGGGTATTCCTCTTCTTCGCTGACCCTCTATTTATCAAGCATGATATCCTTCTCCAGGGAATGGTCCTGTCTGTCAGCATGACCAAAGTAGGTGAGACAAAACCTGGTCATTCTCACTTCTAAGGAGCATTCTGGCTGCACTTCTTCCAGGACAGATTTGTTCATTCTTCTGGCAGTCCATCGTATTTTCAGTATTCTTAGCCAACACCACAATTCAAAAGCACCACTTTCTTCAGATTTCCTTATTCAGTGTCTAGCTTTCACATGCATATGAGGTGACTGGAAATAGTATGGCATGGGTTAGATGTACCTCAGTCCCCAAAGTGACATCTTTGCCCTTCAATACTTTAAAGAGGTTTTTTGCAGCAGATTTGTCCACTACAATATGATGTCCGATTTCTTGACTGCTTCTCATTGGTGCTGATTGTGGATCCAAGAAAAATGAAACCTCTGACAACTTCAATCTTTTCTCCATTTATCATGATCCTACTTATTTGTCCAGTTGTGAAGATTTTAATTTTCTTTATGTTGAGGTGTAATCCATACTGCAGACTGTAGTCTTCAATCTTCATCAGTAAGTGCTTCAAGACATCTTCACTTTCAGCACGCAAGGTTGTGTCATCTGCATATTGCAGGCTGTTAATGAGTCTTCTTCCAATCTTTTTGCTGTGTTCTTCTTCATATAGTCCAGCTTCTTGGATTATTTGCTCAGCATAGATTGAATAAGGATGGAGAAAGGATACAACCCTGACACACACACTTCCTGACTTTAAAACATGCAGTATCACTTTGTTCTGTTCAAACAACTGCCTCCTGGTCTATGTACAGGTTCCTCAAGAGCACAATTATATGTTCCGGGATTCCCATTCTTCTCAATATTACACATAATTAGTTATGATCTACACGGTTGAATGTTTTTGGATAGTCAATAAAACACAAGTAAACATCTTTCTGGTATTCTTTACTTTCAGCCAAGATCTATCTGACATCAGCAATGATATCCTTCATTACATGTCCTCTTCTGAATCCAGGTTGCATTTCTGGAAGTTCCCTGTCAATATACTGCTGCAATTGTTTTTTAATTATCTCCAGCAAAATTTTACTTGTGTGTAATATTAATGATATTGTTTGATAATTTCCACATTCGGTTGAGTAACTTTTTTTTGGAATGGGTAAAAATACGGATCTCTTCCAGTCAGTCGGCCATGTATCTGTCTTTCAAATTACTTGGTATAGAGGAGTAAGAGCCTCCAGCATGGCATCCGCTTGTTGAAACATCTCAATGGCTATTCCATCAATTCCCCGTTGCTTTTTGCCAATTCCTTCAGTGCAAAAAACTTCTTTTCTTCTTCTTTTATTGACTTCTTCCTTCAATACCACTGGTTCTTGATCATATGCCACCTCCTGAAATAGTTGAACATTGACCAGTTCTTTTTGGTCTCTGTGTATTTCTTCCATTTTCTTTTGATGCATCAATATTTTGCCCATATAGTCTTTTAATATTGCAACTTGAGGCTTGATTTTCTTCTTCAGTTCTTTTAGTTTGAGAAATGCCAAGTGTGTTCTTCCCTTTTGGTTTTCTAACTCCAGGTCTCTGAACATTTCATTATAATAATTTACTTTGTCTTCTTGAGCTGCTCTTTGAAATCTTCTGTTCAAGCTCTTTTATCTTGACATTTCTTACATTTGCTTTAGCTACTCTCCATTCAAGAGCAAAGTTCAGAGTCTTTTCTGACATCCATTTTGGTCTTTTCTTCCTTTCTTGTCTTTTTAATGACCTTTTGCTTTCTTCATGTATGATGTTCTTGATGTCATACCACAACTCCTCTGATTTTCACTAGTATTCAATGAGTCAAATCTATTCTTCAGATAGTCTCTAAATTCAGGTGTGTTATAATCAAGGTCATATTTTGGCTCTCATGGACTTGTTTTAATTTTCTTCAGCTTCAACTTGAATGTACATAGGAGCAATTTGGTGGTTTGTCTCACAGTCAGCTCCTGGCCTTGTTTTGACTGAAGATATTGAGCTTCTCCATCACTTCCTTCCACAGATGAATTCCTGTGTATTCCATCTGGTGAGGTCCACATGTATAGCTGTCATTTATGTTTTTGGAAAAAAGGTATTTGCAATAAGTCATTAGTTTACAAAATTCCATCATGTGATCTCGTGTCATTTCTATCATCAAGGCCATATTTTCCAAACACCGATGATTCCTTTTTCTTTTCAACTTTTGCAGTCCAATCATCAATAATCATCAGTATATCTCAATTGTATGGTCAATTTCAGACTAAAGAAGTTGGTAAAAATCTTCAATTTCCTCATCTTTGACTTTAATGGTTGGTGTGTAAATTTTAATAGTAGTAGTATTAACTGGTCTTCCTTGTAGGTGTATGGATATTATCCTATCATTGACAGCATTATAGTTCAGGATAGATCTTGAAACATTCTTTGTGATGATGAATGCAATGCCATTTCTCTTTAATTTGTCATTCCAAGCACAGTAGAACATATGACTGTCTGATTCAAAATGGCCAATACCATCCCATTTCATCCCATTATTGCCTAAGATATCAATCCTTATATATTCCATTTCATTTTTGACAATTTCCAATTTTCCTAGATTCTTACTTCATATATTCCATGTTCGTATTATTAATGGATGTTGGCAACTGTTTCTTCCCATTTTGAGTCATGCCTCATCAGCAAATGGAGGTCCCCAAAGCTTTACTCCATCCATGTCATTAAGGTCAAGTCTACTCTGAGGAGGCAGCTCTTCCCTAGTCGTATTTTGAGTACCTTCCAACCTGAGGGGCTCATCTCTGGCACTATATCAGACAATGTTTCAGGGCTATTCATAAAGTTTTCCAGTAATATATTGGACAGTGTTTCACTGCTATCCATAAGGTTTTCATTGGACAATTCTCTGAGAAGAATATGGCCCCTTCCTTCTTCCCAGCTAACTTAGTCTGGAAGCTCTGCTGAAACCCATGCCCCATTAGTAACTCTGGTGGTATCTGAAATACTTGTGGCATACCCTCCAGCCTCACAACAACATGCAAGCCACCATAGTATGAAAAACTGACAGATGAGTGGTGGAGTGTTTAAGGAAGAGCAAAGTGGTCAGTATGGATGAAGCAGGGGAACCAAGAGAAGCATGGGAGGAAATAAGTCTGATGAAGTAGGGAGTAGACATAGCACAGAGGGCTCTGTTATGGATAGAACTGTGTCTCCCAGAAACATGTGTTGTAAATCCTAACCCCTACATTTGTGGATGTAATCCCATCTAGGAATTGGGCTTTCTTTGTTAGGTTGATGAGGGTATATTAGTGTAGGGTGAGTCTTGATGTAATAACTTTTGATATAAAAGGAGCAGATCAGGCACGGAAACAAGCAAGTACAAATGGGGAAAGATGATGCCACATATAGATCACCAAGCAACTAAGGAAAAAAAAGCTGGAAAAGACAAGACTTTTCAACAGACCAGACAGAGAAAGCCTTCCCCTGGAGTTGTCACCCTGAAATCAGATTTCCAGCCTCTTAAACGGTGATAAAACAATTTTTTTTTTTTTTTTTAAGGTCACCCACCTGTGATATTTCTGTTGCAGCAGCACCAAGAAACTAAGACAGGCCCTTAGGCCATAGTGAGGCTTTGGGTGTCCTGTGCCCGAAAGAAACCATAGTAAAGTTTTGAGCAAATCATTGACACAAGTGATCTATGATTTGAAAGGATCACTTTGGTTGCTACATAGAGGACAGGCTGGGGACAGCAAGAGTGCATGCAGAAGATCAGTTAGAAATGATCAAGACTTTGACCATGACGGTAGCAATGGAAGAGGTGTATATTGTTAAGATTCAGGATGTATCGGGAAAGCTGAGATGACAGGATTTGCTGTTGAATTTGATACTGGGTAGAGAAAAAGAGATGATTCTGAGATTTTTAGCCTGAGAAAATAAGGAAGTGGTGATGCCATTTACTGAGACAGATCCTTTACGGAACAGTGGTTAGGCTGAGGCCAATGCAGACACTGACACCAGCTGACCTATGACTGATACCCAGATCTACTACTTAAGAGCTATGTGATCTCAAGTAAGTTTTCTCTATATCTCTCTATTATGATTTCATCCTCTGTGAAATGAGACTATTGATAATATCTACTTCATAGTGTTTTTACAAAGATTACATAAATAAATTCATGCCTACAAAGCACCTGGAACAATGTCTGGAATAGAAGAAGCTCACAATAAATATTGGCTAGAATGAGCAACATGGAAGGTAGGAGGCAGATATACATAGAAAATTAAATTTGATTTGGGAAAATTAAGGTTGATTTGAATAGCTTTGAGACCCCAATCAGACATCCCAGTAGAAATGTGAATAAGCAGGTATACTTAAGAGTCCATAATTCATATGAGAGTTCCAAAATGGAGCTATAAATTTGGAGAAATCTACACATAGGTTTTGCAAGTCAAGAGATTAGATAGTATAATCTTATCTTTATTGATAATACAGGATATAGACAGGAAATTACACTTACTGTGAAAGCAAAAAAGAAAAAGGAAGGGTGGCAAAGTAGTATACAAAAAGAGGAACTAATCTAGACTTGGGTGACAGGGAAGGTTTCCATGAATAACTGATGTTTAAGTTGAAACCTGAAGGATGAAACTCCATTCATAATTATGCTTACTGTTCCTCATTGCATATTTTCAGTCATAACACTCATAATTCATATTAAGCAGGCTCAAAAAATGAGTATAGAAAAGGACAATGAGAAAATTAATTGTGTATCTGTGTACATTTCCTTAATAAAAACATCAGTTGATCTACTTAAGTGAGATATTTTGTTTTCAGTAAAATTTCATCTACTGATGAATGAAAATGTCAGAATTTCCATACATTTTGCATTCTTAGCACCAAATAGTTCATGGCTTAGCATTTTCTCAAAATGGTAACAATAATCATGACATAGGATCTTGCTTAAGCTAACAAATTATTATCCTTTGTAATCTAAGTGTAAACAGGACCTTGGTGAAAAATTTTAGCAATTTTCTTCCCTGTTTAGGACATTAGCCTCATGATATATACAGAAGAACTGTAAATATTAAGAAGGTTATCCAAATAGTCCACCAAATATTTCAACACTCTTCTCCTTTGTGTACCATACAAGTAAAGTCCGTGCTTCATCAGTAATTTGTTTCACTAACTCAAACAGAGCTTAGTTAAGAGTCTAGGCCAAAATGATGTTACTGACCTATGATTAAGCATGCATATCTGACTGGCAAGAGGATCTAAAAGAAACAAGATTAGATTTCTCACTGAAGTGGAAAGGAAGGTTTCTACTTTCCAGAAAGACCTGCTGTCATTTTCCACTGTCCCAGATGGTGACAGTTATGCACTCCTTGACCTGAACCAAAGACAATGTAAGAACAAACAAGCAAACAAGGTCTGTTCACAGAAACTGGGCAATAGCTCATCTAATGGATTTAAGTACACAAGAGACTCTTCCCAGGCAAGGGCAGCTCCTTGGATTCTGCTTTTCACACTATGGTTCACAAGGGAACTAAAAATAATACCTTGTAAAATAGTCTACCGAGGTATTCTACAATACTTGGAAAAGATAGTAACATATTTAAAGGACTTTGAGTTCAGTGATTTTTTTTTTTCCTGCAAAAAATAAACTAAAACAAGACATAAACATATGAATGCATAATGGACACCTACACAAAGCAGAATGACGTTATTGAGAGAGACAAACACTGGCATGGAAAGTAACAGCAATGTCTTCTAAAGAGGGTCAGAGCTAGCGTTCATGGTTTTTAATCTGGCTCTTGGTTAAAAACACAGAAAGGACCAAGCATAATTCAAAATGCACCAACAGCAGAAGAGAAGCCAGATGATTGGGACCTTCTAAAAATTAAATGTTTATGTGCTTCCAAAGACTTCTCCAAAAGAGTCAAAAGAGAACCTACAGATTGGGAAAAAATATTTGGTAATAACATATCTGACAAGGGACTTATCTCTAGAATTTATAGAACACTCCAACACCTCAATAACAAAAAGACAAACAATCCAATTAAAAAATGGGCAGAAGACATGAACAGACACTTCACCAAGGAGGATATTCAAGCGGCCAACAAACATATGAAGAAATGCTCACGATCATTAGCTATTAGAGAGATGCAAATCAAAACAACAATGAGATACCATCTTGCTCCAGCACTAGTAGCAAAGTTCAACAAGACAGAAAATAACAAATGCTGGCGAGGTTGTGGAGAGATTGGGACTCTCATACACTGCTGGTGGGACTGTAAAATGGTACAACCATTGTGGAAAGCAGTATGGCGATTCCTTCAAAAGTTGGAAATACAAATACCATTTGACCCAGCCATCCCATTACTAGGTATATACCCCAAAGAAGTGAGAGCCATAACAAGAACAGATATATGCACGCCGATGTTCATCGCAGCACTATTTACAATAGCCAAAACTTGGAAACAACCTAGATGTCCAACAACTGAGGAATGGATAACCAAACTTTGGTACATTCACACAATGGAATACTATGCAACGCTAAAGAATAATGTAGAATCTGCAGAACACCGCATAACGTGGATGAACTTGGAGGACATTATGCTGAGCGAAATAAGTCAGTCACAAAAGGACAAATATTGTATTAGTCCGTTATTGTAAAAGTTAAGGAAATGTTTATATATTGGAGGACATTTTCTTTGTTGGTTACCAGGGGTGGGAGGGAAGGGGAGGGAATGCTGTTAGATAGATAGAGATAAATATTGATTTGGGTGAAGAGAAGGGCAATGTACCAAATGTGAGTGACCAATATGGCAGCATTGAGGATGAGAAAGACAGAGAGAGTTACATGGGCAGTACAAACAACAAATATGAACCCCTTTGTAAATACAATACTGAGTTGTCAATGAAAGCAAACATGGGTATAGGGACGGATAGATGGGTGAACAAGCTAAACAATTATGTATGTCTAAATGGAGAGTGTATCCAAGATCATATACAGGGTTGGCAGAAAATGGGCCTCTCGAAGAGTATGAAGGGATGGACACTGGGAGGAGGTAACTATGGGGAGGAAGTGGGAGGGGAGCTGCTGCATTGTAAATTTTGGTCAATGACATGAGACAAAGTATATGTGAACTGCTGTATGAAAAGTGAATTTACTCTGTAAATCTTCACCCAAATCCTAAAAAAAAAAAAAAAAAATATATATATATATATATATATATTATTGCTTGTTTACCATCTAACAAGCACTGTGATAGGTGTCAGGAATGAAAAAAAAAAAAAAACACAGAAAGGCTCTTTTCAACTCATAAGGCAAACACATACATCTCCAAAGGTGTAGAAATCCATTATCTTTTATGGGAGATTGCTTGAACTCTCATTTCAAAATGAGAGTTTTAATGCATTCTTTAAAATGCAGCTATCAGAACACAGATGTCAACCTTTAACACTGAAGAACCATTTGGCCAATGAAGATGAGGAGAGCTTCTAGTACAGTCACATATCCTAGAGCACTGTGTACTCCTAGCAACCTCAGTTACGGCAAGTCCCATCCTACCCCTAGCTATAGAGATGGAATGGGTCTGTATTTTCTGTATATAGAACATTACCCTACTTCTTACCCCATTTATTCCATACCCAGTCCCCTGGCATATGACAGCTGTAAGATGAGCTCTTCTCTGCTCCTATGTTTTACCCCATGAAAAGGAAAAAGGAAATGAAAGGTAACATTTGTGGAATGTCTCTCATTTACCAAGTTTTAAAGTAGATCTATATACTCAACAAGGTAAGTTACATTTTTCTCAATTTTATTGAGGAGGAAATGAATGTTCAGAAAAGTTGAGTAACTTGTCCAAGTTAATAAGTTGCAGTATTAAGATTCAAACCCAGTGGTCTCCCCTCAAAAGCCATATTCTTTCCAGGGAAGGCAATCTGGTTCTGACCTCCCCATCTTACTGAAGATCCCAGCAGAATTTCAGGAACAGTGCTTCTTAACTCACAGACTCTGGTAACCACTCAGACCCTATACCAGACAGTACCTTGGACAGATCATAAAAATAAAAAAGGATCTGCAGTGGGAGAGGCAGTAAAAGTAGTGTAGTGTTCATAGACATTTAAGAGGCCTGCTCTAATATCAGATAAATCCTGCAGTTTCCAGCAGTCACTGTGTTAAGAGTTTTTTCATACATGAAGACCATTAATAGGTCACTTCTCAATGTTCAATTATCCCATTTCCTTTCAAGTTCCCACACTTGTTCAATTATCGTCCTTATAATAAGTTTCTCATTTTCCAATAGACACGCACCAGGTTATCCTTAACTCCTGTAAATTCTGCACTTCTAAGCAGGACCTGGAACTCCAGCAAGATTGAGAAAGTCCAGATATAATGAAAGAAAGATGTCCCAATTAGCATTCACAATGCTATTCTCAGAAATATACTATGCTGAGTCTTCTGGGGTTTCATGCTTCTTTCTTTCCCTGTTCCTTCCCTATCTCTCCCCATCATTGCTTCTTTTATTTCCCATCTTCTACTCTTTCTCTTTCATTCTTTTTTTGTATCCATCACTTTCACTCGTTTCCTACATTTTTTTCCCTTTGCTTTCTCTAGCGCTTATTCTTCACTGTCTATCCCTCTCTTATATCTTGAGAGGCAAATTAAAAGAGTTGAAAAGCCATAGATGTTGAAGTCACACACACCTAGTTGAAGTGTTAGATCTGCCAATTAAGGTGTGCTCTTGCACAAGTAACCATTCTGACCTTTCCCTCAGTTTTCTCACCTGTAAACTATAGATATCAACTTTACTTATATAAAAGTCTGAATATTAAATGAGATAATCTATGTAAATGCAATTCAAAACTTTGTATAGAAGTAGGATGTTAATAAATGATAGGCAAAGCCCTCACTTTTGTCCCATCTCTTGCCAAAACCAAAACCAAAACCAAACTCACTGCCCTTGAGTCGGATCCGACTCATAGGGATCCCTACTTGGGTTTCCAAGGCGGTATCACTACGGAAGTAGATTGCCCAACCTTCCTTCTGAGGAGTGGCTGATGGGTTTGAACCGCCAGCCTTCTGGTTAGCAGCCAAATGTCTTAGGCACTGTTATTAATTTTATCTTCTCTTTCACATCAATCCCACTGTCTCTTGGTTATTCTCCATAGCTGTTGTTTGGTCTTGGCTCATCATCCCATTCTTTTTTTTTTTTTTTTTTTTGTTACTGTGCTATGGTCTCTCTTTTGCTGGACTCTCCTCATGGTATATGCCCCTCTACTCTAAGTTCACTTTTAGCTGTGCATAATTAGACCTTATAAAATGTTGCTTGTAGATATAATGCTTAAGCATCTCCATGACATGTTGATTTTAAAAAATGGTTGTTAGGTGCCGTTGATTCTGGCTTATTATGACCCATGTGTTATAGAGTATAAATGCACCATTGGATTTTCTTGACTGTAATCTGAATGGAAGCAGATTGCCAGGCCTATCTTCTATGGTACCATTGGGTTGGTAAGAAATGCCAAACTTTAGGTTAGCAGTTGAGCACAAACAATTTGTGCAAAGAATAGTAGTAACAATATTAAGTATTTTTGGACCTTCCAGAATGGGCTAAGGGACAGCTAAGATGTTCTGTGTCTCCATGAATCAAATATGTAACTGAAAGGAGCCTGCTCAGGAAGTAGGTTGAGTAGGTAAAGACCATACTTTTCACTTACCCAGGGAGCCGGAAGGCAATGAAATTTTTAGTATGGCAAATTTTTCAAGTTTTTCAACACTACTAGCATAGTGCTTGTGGTAGTTATGTTTGTGTATCAACTTGCCTGGGCCTGGTTGAGTGGCTGGGCAGCTCGTGGTAGTTCTTCCCCATGATGAGACTGGCAATCAACTCCATGGTGGAATCTACTGTGAGCAGCTGAGGAGCTGCCTTAGGGAATGTGGTCTGCTTCCTGTATATAAGCAGAAGCCTTGGGGAATGGTCTCTAGCATATGCCATGCTTGGACCCTGCATGTAGCCGTGTCGTTGCTCAGCAGCCTGCTATGCTCTGCCAACCTTGGGACTTACAATGGACTTAAGTTAATGGCCTGCTGTGTGGTTTGGTAACATCAGGACTGTGCCTTTTTACTTGTCAACCTTGGGGCTTCTCAGCCTCAGCAGCCAGCAGCTGTCTGAGTGAAGAAACACCTCTAGCTCCAGTGGGCTGGGAGCAGGAGGTGGAGCTGGACCCCAAGGTTGAGGGGCTTTCACCCAGCCCCTGGAGCCTGGCACTTCGAATATGGACTTAAAGCCTCCAAATTTTAAGAATAAACTCCTGTTTGTTAAGGCCATCCCATTTGTGGTATATTTCTTGTCAGAGCAGCACTAGGTAACCAGAACAGTACCTAAGGCACTTGACTGCTAACCAGAAGGCTGGCGGTTCAAACCCACCAGCCACTTCTCAGAAGGAAGATGGGGCAACCTACTTCCATAGAGATACTGCCTCGGAAACCCAAGGAGGGGTTGCTATGAGTCGGGTCTGACTCAATGGCACATAACAACAACAACAACAGAACACCAACTACCAGCCCTAAAGCCAGGTTATTTTTTGGTAGATACAATTCTATTGTGATAAAAATCATCTAAGGAGTGAAGCTTCCATAAGAACTTCAGAATCATAGTTTGTTTTTCCATTAAATGTGGGACCCCAACTATATACATTGACTTGGACTGTGGCAATGCTGACCCCACTCCACAATTGCATCATGTTGACTTTAAGGTCCACAGTAATCTGCTTATGTTTTGGTAGTTGTCAGCCTGACCTGCCATTTCTATGTCTCAGATTTTTCTTGTCTTTATTTTCTCTGAGTTCTCGACTTCCTTTTGCCCTTGTCTTTACTGAACTTCATCCTGTTAGTTTCTGATTACTTGTCCAATTTGTTGAGGTCATTTCCAATTCTAATTGCATCCCCCAAGGCTTTAGCCTCCACTTTAAATTCAGTCTCATCTATGAACTTAATGAGTATGCTATTGCAGCATCCAAGTCATTGATGACAATCTTAACTAGAAGTGGATCCAGGGCTGAGCCCTGCACAATACCAGCTTTAGGTGTTTACTTGTCAAAAGAAATGCATATGCAGGTACTGTAATGAAACTATGTTTAGAAAATATAAGCTTCTTTCTTCAGAATTTGTGACCCCACAAACTCAGGTAGATTTGTGATGTTTTTGGCAATTCAAGGCTGTATTTCCATACAAGTGCAATTATATAATAAAATTCACTGCTTAAAACTTTACTCTCTTTCTTAAAATCATTATTTTGAAGGTAAAAATCAGTACATATTTTTATCATACTTCCCTGGGAATCATTTGCATAGACATTCTACCCCTTTGGAGACACACTGGGTGGGGAGGGCAAGGTCCTGGCTTCCAGTTCCACTTCTGCCATTCAGCATAAGACCTTTGGTGAGACACCTAAGCTCTCTCAACCTTGACCTCCTTTCCTCATCAGTAAATGAGGGGCTTAGATCAGATGACCGTGCCTTCCAGCTTCAAGAGTCTGTGATTCTCTCTTGATTAAGGGCCTAATTATTCTCAGTAGCAAATTACTACATCCACTCCTTGATTATAAGCCATTCCCATGACACTTATATATAATATTACACCTTTGAACATATTTTAGAAGGGTTAGGCAAGCTTTTTGCTCATTGTCTAGAATTTATTTGCCAAAAACAGTATGTTCATTTGATTATACATTTCTTCTCTATGCATTCTCAAATGTGTATGTGGAGCTCTGACATCTGATATCATTTCCTTGTGATATCATTAACTATCAAGATTTTATTTCAGATTTCTCACTTGAAAAATGAGCAAACTGAAGCCCAGACTGGTTTAGTGACATCCCAGGGCCATAGAGTTTGTTTGTGCCAGAGTTTGGGCTCAAACTTGGATTTCTGGGCACAATGTTCTATACTCTTTCCATTATGCCCTGACTTACTGGTCATGTAATTTACTGTCCAAACTCAGTATATGCTCCAAAAGAAAATATTATCAATTATATCACAACTAAAATGCCTCACCTCACAGCAGAGGACTATCTCCTTTTCAATGATGAATAACCATCAACTCAGACCCTGAAGTCAAAAGTAATTCTAAATTTTCTTATATTGGGAATTTTTTAAAGAAATATATAAAGGCTGTTTTCTAAAGATATTTGCCGCTTAGTTTGGAAAACAATCGTGATTTTTAAAATCTCATTGTTGGCATTGATGTGTCCTCACAGAAATAAACATCTTCTTTTTTCAAGGAGAAGGGGTACTAGTCTTAATTTTTCATTTTCTTTCCCACCTGATACTGGATTAGGCCTCTGGGTAGGAGGGATGATGTCAACATCCCCCTTCCCTGTCTTCCATTAACATTTCTACCCTCCAATTCACTGACTTCTCTGATTCACTTGGATTTTCTCCAAGGCAAGTTCTATATAAATAAATCTTTAAACAGTGTGTGTGTGGGGTGGGGTGAAGGCAGGGGAGGGGAGGTGGGAAAGGAAAAACCTAAAGACCTAGTTGAGGATTCTGAGGAAGAGTGAAGAGGAAAAGACTTATTTGAAAGGAATGACCGGAAAAAATCTGAAGAAATCATTTCACCCCATAAATTCATTTTCTTCTAGTCAGGCACTGTAAGACACTGAGTGTTTACTTTTTTTTTTAACTCCCTAGATAGCATTTACTGATTTCTTTTTTTAAGTGAGTTTTATTTAAAAGCTGCTACACAGGACAAAAAAAAAAAGAAAGAAAGAAAGAAAGAAAGAAAGAAAAAGAACTGGATATACCGGTGTATTTATTATAGGGGTTAATGATTGGAAGTTTTTCTTTCTGAAATTACAAAGAATTAAAAGAAATATGTGTAATACTCCTAATGATAGGGTGATGAAGCATCTGTCTTCTCCTTGCTGAGCTCTTCCTCTTTTACCCACTTGTCTTACTCCAACTCTCTCTATTTTATTTGACTCCTTTAAGTTTTTCAGAACACCTGGCTCTTACACTGCAGGAAAGTAATTGATGTTCCCTTCATGTGTTTACATTCATTACCTCACTGAATCCTCGCTATAACCAAACAACCAAACCGAACCAACCTCATTGACGTCAGGTCGATTCCAACTCAGAGTGACCCCCATTGAGTTTCTAAGGCTATAAATCTTTATGGAAGCAGACTGCCTCATCTTTCTTCTGCAGAGTGGCTGGTGGGTTTGAACCACTGAACTTTTAGTTAGCAGCCAAATGCCTTAACCATTACACCACCAAAGCTCCTTATAACAAAATATGGTGGATAGTATTGTGGTTGACAGACCCTAAGTTGCCCCGCACCATGCCTTTGTGTGATTCCTCTCCCCTGTGGCTTGCTTCTAACCAACAGAATGTGGCAGCAGTGGTAGGACTTAGCATCCTTGATTAGGTTACATTAATGACAAAGGTGATGGGATGTCATTCTCATAATAATGTTATGTTACATAAAGCTTCTTCTTAATAGCCTAGAGAGAGAGATTCTCCTAATGGCCTTAAAAAGGCCAACAGCCATGCTGTAAACTGTCTATGGAGAAAGCCACAAGGCAGGGAACTCTGCTCATCCTTCAGGAATTGAAGGTGGCTTCCAGCCAAGATTGAGTAAAGAACCTCATCACACATCTGCAAGCAAATGAATCCTGCCAACAAGCAGAATAAACTTGGAAGTGGATTCTTCCTCATTCAAGCCCCCACATCAGAACACAGTATAGAAAACACTTTGCCCGCAACCTTGCAAGACCCTCGGAAGAAGACCCAGCTGAGCTGTGCCTGGATTCCTGACCCAGGGAAACTGTAAGATAATAAATGTGTGTGGTTTAAGCTGCTCAGTTTGTCATGAATTGTTATGCAGCAATAGAAAACTGATATAATTATTATATCCATTTTATGGAAGAGGAAAATGAACTTTTGAGAACTAAGTGAGTGAACTTTTGAGAATTTAAGTCTGTTCAAGGTCATACAACCAATAAGCAGCAAAACCCCTATTTTAACTTAGGTTGACCTAAAGTCCAAAGGTCAAACACGCTTCTATACACTATGTTGTCTTTCCACACTTCTCATCAAATGCCATTACTGACTAGGTATTACAACATACATTACAATGTGACTTCTGGTAGTTAACGAACCTATGATGTATTCTAAAAATTAAAGAACTGAAGCAGCTTGTTTCTCTCCCCACACCCTCCTCCCTGCCCACCATGTTGAGGAATGCTGCCTACTCCTCATTCCTGAAGGACTGGAGAGGAGAGATGGAGAGGAAAAGGGCAGGCTGGAGGGGACTGCCTCACTAGCTTTGGAAAGAGGTTCTCACCCACTCAAGAGGGGAATTAAATGAATGCCCTACAAAAGAGAACTGCTCCACCTGAAAAAAGTTCTGAGGATCATAATAATGAGCCTCCCGCCAGGGATACCCCAGAGGCAGAAGCCCAGAGCTGATGAATAAGGCTCCATGCTTTGGGTTAATGCTGGGTAATAATGAATCCTGCAGCTCCACTTCAATATGATTGGTTTGGGTTGGATGAAAGGACACTGGTGGCAGGCTGACTTTGAGCTTGACAAATCAGGGTGCATTGGTTCATGTATCTTAGGGGCTGTTTGATTTGGACTGTAAAGGCTGAAATTTCATTGGTTTGGCTTGGCTGGGCCTATCTGCTGTTGGGTCTAGTTGCACTGTATTTTTTATGCGCCTTGGTTAAATTACTGGAACAGTAATAAACTAGGTGTATCAAAATTTGGACATGGCAAATTATATGGGTGCATAGAGGGAGTAGCATAAACCCTACCTCTATCTAGTCCATCACAATGCTCAATTTTTAAGGCATGGCTTCAGAAAGAGAGTCTATTCAGGCCCAGAGCTGAGTGCTGGGGTAAGGGGTTGGGGGGTGGTGGAAGACAGGGATGAGTTAGACATAGACCTCACCCTCTCAGCATCTATAATCCAGTATGACAGAGAAACATATACATAAATAACTAAATAATCTGCCCCATATTTGGAATGGAATGTGACATATTTGGCGCAGGCAGCAGTGAAGGGCACAGCCAACACCAACTTCAACGTAGTTGATTAGGTGACATTGAGTCACTCAGAAAACTAGGCTGCAGTTGTGAAAGAACTGAAGGATAGGCTGTCATTAGCTGTAAGAATTCTCAGAATTTCCAATCTCCTCCCACTGCTACAAAGAAAAGTTTCTCCTTTGATGAAAGACCTTCTTGCAGTTGCCTCCTATGGAAATAGCAAGGTCTAGCTGAAAAAGAGCATTTGGGTCAATGAAAACTTTTGGACTTCATCATTTTCCCCTTCCAGGTAAAAGGCATGCATAGGTAATGTAGAATGAGGATTTTAGAATAAGATTACAAGTCCCTGCCTGGGAGGATCTTGTGGTCTAGTTTAAGTAAACTAAATTACACGCTAAATTAAACATTTGAGCAGCATGGGAAACATAGGAATCTTACACTTACATCTCTTTGAGAATCCTGTTTCTCCTTTAACTTTTTAGGATACTGGTTCTAACATTTATGCCATTGTCATTGACATCATAAGGGATGGGGGAAAAAAAACAGAGAAAAGATTTAAAAGAAATAACCTAGTGATATTATTAGCATAGTGGTCAAAAATACCGGCTTTAATAATACGCTGATTTGAATCTGGGCTCTGCTACTAAATTAATTGTGTGATCATGGGCAAGAAAGTAGCCCTGGTGGCACAGTGGTTAAGTGTTCAGCTTCTAACTGAAAGATCGGAAGTTTGAACCCACCAGCCACTCTGTGGGAGAAAGATGGGGCAATCTGCTTCCATAAATATCACAGCCTTGGAAACCCTATGTTGTTGTTGTTGTTGTTATGTGCCGTCGAGTCGGCCCCAACTCATAGCGACCCCTCCTTGGGTTTCCGAGGCAGTATCACTATGGAAGTAGGATTGCCCAACCTTCATGGGACAGTTCTATTCTGCCCTACAGGGTTGCTAAAAGTTGGAATTGACTTGATGGCAATGGATTTGGGCAAGTTACTTACTATGTCTTAGCTTAATTTCTTCACTTGTAGGAGATGATATGCTGACCTTGTCAGGGTGTTATTAGGAATTAGTAAGAAAATCTATGCAAAACTCCCAGCACAATTACTGGCACACAGTAGGCACTCATACATTATTTTTCTGAAGGCAGGCAGCGAGCAAGATGGAAGACAGAAGGAGGAGCACTGCTTTTCCTCAATTGCCATAAGTTCCAGGATTTTTATTTTTTGAGGTTTTCCTCTGAAACCTCTCTGATTTATTTACCTTCCTCTTTCACCGTAGGGGTCCTTTTAACAATAGGCCGGTTGGTACAGAGGACTGGTTTGCTCATCATTACTTTGAGCACTTCCACAAGATCTTAAGTGCTTATGGGAGAAAATAAAAAAGGTGTCATATGTTTTGGAAGAACACTAGAGTTAAATGAAACAACTTTATTTATTGTGAGCATTTTAGAGCTGATATTTTTCTAATGTGCATTGTAACTCTTCAAGATGATGATACAGTAGACAGCAAATTAATTTGACAGGAGTTAGTTTTTCATAGTGGATCAACTTGAGGTTAGTGTTTCATAGAATACCAGTTTAAGAAACTGTGTGGGGGAGGGGAGCCCCCCAAAGAAGCTGTTGGCAAAATAATCTGGAAAAGGAACTGCCTCTTCCCCATTATTTAAACTGTATGACCTTGGACTATTTATTCAAATCTCTGGCCCTCACTTTTCTCATTTGTGAAACAGAGACTGGAGATACATATTCTAAGGTCCCTTCTAGCTCTAACAGTTTAACATTTCCATGTGGAAATTACTTGATTAAAGACTGAAAAATTATACACGTTTTTTATATCCCCTTTAGAGACCAGCTATTCACTTCAATGAAGACTTCAGTAGTGTTCACCGAACACTCTCCACATACCATGCACTGTTACAGGTGCTCCATACATTTCAGGTTCTTTCTTAGTTAGTAATGTAAGGGCTCTCCTTAGGAACAAAGTAGAAATGGAAATAAATCGCTTTGGCCCTCCAGAGTCTAGCCATTTTACATCCCTCAACTTTCAGTAATTTTCTGCCAACTTTGGGCTCTCATTCTTTTCACTTTTCCACGTGGAAGCTCCCTTCCAGTTAAACTATGCTACATGCCTTATCATTGTGCCCCAGCCACATGCTTTCCTACTTCTTTCACAGTATTATCTTCACTTCAATCCCATTCCTTCTCCTCTGTCAACTTGAATTCCATTCTATCTTCAAGACATCAGTCAGATCACATGAAGTCTTCCCTGATTCCATAGAAGGGACCTTCTCCTACTCACTTAATACTTTCATTACTGAATTATTTCTTGTTTATAAGATCTTATACATAAAATGTTTTTTCACTAATGGAATACATGCAGAATCATTGAGTATTTTTAAATTTTTGTTAGGTAAGATGGATTTTTACAAATATTATGTGGGCCACATATATACCAAAGAGGTCTGGTAGGATAAGTTGGATAAAGGATGGGAAAAAAAAAAAAAAAAAAAAACTCACTTGAATATTACCTAATCCTGAACACTACACCTCCCCAATACACAGGAATGCAATACACAGGAAGTAGTAAATATACTATTAGCCCTATCTCATTGTACAGAAGCCCAAAGAGACAAAAGTGTTACACAATCACTTCTCCAAGATGTACCACCTCATACAATAACCTCTCAACACAGCATTATGTCACTGATAACTTCCTTCTGTTTTATGCAATTACACAAGTCCCTGCCCTGATGCCAGTACATACTATATGTGAGGAAAAGAGCCTCCTAAGAAACTCCAAAGGATAAAAATGTAAGTGATACTTATAAATACCATGGTTTATGAATAAATTAAAATTCAACAGATCTTGGTATGTACACTCTTACTAAGATGACAGTAAGTTCCCTTCATATGTAAATTTATTTACTTTTCCAATAAAATCTTAAGAGTTAGAGACTTGAGTCTATTAGACACTCCTTCTTTTCTCCAGTGTTTGAATAAGGAATATACCTCACAAGTATCAATTGTCAAATGGGAATAAATGCCACTTAACAGAGATGAGTAACTCCTAACCCATTCCCCTTAATTCCTCAGGTATTTATTAAAAAATCAACTTCGCGGTGAGGTCTTGGCTACTGTATCTAAAATTTCAACACCCTCTTTGCGATAGTTCATACTCCATTCCTTGCTTTTTTTATTCTCTTTGGCACTGATCTCTGTTTAACATATTGCATATTGTAAAATTTACTTAGTTCCATTATATTCTGTGTTCCCTGCCAGAATGGACACTCTACGAGAACAGAGATTTTTGTTATTTTTGTTGTTACTGAATCTCAGTGTTAGAGTACAAGATAGGTGCCTGGCACATAGTTGTTATTAAGTATTGTCAAGTTGGTTTTGGCTCATACTGACCCTATGTACAACAGAAGAAAACACTGTCCAGTCCTGTGTCATCTTCACAATCATTGCCACGCTTGAGCCCAACATTGCAACCACTGTGTCCATCCATTTCATTGAGGGGCCTCCCCTTTTTCATTAACCCTCTACTTTACCCAGCATGATAGCCTTCTCCAAGGACTGGTCCCTTCTGAAAACATAAATAAAGTATGAGAGACAAAGTCTGGCCATTCTCTCTTCTAGGAGCATTCTGGCTGTACTTCCTCCAAGACAGATTTGTTCATCCTTCTAACAATCCACGGTACATTCAATATTCTTCTCCAACACAATTCAAATGCATAAATTCTTCTGCAGTCTTCTTTATTCATTGTTCAGCTCTCACGTGCATATAAGGCTATTGAAAACACCATGGCTTGGGTCAGGTGCACCTTGGTCTTCAAAATGACATCTTCATTCTTGGACACTTTACAGAGATCTTTTGCAGCAGATTGTCCAATGCAGGATGCCATTTGATTTCTTGACTGCTGCTTCCATAGGCATTGATAGTAGATCCAAGCAAAATGAAATCCTTGACAACTTTAATCTTTTCTCCCTTAAGCATGATGTTGCTTGTTGGTACAGTTGTGAGGATTTTTGTTTTCATCATGTTGAGATGTAATCTATACTGAAGTCTGTAGCCTTTGATCTTCCTCAGTAAGTGCTTTAAGTCTTCTTCACTTTCAGTAAGCAAAGATGTGTCCTCTGCATATTGCAGGTTGTTAATAAGTCTCCCTCCAATCCTGATGCTGCCTTGCTCTTCGCATAGTCCAGCTTCTCAGATTATTTGCTCAGCAAATAATAAGTATAGTGAAAGGATACAGCCCAGACGTACACATTTTCTGATTTTAAATCATGCAGTATCCCCTTATTCTGTTTGAATGACTGCCTCTTGGTCTATGTGCAGGCTCCTCATGAGCACAATTAAGTGTTCTGGAATTACCACAACACTGGCACTATGCCACCAGAGTTCCCGCACTGGCACATAGCAGGTACTCAATAAATATTTGTGAGTGAATAAGTGAATGCAGAGCTCTCTGGTAAAAACTGAGCTAGGGATGCCATTTAACCTAGTAGATCTAATATGACCTCAAATTATCTCATCTTTTATCTCCCAAACCTGTGGGTGGAATATTTCCACTAAATGAGATGAAAGTTCAGTTTGAAGTACACCTACTAGTAACAGAGGAAAAGAGATCAGACAGATAGCAAGAAAACAAACAATTGTTTATCTGAAAAACCTACTTTCAACCTGCCTTGGACTTCTCAGCTCATGATAAGAGCAGTGCCCCAGGCCAAGCTAGCATGTGGTAGAAAAGAGAAGGGATGACAAGACCTGACTTCCTTACCAAAACAAAAAAAAAACAAACTCACTGCCATTGAGTTGATTCCAATACATAGTGACCCCATTGGGTTTCCAAGGCTGTAAATCTTTATGGAAGTAGATTGCCCCATCTTCCTTCTGTGGAGAAGATGGAGGATTTTAACCACTGACCTGGTTGGCAGCCAAATGCCTTATTCACTATGCCACCAGAGCTCCTTGATATCCTTACAGTGGGGTATATAATTAACTTTAGTGAAAGATTTAGTCTTTTTCCTGGTTCCTAGGAATTAATCTATAGACTTTTGAAATTTCCCCAGTGATTGGAGTCTTTGTTATTCATAGAGGGGCTCCAGATCATAGCTGGGAATTTGTGTTAATGAGTCATGTTGTTTGGGGGCTGGTCAGACCAGAAAGACCTACCATAGATCAGTTCTACTCCACGGAGGGGAAGGGGAACCTGGAGATTGAGTTTAACTACATGGGCAATGATTCCATCAATTATTCTTATGTAATGAAATTCCAATAAAAACTTTGAAGCTTGTGTGAGCTTCCTGGTTGGCGAAAGATATCAATATATAAAGAGTAATGCATCTTTGAGACACCTAAACTCCATATTGGAGACCCTCCCAGATCTCTTGCTATTTGTCTCTTCATTTGTATCCTTTTTCTATAATAAAGCTATAATCATCATACTTTCCTGAGTTCTGTGAGTCATTTAGAAAATTATTGACTCCCAGGGGGTAATAAAACCCATGGATTTGTAGCAAATAGGTCAAAAGTGAGGGGCCTCTGGGGATCCTTGAGCTTGCAGCTGGTGGCTTGAGGTTATAATGGGAACTTCAAATTTTTAGCTGTCAGTTGAGAAGTGAAAGGGCCCTGGGGCCCCCCAAGCTTGTGGCTGGTGTATGAAATCTTGGGCAGACTTGGCAGTCTGGAGGACTGTGGCCTTTACCTTGTGATATCTGATCTAGCTCTGACTAGTTAGGGTCAGAAGAACTGTATTTGCAATTGGGGTCAGAAAGGGTATTTAGAGTTGGTGTAAGAAGACAGAAACCCACAAAAAACTGCACTTACATAAGGAGAAAAGGCAGCATGAGCCCAGAAATGAGCAAAAGGAACAAGAGAACATTCAGACAGAAGCACTGACAGTGACTCTGTCGTCCAGGACTCATGTCCTGGCATGTGAGTAATAAAATTAGTTATCTATCATGTATGGATAGGTGGGGACAGAATATGTTCCCTCCAACATATTCCCCCCACCTATTTCAAAGAGGAATCTAGGAAGAAGCTTAATTTCCCTAGAGGCAGAAATAAGAGGAACTTCATCAAGGAATGATGGGATGTGATGTTACTACTTTTAAATTCTTCAATGAAAGAACAAAAGAAAAAGGTAACCACAAGGAGGAAGTAGGAAGAGAGCTGTTACACTGTGGGGATTACAATCAATGTCACAAAATAAAATGTATATGAACTATTGGAAGGAAAACAAATTTGCTCTATAAACTTACATTTAATCACAATAAAAAGTTAAAATAAATAAGTTCTCCAATGAGCTGAGCATATAATAGTGGCTCAATGGATGTTAGCTAGTTGATTTTACAAGCATTAATAGAAATTCAAGGAGCTCTGGTGGTGTAGTGGTTAAGGCATTTGGCTGTTAACCAAAAGGTTGTTCGTTTGTAATCACCAGCTGCTCTGTAGAAGAAAGATGAGGCAGTCTGCTTCTGTAAGATTTAAAGCTTTGGAAACCCAATGGATGTGACTGTGGGTTAGACTCAATTAGATGGCAGTGAGTTTGGTTTGGAGTAGAAACTCCAGGTCTAAAACTGAGACCAGGATAAAAGCTACCCATTTCATTGGACTTCAAGTTCTATTGCCGATCTTCCCCACTCAGCCTGTCTAAATCTGACCCTGTGCATAGTGGCTAAGACACTTGCCTGCTAACCAGATGGCTGGCGGTTCAAACCCACCAGCCACTCCTCAGAAGGAAGGTTGGGCAATCCTACTTCCCTAGTGATACTGCCTTGGAAACCCAAGGAGGGGTCGCTACGAGTCGGGGCCGACTCCACGGCACATAACAACAACAACAACATGCTACTTACTACAAAATTTTCCCTACCCCATCCATAACCAAGCTAGAAATTATTTTATGTCAGAAGATGTTTTGCAGTGCCAATAGACAGAAATTAGTCCCCTGGACCATGCAAAATCTCCATGAGGCTCGGACAGACTCACAGTGTTCCATGGCTTGATATCTGGGGAATCCTGAACAAGTCAGTTAACCTCTCCAAATCTCAGTTTCCTCATCTTTAAAACTGAGATAATATTTATCCTACAGTGATGTTTTGGGGATTAAATAAGATAATGTAGGATTTCACTTATTTATTCACTTAACAATTATTGAACATTCAATATCTGTGACCAGAGATATAGAAAATAAAGTCTTAGCCTCTTCAGAAACTCATAGTCTGGAGAAGATAGATATATAAAATTAAGCAAGCACAATACTGTGTGATAAATATTATTTGGATAAAAGTGAGTGTTGGTCAGTTTGAGAGCATGCAGAATCAGATTCTAAACCAGCCTACAGAGAGGTCAATTCACCAGAGGAGGCAATATTTGATGTGATCCTTGAAGAGTCATTAAGAGTTAGCCAAGTGGAAAAGTTCTGATGCAGGAAGAAGATGAGTTATCTATTATAAGCAGAGGCAAAACCATATGTAACTGCAGTGAGGTGAGAATATAATAGATTCACAGAACTTAATGAAGTTTTTTATGGATGGTACTTTGGGTATAAGATGAGGAATGACTGAAAGCTAGAATAAAGAGAAAAGTTGGGTTCTAGAGCCAGAAAATGAAAATCTAAGGCCCTTAGCATGGCTTTTGAGTATTTATTTTTATATCATTAGAGAGCTATTGCAGAGTTTTAGTCAGGGAAATGAAATGAATAATTTTATGTTTTAGAAGGTTCTCTCTGACATGGTGTGAAAGATGGATGAGAATGAGGTTAGAGCAGAGTTATGGAAATGAAACATTACAGTAATTCATGCAATGCATGACATAGACAATAAGAGAGAAAATAAAGGGAGATGGATGTAAGAGACAGATGAATGAGAAAGAGGAATCACCTAGAACGGTCCTTTGGTTTCTACCTTACATAATTGGATAGACTGTGGTGCTAAGGTCAATACAAGAAAAAAAGGCGCACTAGAAAGAGGAGAAAATGGCAAGTTTAGTTTTGTAGTTGGTGGACTTGTGGTCTCTACGGGACATAAAATTAAAGGTTTTTGGAAGGTACTTGGCATATAAAACAAAAGCTCTGGAGAAAAACTTGGGGTTATAGATTTGCATCACTCTTAGGCATGAGTTTCCATAAAGTCCATGTAGATCAATCTGTGAGAAGATGAGAGGATCAATGGAACCCTGGAGAATATAAAGGTAGTAAGAGTGAGAGCAATGATGGAAGGTAAAGGAAGTAGAAGGAAAGATTTAAACAAAAGAAAGAGGAAAAGAGGGGTCACCAGTGTGAAATATCAAAAAGTGGCCAATAAATTATTCTTGGATTGAGTTGTTTCCTACTTATAGAGACACCTCCTTGGGTTTCTGATTCATAGTGATGCCTCCTTGGGTTTCCAAGGTGGTATATCTATGGAAGTAGATTGCCCAATCTTCCTTCTGAGGAGTGGCTTGTGAGTTTGAACCACCAGCCTTCTGGATAGTAGTCAAATGCCTTAGGCACTACACCACTAGAGCTCTCTTTGAAATTTAAGCATTGTGAAAACTGGTTTCCTAAAGTCACACAATGGGAGCTCTGGTAGCATAGTGCCTAAGGCACTTGACTGCTAACCAGAAGGCTGGTGGTTCAAACCCACCTGCCAATCCTCGGAAGGAAGGTGGGGCAATCTACTTCCATAGTGATACTGCCTTGGAAACCCAAGGAGGGGTCTCTATAAGTCGGGTCTGACTTGATGGCACATAACAACAACATAACAAAGTCATACAATAGCCAAGTCAGTAGCTTAATAAGACCATTTTGCCTTAGGCATTGGGCTCTTTTGAAGAATTATCTATGTATAGTCAGTTTTGAGAAACAGAACCTCCAAGTTCAGACTAAAAGCTGTATTTTAGGGTAAATGTTATTATACAAACACTGTTGTGGTCTCATCTATGGCAATGTTGTTAAGATGGATATAGAATCTTTGGAAATTCTCTGTTCTTTGCAACATCTTTGACTCCCTAGTTAAAATGTTACCACAATTTACAAATCATATATTAAATAAACTTCAAACAATTTATATAATTGGCATAATATGCTTTTTGTTTTAATAGAAGTCACTGGTGGTCTCAGGGAGGGTAGTCACAGTGGAAGCACATACTTACAATGTCCAACTCAGACAACTTCCTTCCTATTTAGCAAGTGTATACGGTGGGAACCCATGTAACACTGTGACTTTATCTTAACCATTTCAAGTAAGTGTGTCTCCAGCCACTTGCAGTTGGTAAGTTTTGTCTATTACCATTAATTGGTCATATAATTGCTCATCTCTCCCCTTTTCTGTAGTATAGCTTATAGTTATTTTTTTTTTACTATAATTTTTGCTTGTTGATCCAGACACAGGATAAGTGTCTGATTTTGTCAAAAATTAAAAAAAAAAAAAAAAAGTTACACAACTCTCCTTCCCCCTTCCTATGCTCCCTCCTGACTCTCAAAATAAATTAAATAAATAAATAAGCTGTACCTGAGCTCCCACTATTTTCCCTCTGTGACTCAAAAGCAGAGAAATGCTGCACTAGAGGTAGGGCAACTGAATGAGGCCCTCACAGCTAGAAGGCTCCATGGGAGTCTCAGACAAAAGGCATGAAAGAGAAGGTCTATGTTATTTTGGGAATTATCATGTTAAGAGATGTAATGAGAAGCTCACTGCAGGGCCAGGTAAAAAAGAGGAGGCTGCTGCAAGGGACAGAAAAGCTTCCCTGGCTTCTTTGCAAAGAAGCTGAAGGAAAAGATCTGAAACTGTGTGAATGTTGAGAAGTAAGCAGAAACTAAAGAATGAAAGCCCCCAGTGATCTTGTCTAGTCTCATTTGCTTGTTTGTATATGAAAGACCATACTGAGAATCTTGATTTAAAGACATCTTTAAAGGAATCTTTTGCTGACTCTATATCTGATGGTCTCTGATTAAACTTTCAGATAATAGACTTGCTGGGTGGTACCAATATGAAGATGTACAGGGTGTTCTGATCCCTGGCTCCCCAAAACTGCTTGCAGTCAATGAGTCAACTGGTACTGTTTCTAACAGTTTGTTTTTGATGAGTTCCTGTATACAAGTGCTGACTCTGTCCTCTGTTCTCTTTCATAGCTAAAAGCTGTGAAGTCCAGTTCTGGCCACCTTGCTGATGTAGTCTGCCATTCTGGGCTGCCATTGTGCAGATAACTAAGGCTTGGTATCTCTACCCACTCTCTTGGTATCCCCATCACTCTCTTGCCAATTACTATGAAGAAAAGCGAGATTTGCCTCCAGTTCTGCAAATTGCAGTCTGAGGCTTCAGCACAGCTCTCAGGCTGAGGACAGTTTTCTGCTCTAGATTCTAACTACTTCCTTGAAGGAAGAGAAGCAGAGCCTAACAATAAGCTTCTCAAGCAAGAGAAGCAGAGGTTTCCAACTGTTAGAGAAGACAGAAACCTGGTACAAGAGGAAACAATGTACTCAACTGAGGAAATGAAACTGAAAATGCCAAGCATTCTCAAGTTTTTCTCTATGAATAAAGGAAATAAGCTAGTAATTCCTCAGGTTGGGCCAGTTGGTTTTGCATGTTTAGTTGGGTTAAACTTTTGAGAAAAAAAAAAAAAAAGGAGAGGTTAGAGCATAGTGCCTAAGGCATCTGACTGAGTGCTAACCAGAAGGCTGGTGGATCAAACCCACCAGCCACTCCTTGGAAGAAAGATGGGGTAATCTACTTCTGTAGAGATACCACCTCGGAAACCCAAGGATGGGTCGCTGTGAGTCTGATCCAACTCGACGGCAGTGAGTTTGGTTTTTTTGGTTTAGGGTATAGTGGGAGTGGTGGCTGCATATCATTTCGAGGGAATCACCATTCAAACAAGAAAAACCATCAGGTCTCTATAGGTGTACAGAAGCTACATAATTTCCATCTATCTTTCTATATACAAGTAATCCTGTGGGACAAATGCCATTATCTTTTCTCCGGCTCCTTCCCTTAACCTGCCATGGCTCAAAATAAAGCCACACAGACCAACTAGAGATGACTATGCTTAAGCCAGGCCTGAAGCTAAAGCAAAAATGCCTGGCACGTTCAACAAACACTGAGCACACGTGGTTTGAATTTCAGAGCAGCAAGTACGGATGGGGAAGAGGAAGCAGGATGTTTAGAAGCCACTGTGCATTCATCCACACTGCATCTCCAACAGAATGTGAATGGGACCAGATCTTTTCCTGTGTTACATTCAGTGGTTTGTGACAGTCAGAAGTATAGTATCTGGAATGCAACTACCTGGTGCAAACACTGGCTACTCCACCTACTAGCTTTGTGACCACTGGAAAGCCACTAAACTTCTCTGAACTTCATGGTTTTTTTCATCTTAAATACCTACTCCCTAGGGTTACTATGAGGATTAAAGTGAGTTAATATAAGTGATCTACTTAGAATGGTACCTCGCCTGTGTTGATGAAGGAGGAACAACTCAGAAAAGAAGAGTGGGGATAGTTTCACAACTGGAAGAATCTAATCAATGTCAGTAAATGGTACATGTAGGAAGTATTGAATCAGTGCATGTTTTGCTGTGTATATTCTTAACAACAACAAAATAAATAAAATCATATATATATATATTTATATATATATAAATCTGTTGCTATTGAATCAATTCTGACTCATAGTGACCCTACAGAATGGAGTAGAACTGCCCCATAGTGTTTGCTTCCTAAGCTGTAATCTTTCTGGAAGCGGACTGCAACATCTTCCTCTGGCAGAGCAGCTGGTAGGTTCAAACTGTCAATCTTTTGGTTAGCAGCTGAATGAGCATTTAACCACAGCTCCTGTTTGGCCTATAAAAAATTGCCATATTATAGAAGCGTTAGCTAGTATTGTTATTATTAGTATGTCAGCCAGGGCTCCTATTTCTTTAGAGAATCCTTTTTAGACTAATAGACACAGTAGTGTTTTGACTCTCTAAATCTTCTGATTCCTTTCATTTCATGTTCCCTGCCTTCTGCCCTGTTCCTTACCCATCCTTCTGCCTTTTAGAAGATCTCCCTTTCTAGTTTCTCTCATAGTGCCTTCCTTTACCCTTTCCACATCTGCTTTCTCCACCTGTCTGTCAATTATCTTCTCTCATCTTCTCACATTTTTTTTTAAGAACATAAGCCAGCATATTGTAGGCACTAATTAAAATTTGTTGAATAAATGAATAAACCGGTACATGAACATATGATTTTGTCTCAAAATACACAAAAGATTTCAAAATATAAAAAGGGGAAAAAAGTACCCCGTGCACTATGAATTATTTCTGATTTGGAAGAAAAGAATCACAGGAAAAGGTAAGTGGTGGTTACTTGCAAAACAATACCCAGAAACACAGAACAGAGGAAAATGATAAGAGATTGCTTTGCAGTGGGGCAAGGACTCAGGTGGTGTTCTACACGCATGTCATTGTGCGTATAGCCTGACTCTGATCACATCTCTTTATTATTTATTTATTTATTTTTTTATTAGGATTTGGGTGAAGATTTACAGAGTAAATTCACTTTTCATACAGCAGTTCACATATATTTTGTCTCATGTCATTGACCAAAATTTACAATGCAGCAGCTCCCCTCCCACTTCCTCCCCATAGTTACCTCCTCCCAGTGTCCATCCCTTCATACTCTTCAAGAGGCCCATTGTCTGCCAACCCTGTATATGATCTTGGATACACTCTCCATTTAGACATACATAATTGTTTAGCTTGTTCACCCATCTATCCGTCCCTATACCCATGTTTGCTTTCATTGACAACTCAGTATTGTATTTGCAAAGGGGTTCATATTTGTTGTTTGTACTGCCCATGTAACTCTCTCTGTCTTTCTCATCCTCAATGCTGCCATATTGGTCACTCACATTTGGTACATTGCCCTTCTCTTCAGCCAAATCAATATTTATCTCTATCTATCTAACAGCATTCCCTCCCCTTCCCTCCCACCCCTGGTAACCAACAAAGAAAATGTCCTCCAATATATAAACCTTTCCTTAACTTTCACAATAACGGACTAATACAATATTTGTCCTTTTTATCACATCTCTTTAATGAAGGAAAGCTAACAGTCTAACTGCATAAGATCAGGATACTCAAAGGTTTCTCCCTGATCACTCAATAATAAGGTTCCAGAGAAGGCTGTTCTGGACTGCCATTGTTACAATGTACTAAAAAGACAGGGAGGAGAGGCAGGACAGTGGAAAAATTCAACTTCCTTTCCCAACCCCCTTTTCAGAAGGTAGCTGTTAACAAAGCCCATGGAGCCAAATGACTGAGCTGCCCCATCTAGGAAATGAAGTTCTAAAAATAAGCATTTCTTATAACTAATTAATGAATAAATAAATGTCACTAAAAATATGCCATAGTCAGATACTGTGGAAAATCCAAATCAGTACTTAAAACCACAGATTATTTGATCTGGAAGGTACCTTAAGGATTTAGTCCAACTCTTTTATTTTATATAAAGAGTCCTGGTGGCACAGTGGTTAAGGCATTCATCCAGCTGCTAACCAAAAGACCAGTGGTTTGAACCCACTAGCCACTCCACAGGAGACTGATGAAGTAGTCTGTTTCTGTAAAGATTTACAGGCTTGGAAACACTATGGGCAGTTGTACTTTGTCCTACAGGGTCACTATGAGTCGGAATAATCCACAGCAGTGAGGTATTTATATATATATTTATTTATTATTGATTGATTGATTGAGAAACTGAAGCCCAGGGACAAGCCAAGGAGACAATTCTCCTATTTTGGGGATACTAGGACTCAGAAAGAGTCCCTGGGTGGTACAGTGGATAACGCATTTGGCTGATAACCAAAAGGTTGGTAGATCAAACCTACCCATAGAAAAGGCCTGGTTATCTACTTATGAAAAATCAGCCATTGAAAACCCTTTGGAGCACAGTCCTACTCTAATGCATATAAGGCCACCATGAGTTAGAATTGACTCAACAGCAACTGGTTAGGATTCAGAAAATGGTATCAATCACACCAAAACAATTAAAGACATTGGCTTGAGCTACCCAGCCAGGTGAAGAAAGCCAAGGTAGAGAAAGAAAGTAGAGATGGGGATTGGGAACTTCCAATGCCAGCAGACTAGTTACTAAGATTCAGTGGAAGTTGAGTTTAGGATCGAAAAAGTAACAGAAAAAGGAAATGGAGCAAGTAAACCCATCAGGCAAACCACTTGCTTTCCTGGAGCGAGCTGTCAGTAAATGGTGTCCTGGAGAACTGGGGATATTCCAAGGTTCAATTCAAAAGGGACAAATAGTTTTTTTCATGTTCTAAAAACTGCTTGAGCTCATCTTCCTGAAGAAGGGCCCAGGTGCTCATCTATTATTGAGCATGTTTAAAAAGGCATTTAGGAAAGAGCACCAAGAGACAAATTTGCAACTATGTCAGTCCCAGGAGGGCTGTGCTTGCTTAAAGGAGGAGCAGGGTTCATGTTAAGCAATATGAGAAGAGTCAACACAGGCAGGTGTTCTACCACTCTTTGTAACACCTGTTGGCCTATTCCCCACCACTAGTTCCACCAGAAGTGAGGGAATGGAGAGGGCAAAAGCCAATCAATGACAGACCTCTCCACTATCAACACACTCAGATTAATAAGCCATTGTCCAGGATTTCTCCTTTTGTGTGTCTGTAGGTGTGTGGCCAGAGTCTGTTTTTTAACACTGCAAAAAGGACATGGCAGTGTTGTTGTCTAACCTTCTCTAACTTCACAAGGGGAAGAGAAAATCACCAACAGCTGCCCAAGGCTTATTCCTACAAAGCAGAGGTCAGACAGGCCACTGCCCTCCAACCCTCTTTACCAAGTCTGGCACCAACCATACCTCGCATGGTACTCTACTTCTCTGCTGGGTTTGATAATTTGTTGCAATGGCCACATAGAATTCACAGATAATATTCATGAGTATGGGATTTATTAAGGAGCTCTGGTGGTGTAGTGGGTAAGGCATTTGGTTGCTAACTAGAAGGTCCACAGTTCTAACCCAGCAGCTGTTCCTTCAGAGGAAGATGAGGCAATCTACTTCTTAAAGATTTACAGCCTTAGAAACCCAGTGGGGGTAAATATGAATCAGAATTGACTGAATGGTGGTAGGTTTGGTTTTAGTGGGTATGGGGTTTATTAGGGAAGAACACATTACAGTTCAAGTTCAGGAACACTCAGGATATAATTCTCCAATCAGGATAGCTTTTTCTCAGCCCTGCCAACAGGCATACTTCTCTCTGGCCTAGCCTCTGCCCTGGTCAGGCAAATGTTATAAAGCTCTTTTAACTTTGCAGACAGGTGTGCAGAGATGCATTCCACTCTGCCAATAAGGCACTCAGCTTCATTGCTTTGTGGGCCAGGAAGCTCACTGCTCTGTCTCATGTTGGTCTCCTGGTTCTGCTGTCTCTGCTGCTGTGGTTTCTCTGCCATCCTTTATGCTGCCCTCTCTGCCCCCTCAGTGCAGAGATCTCAAGTCTAACAACTGTACTCTAGTCCCAGCTCTTCTCTCTTGATGGTAGTGAGATCCCTTTTTCCACCTTTGGGATGACTCATTTTAAGCCCCATGAGATGGCAAAACTGACCAATCCCCACATTAGGATTCCATACACCATATTTGCATGTTCTCACGCACACAACATGCCATGTACCGTATTTACATTATTAACAAGATATCTAATCCACTTGGTGGGCCAGAGGCATCTCACATATGCATAGTTCCACCCAATCATCTGGTGGGAGTCACAAAGATCATGGCTAGAAGAGCCATAGTAAGTAATTCACTGCATGACAAATGTATATACCCACCCAGTAGTTCTGCAGGAAAAAGAAAAAAGACCTGGTTGCCTGCTTCTATAAAAGATTACAGCCAAAAAAACCCTGTGGGGCAGATCTACTCTATCACATGTGGTCACTATGAGTCAGAATTGACTTAATGGTACTCAACACCACCACATATAGCTTCTGAATGATGGCATGACATAGTGCATTAAAAATTATGAACTAGATAAATATTTAATCTTTTTCTTGACATACTACTCACAACACATTGTTAATGGAGAATGTAGATTACAAAACAAGATATATAATAACATGCCAATTTTATTAAAACACAAATTTTTTACAAAACACATAATATGTAAGGGATTAGAGAGAGGGTAAAAGGAAAAAAAAAAAAAAGAGGAATAATAGGAACCAAAATGTGAACTGAAATTATTTCTGGGGGGTAACATTTGGGGTGAATTTTATTTCTTCTTCATGCTTTTCTGTATTTTATTCATTTTTTTTTTCATAATGATACAAAATTATTGTATATAAAAAAAGAGATTTGTTACTCAAAATGAAACAGGATTCCTTAGGTTTTGGAAAAGAAGATGATCCTCATGACTTTGTGTAGAATACATTTAAACCCCACTTTAAGGCACTGTCCTCCTTTAGGACATTGGGTAAAAATGTATTGATGTCTGCCTACTTCTTAAATTGTCAAGGAAAATCCTAAATGCCAGAGTTTTAACAAAGGATTATAAGAATGAGGCCACATTTTCTGTGATTGCCTTGGGTGACATTTTTTGGGTGGGCTGATGATGAGACATTTCATCCTGATAAAGCAGGAATGAGTACCATTGTGAAGTCAAGGTATGGACCCTCCTCCTTAAAAACGTCTTCCCTTAACTTGCCACATGCTCTTTTGGTCTCCCCCCCCCCCCACACACACACACATTTCATGGATGACTACTTCTCCATCCCCTTTGCAGATTCCACTCCCTTTTCCCACCCATAGTCCCATCCCCTACCCCAGAAGAGATATTCCATAGGCTCTTAGCCTTGGCCCTCTTTCCTCTCCTGCTTTCTTTGGAAAAGCATCTTCTTCCTGGGCTTCAATGATGACCTTTCTGCAGAAAACTCCCAAATCTGCACTTTAAGTGTTATCTTCTCATATTGACATTTTAACCTCCCTCTTGGCCCAACAAGGAGCAATGGTAGTATAATGGTTGAGGCATTTGGCTGTTAACCAGATGGTTGATGGTTCAAATCCACCAGCTGCTCTGTGGAAGAAAGATGAGGCAGTCTACTGTCATAAAGATTTACAGCCTTGAAAACCTAATGGGCGTTGCTGTGAGTCAGAATTGACTCAATGGCAGTGATTTTGGTTTGTGGTTTCTCAGCCCAACAATACTTCAAAATCAAGATATTTAAAACTGAACCCATGAAATCCCTTCCCCATCACTAATTTTATCCCTCCTATTGATGTCCCAATTTCTCAATCATTCCATTCCCTGAAGCTCAATTCTTCAGTGGTCTTTGACTCATCTCTCCCAGTGCATTACAGATTCATTCTGCCTCTGCCAGCGTTCTCCCATCTGTCCGTGCTCCCTTTGCCCAGTAGCACCGTGTCTGTTTAGGCCTTAGATGACTGCAGTAGCCTTGGAAGTTCCAAAGTTCATACAGCTGAATACAGCTACCAGATGAATTTTCTGAAGAGAAGCCATAATCAGGTCACTCTCTTTCTCTCAAATAACCCATGTTTTCTGATTGTTTGTTGATTTAATTCAAACCTATCAGCCTTGCTTTAAATATCCTCTAGGCTCAATCTTTCTTTCATATTTCTTTCTATCTACTTAATTGTACCCTATTATTCAGACAACTTTTTTAAAAAATCCTTTATTTTATGAATAAACATAGGACCTCATCTACTCCTTTATCTATTACTCCCTCTGCCTGGAATAGTATTCTTAATTCCACTATTACTGACCTCTAAAATTTTTCCCTATTTTTTAAGGCCCATCTCTAAACTCATGTTCTTCTTGAAGCCTTCCTGATTCCCTTAACCATAAATTATTTTTCCTTCTTTAAACCTTTTGTCTTTGGTATTATATTATCTATTGCTAAGGAAAAATATTTCCCAAGGCTTAGCAGTTTAAAATAAATTTATCTCATAGTTTCCGTAGGTCAGAGTCCTCTTCTCTCTCTCTAGCTGAATCAGAATAACCTGACTGAAAACCATCTTGCTCTCTCTATGCTCAGACTATGCCATCCTCTCTTTAATCGCTGTCAATTTTCTGTTCTTACATTTAAGATGTGACAACATTCTGCCCCTGCCTTCACGTCTAATTTCATTTTTTCCTATTCCACATCTCCTTCCTTTCATTTACCCAACCCCTTTCCTTCATTTTCCTAGTTTCCTAGCTGAGGTTTTATTCCCTTGAAGCCTTACTTTCTCTGCTAGGTAAATGCCCTTGGATAATTCTAATTCCCCTTGAAAGTTCATGTCTACAAAGCCCTTCAATGATGTTCCTCCAGGTAAGATTATTTTTTACTTTGCCAAGAAAAAGACAGATTCATATACTTCATATGTCTAAACTTTTTAAGCCATTTATAGTTTGTATTTCTGTATTTTATTGGGAGCTCTAGTGGCATAGTGCCTAAGGCATTTGACTGCTAACCAGAAAGCTGATAGTTTAAACCCACCAGGAAACAGAAAGCCTTTCAACAAGTAGTGTCTACTGCCTTCTAGAATTCTGAGAGAATTTGGGGATTCATCATGATACAGAACTGTGATTGCTCTGAAAATTTTTAAGACAATGCTCAGAATTCTCAGATGCCCCCTAGAGACTCCAATGTGAACTGCAGCAAGTAATCATTTGTGTCTGCTTCATAAATTCTCAGGAGTTCTGATAGCATAGTGCTTAAGGTACTTGACTGCTAACCAGAAGGCTGGCGGTTCATACCCACCAGCCACTCCTCGGAAGGAAGATGGGGCAATCTACTTCCGTAGTGATACTGCCTCAGAAACCCAAGGAGGGGTCACTATGGGTCCAGTCTGACTTGACAGCATATAACAACAATAACAACAACCATAAATTCTTTAATCCTGAGTGTACTCACTATTTGCAAGGTATAAATTTTAGATTTTAAAGAGGGACTGAATTTTTTTTTAACTCATCCTTGTTTCAGGAACTGCAGTGTTAACAGGGACCAAGTAAATAATGAGAGGTGGGGCACTTGAGACCTGTGTTGAACTGGAGAATGTGTATTCCATGTAAGGGGGCAACAGGCCCTCAGTCACAGAGGAACATGAGCCCAATTTTGCCAGATCTCCTGATTTTCAGAAAATCTAGAAATCTGACATTATATGGGAATCTCTGAATTTTAAGCACTAAAAACCAATTTGAGAACTGAAGGTACAACAGTTAAGTACTTGGTTGCTAACCACAATGTTGGTGGTTTGAACCCATCTAGCAGATCTGCAGGAGAAAGACTTGGCAATCTACTCCCTTAAAAATTATAGCCAACGACTGGGATCTTAAAAGCTTGCAAGCAGACATCTATATGCAATGATGGGTCTCTCCTCGTCCAGTGCAAAGAAGAATGAAGAAAACCAAAGACGCATGGAAACAATTAGTCCTAGGGATTGGTAGACCATGCGATCCTCAGCCTATATGAGTATGAGACCAGAAGATTTGCTGGTCTGATAGAGCTTCATGAAACCTCTAGGTGCCCTTCAGGTCTGGAACTGAACCCACTCCTGTGGCTTCCAGCCAAACAAAGGCATATGAGCTGCTCATTTACATTAACTAGATATACTCCTTGGACAGATCAATCATGGGAGAATGTAGTGAATGTCATGAGACAAAGTGTATGTGAACTGCTATATGGAAAACGAATTTACTCTGTAAACTTTCACCCAAATCACAATAAAAATTGAAAAACAGAAACAGAAACAAAAACTTAACCACTTACGAGATATTAAAGAAGCAGATAAGGCAGAGAAGCAAAAATGGGGGAAAGATAGATACCATGCAGAGATCTCCAAGGAACTAAGGAACAGAAGTTGAAGGATACAAGAATTTTCCCCCACAGTGGTCAGAAAGAGACCTTAGAGCTGGTGCCCTGAATTCAGACCTCTAGCCTCCTTAAAAAAAAAAAATTACAGCCAAGAAAACTCTATAGGGCAGTTTTCTTCTGTCACATGGGTTACTATGGGTCAGAATTGACCTGAGAGTACCTAACAATCATCACAATAGGAACCAATTTACTTGAGAAGTAAAAAGCCTCTAAGGACACATAGAACATGCCTATGATCCAAAAGCAGTTGTGTACTGCTAGTTTAAGACCCTTCTAATACATCCTTACCAAGTCCTAGTATAGGACCATATCAAGAATCAACAACAGAGTCAAATGGAGGCAAGGGAGTGAAATAACTACCACAGGAGTTGGGAAACAAAGCAAAAGAATGTCATGCTCATGTGAAAGAGTAGATTAGGGTAGATGACTTACAAAGTTTAGTTCTTAATAAATAGTGAAGGTTAATACTTCTTGACTCTTTGGAGAAAACAACCATAAGTATTGAAATTTTCATAACCAAATGTATCCCATTATAAAAATTCATATCTCATTATTTAAAATAAGTAGCTAGTTGACTGGCAAATGATTAAAAGTAATAAAACCAAAAAAAAAAAAAACCAAAAAAAACCCTCAGCTGTAGAGTTGGATCCAACTCACAGCGACCCCTCCTTGGGTTTCTGAGGCAGTATCACTACAGAAGTAGATTGCTCCATCTTCCTTCTGAGGAGTGGCTGGTGGGTTTGAACCTCCATTCTTCTAGTTAGCAGTCAAATGCCTTAAAGTCACTTCTAAATGCCCTCTTAGGGGCTACATCACCTAGTTGAGAATCAAAGTACCCTAATCTTACTGTTTTTTATAGCACTTGGTACTACCTGACGTTATCTTATTTATTTATTTATTTATTCGTGTATGTGTTAGTTGTCTGACCCTCCTGGCCAAGACATTAGCTCCTTAAGGGCAGGAATCTTGTTGGTCTTATTCAATACTGTTTCCCCAGCACTGAGAATAGTACTTTGCCCTTAGTGGAACTGTTGTTGTTGTTGTTACGTACCGTCAAGTCAGACCCGACTCATAGTGACCCCTCCTTGGGTTTCTGAGGCAGTATCACTATGGAAGTAGATTGCCCAACCTTCCTTCCGAGGAGTGGCTGGTGGGTTTGAACCGCCAGCCTTCTGGTTAGCAGTCAAGTGCCTTAGGCACTTAGTTCTTGGTTCACTTAGTTCTCAGTAGAACTAGAGAAATATTTGTTGAATAAATAAATGCAGACAATGCAGCCTAATGTCAGGGATTTTTTGCCCCCCTCCCAGCAGTTATACTAACATGCTAGATAATTTAGAATTTCTTGGGGGTGAATGGGGCATGCCTTAACTCTTCTGACTCTGCTCTCTCCCTTTAAGTAACAAAGGGATGAAGATTCAGTTTTATTTCAAAGTTGATGGCTAGAAAATAAAATCTGAACAGAGAACAATGACAGAGTGGCAGTCTTAAATATCTACTAAACAAAGACTTATTTTCTCCTTGTGAAAAGGGAATGGCTGTGTTTCATAGGTCAGAACTCAGATTGCTGGGCCTCATGCCCACAGCTCTCTCTGAGTGGAGCCTGAGAAGTGTATTTCTAACAAGTTCCCAGGTGATGCTGATGCTGATGCTGCTGGACCTGGACCCCCACTTTGAGAACCATTGGTATAGACTGCAAAACACTATTCAGGTGTCAATTGGTACCATCATTCGCCTCCCATTTCACTACCACTCCTTTACATTCAACCCTGACTGTGGCCATGTCTTTTGACATTCAATCGCCTTCCCTTGTGGAAGGAATTCTTTTAATGGTTGTGAGCCAATTTATGCACTGCAGAGTAAAGAAACAATAAAGTGGGGACTGGCAGTTCTTTATTATCAACCACAAAGTGGTGGTTTATTACAATGAAACAAAAGTAGAACTAACAGCACAAGGACACACTGTTGTTGTTGTTGTTGTTATGTGCCGTCGAGTCGGCCCCGACTCATAGCGACCCCTCCTTGGGTTTCCGAGGCAGTGTCACTATGGAAGTAGGATTGCCCAACCTTCCTTCCGAGGAGTGCTACAAAGTTTCATATTCAGACTGTCATTATTACTTCATGTGTTTTGGTTGCTATTAAATGGTTGTTGAGAACTAAAAATATGCTACACCTAAACTGAGGAAGTTTTCAATTTTGGGTGATGGGTCCAGAATGGACTGCTTTGCTAGGTTGTGGACATTGGCATTATTTTATTAGTAATTAATACTCAATTTAAAAAATCTCTGTGCAGAGAATCATTTAGGAATAAAGAAATTGCTCATTGTCAATTTATCATTAAATATATCAAGAATCTATTTGCTGAATAATAATTTCCTCCCTTTTAATTACCAAGGCCAAAACCCAACCTAGATCTGTGTGTGTGTGTGTGTGTGTGTGTGTGTGTTGGGGGGGGGAGTAATTTTTCTCCCCTAGAATCTAATTTCAATTGTTTTATCTCTGGTTTTAAAATAGTCAAGTAAAATAATAGTGAATAATTACAGAGCACTTGGTAATGTGCCAGATATTGCTAAGAATTTTACATGAATTAAAATTTATTTAATCCTCATGGCAACACTTTGAGGTCGGTGCTATTAATATTATAGATGAGAAAACTGAGGCAAAGAAAAGTAGAGCCAATACCTATTTATACTTTTTTAGACAAGTTTAGGTGGAGGTGAGTAAGTAAGTAAAGTATCTTGGCTTTTATACTAGTCCTCAAAGATCAAGAATTTCACTGATGCAAGGCCAAGAAAAGAGCATAATACAAGGTATGTAGGCACAAAAGTACAAGAGGTATTATAGAATGACTGGTTGCCCACTAAAGAAGCTCTGGTGGCATAGTGGATAAAGCATTTGGTAGCTAACCAGAAAGTCAGCAGTTCAAACCCACCAGCTGCTCCATGGAAGGAAGATGGGGTGATCTACTTCCATAAAGATTTATAGCCTTGGAAACCCAATGGGGGTTGCTATGAGTCGGAATCAACTCAATGGTAGTGCTTGGTTTGGTGTTTTGAATGATGGCAGAGAAATGAAGGGGGAAGAGGATGGAAATGTAGGTCAGCCTTCAATAGCATGATTCTGTCAAGGGCAGGGTGTGTGTGTATGTGTGTGTGTGTGTATGTGTGTGGTGTGAGAAACAGAGAGAGAAAGAGAGGGGGAGAGAGGGGGGGAGAAAGAGAGAGAGGGACTGACTTTGCCCTCTGGAAGCATTTCCCAGATTCGGTCATCAAGGTGTCACTGCAAGAATTTTTGTCACATTTCTCTACCACTTACAAAATTTTTTTATTTAATATTTTAAATAATGTTCCTTTTAAAAATACATAAAAAAAACTTTATATGATTACTATAAATGTGAAACAAGTATCAGTTGCCAAAAATAGAAAATAACTATAAAGATAAATAGGTGGTTACTAAAATTAAAAAAAAAAAAAAAAGTCATCCCTCTAAATTAACCCACACACCACAACAAAACTCACAGCCACACTGGGGGAGACACTGAAATGGCAATGATAAATCACAGAAGGGCCGTGTTCTTATTCATTGCATTTTTGCTCCTAAATTTTGCTCATATGCTTTTGTCATATCTCAATGAATCTTCATCTAGTGTTATATGAGATCCTGAAACACTTTTCCCTTAGTTAGTTGAGTTCATGAAATATTTAGTTGACTGTGTTTTATATAAAACAAAGTTAAACTTTCATTTCACTCTCCTACTAAGATTTAAGGGCTGTTTTGTAGGTCAGCTATTTTAAATTCCCCTTGGTGTTTCTACACTTCTCCAGTGGCTGGCTGATCAATGGGACTGTATGGCCACAGTGCCAATGCTGTGGTGGCTGAGTTTTAGAAGAGCTTTTAATACAGGGTGTGACTGTTTCTTAGAAAATGCCCTCTATGCAAGCAGTACCTAGATAGCTGTTTCACTAGGTAGCATTGGCCTTTGTCATTCAAAGATACATGTTCTCACTTCACAATGTGAGGAGCTAGGCTCTTGTTCTCAACTGAAAAAAAGAGGGTGTGTCTGTGTATGTGTGCTCATGCACACCTGTGGGTATAAATAAATTATATATGTGTATATATAAAATAATAGTGAGGACGTATAGGGATGTATGGATTCAAGAAAGCCTTTCTTTTTCCTTCTATCACCCCGTCCTTCCTTCCTTCTCTCCCTCCTTCCTTCCTTCCTTCTTTTATTCTTTGCTTCCTCCCTCCCTTCCTTCCTCCCTTCCTCCCTTCCATTTTGGCTAACCTCAGGAAAATAGTAAATTCAAACAGTCAACCATACTCTGGCCAACCATTCTCTCACCTGTTTTTTTTTTTTTTTTAAAAAAACACATATATTTAGTTTTAAAATGGCCCACATGTTTCCATGATATGACTTGTCCTCTGTACTACAAATTTATCTCCACTAATATTGCTATACTTTCATCCTATTAGTCTAGTTGTGCTCTTACATTCTGTGTTAAGGCAAAAAGCACACCAGACTTAAAAAAAGAGCTAAAGGAAATGTCTATACCTAGCTCTACCACTTACTAGCTGTGTGACTTTGGGCAAATCATGACCTCCTGAGCCTCAGCTTACTTATGTTACAAGCATTTCTCAAATTCGAATAGGAATCAAAATGCTAAAGTTCTTATAAAAAGCATTGCTAATAAAGTGCTATATAAATATCAGATATGCTAGTGGTCAAATCCTCCTAATGTCCCTTAATCCTCTAGAAATTGTACCTCTTTCCCAACACCTATAGGAAAAATAGAATTTGTTTATACTTTTCTATAAAGGGAATGTTGAGGTGGTTTAAATATCCACCAGAAATTCTATCTAAGTGGTAGTGCTCTGTTCTTTTGCCAGCCAACGCCTTTCCTGATGGGACTGATGAAGAAAAAATAGACATATTATGACAAGAACAGAGAAAGAAGATGATATTTGATGACTTCCCATACCAGCCCTTGGACTGAAAAAATATTAAAGGATATCCAGAGAAAGTCTGGTGCAAAAGGGAAATGTTTGCATCTGGAATATCCAGCAGTGGAACATGGCATTCTTTCCACCTCATGGTCTATTATTCTCTCCCCAAAAACTGCCTTCTATACATACTCTTCTCTTTTTTATTTTCCTCTCCAGGATCATGCTTCCCCTCTCATCATTCCCCTGACACAGATTTGCTTTGAATCTGAACTGTCAGAACCTTTAGCTGACAGAGAAAAGACCTGGAATGCCTGTAAAACCAGCAGTTGGTTACTTTTATGAGCAGCAGAAAACACCTGGATCATACAACAGAGAGGAGGGGCTGACGAAAGGATGAGAACTTGCAGGCCACCTTAAGTAATTGCTCTTTACCAGGATGAACTGAAATTTCCAGCAAATTATGAACAGCAATAATTATAAAAGAAAAAATAATAAAATCACCCTGAATAATCTGGATTCTATGGCTGTTGTGGAGTCCCCAAAATCAAAACCAAACTCACTGCTGTTGAGTCAATTCAACTCATAGCGACCCTTCCTTGGGTTTCTCAGGTAGTATCACTATAGAAGTAAGTTGCCAATCTTCCTTCTGAGGCGTGGCTGGTGGGTTTTAACCGCCAGCCATCTGGTTAACAGTCAAATGCCTTAGGCTCTAAGCCACCAGAGCTCCTGGGTGGTGCAAATAGTTAATGTGCTTAGCTGCTAAGTGAAAAGTTGGAGGTTCAAGTCCATCCAGGGACTCCTCAAAGTAAGGCCTAGCAATCTAATTCCAAAAAAATCAGCCATTGAAAACTTGGTGGAGCAGATCTATTCCAACACATGAGGGGTAGGGGTTGTCATGAGTGGAAGTTGACTTGACAGCAACTGGTTTATAGCTGTTTTAGGAGATTTGTATCCATGTTTTTTATTAATAGTTTTCATCCTGAAAGACAATTTATTTTCTTAATTGACCAACACTGCCTTTCAAATCTCTGCACCACAGACTGATGAGCAGGGTTAACCACACCAAGGTCACAATTCCTCTCCCAGTATACATGAATTACTTTTACCCTGTTCCTGACTAGGTCTATAAATAAGTATTGTGGAGAGAGATTGTTCATGCACTAATAAAATCCATCAACACTGTAGGAAAAACTCAAAGCATAACAATTCCCTGGTGTTCAATCAATAGCAGTACGTTTGTATATGAAGGACATTTAGATATTATAGCTTTAATGTCAGACTTTATATCTCAGTAAAGTCAATATGCCATTAATGTATGCACAGAGTAGCTTGCTTGGTGAAAAACAACATGAACATGAAAAGAATAATTCGCTGTTACAATAGCCCCACCAGTCTGGAGGCACATCAGTTCCTGAGTATGTGAGTCAGCCAAGCACTGGCTCCACTGGTAAAGGAAGGGGATTACTCTCTACCTTCTTCCTGGGTCATTTGTGGCAGAGAATGGAAATAAAACTAGGAAGAATGTCACCAGGCATGAGTCCCACTAGTTCCTTGGTAACCATGACCTTGAATTTTGTAAGACTCCAACTGTTAAGAAAATGGTATTACTATGATGAAAAATGCAGATACACACAGAACACATGGCCTTTCCCGTTTTCGATGTGATGTAACTACCCAGAGATAAAACATATACTTCTCAGCAAAATTGGAAGGCAGCACATTCAATGAGAAGATCAAAAAGAGAAACACTCTACACCTTCTAGCACAAAGGAAGGACTTCCATACCCACAGCACACATCCACTGGCTGTTACTGAACTCATATAATTCAAACAATACCCAAATTAAAGGCTTTCATTTTTAATATTTAGGGACATAGATAGTAAAAGTGGCTAAACCTTATTATCTTGGAAAGCAATCTTCTGGCATACAAGTTAGAGCATCAAAAAGACAGAAATGATTTTCATATGAGAACGATATCCTCTATTTAACATACATATGGATGTCTACAAAAAAAATAGATGCTTGAGGCACTTACTGATGAAAGTTGAAGAATACAGTCTGCAGTACGGATTACGTCTCAATATAAAGAAAACAAAAATCCTCACAACTGGACTAATGAGCAGCATCACAATAAATGGAGAGAAGATTGAGGTTGTCAAAGA
>NW_006921713.1:7903135-7917097 GCF_000298275.1 Orycteropus afer afer | reverse complement strand
ATTTTGGTCATGTTGTCAGAAGGGACCGTTCCTTGGAGAAGGATGTCATGCTTGGTAGGGTGGAGGGTCGACGAAAGAGGGGGAGGCCTTCAACAAGATGGATTGACATGGTGGCTGCGATGATGGGCTCAAGTATAGCAGGGATCGTGGAGCTGGCCCGGGATCGGGCCATGTTTCGTTCTGCTGTGCATGGGGTCGCTATGAGTTGGAAACGACTCGATAGCACCTAACAACAACAACAACATGGATGTCTAGGGAGTTCTGGTGGTGTAGTGCGTAATGCATTTGACAGCTAACCAGAAGGCTGGCAGTTCAAAACCACCAGCCACTCCTCAGATATCTAACCATAAAGAACCAGTTTAAAGAAGTACAGTACATCCTTATAATGGAACACTGTTGTTGTTGTTAGTTGCTGTCAAGTTGATTCTGACTCAAGAGTACTCTGTGGAGTAAAACTGCTCTATAGGATTTAGAGGGATGTGAGCTTTCAGAAGCAGATCACCAGGCCTGTCTTCCAAGGCACCTCCGAGTGGGTTCAAATGGCTACCCTTCAGCTAGTTGTTGAGTATTCAACCAATTCTGCCCCCCCCCCAAAAAAAACTCACTGCCATCGAGTTGGATCTGACTCATAGTGACCCCTCCTTGGGTTTCTGAGGCAGTATAACTATGGGAGTAGATTTCCCAACCTTCCTTCCGAGGAGTGGCTGGTGGGTTTGAACTGTCAGCCTTCTGGTTAGCAGTCAAGTGCCTTAGGCACTACACCACCATAGTGCCTCTTCCACCCCCAAGGACTCCAAATTAGGTAGTCATTAAGGTTCATGCTTTTGAACATTTAATAAAATAGGAACATATCCATAATATCGTCTTAAGATATTAAGATATTAAGATATTAAGATATTAAGTAGGCTGGAAACTATTCATACATTATGTTCTCAATTCTATTGTATTAAATTCTACTGTGTTATAATATACACATATACAACATACACAGAAAAAAAAAGCATCAATGAGAAATACAAGTAGTAATTGTCAGTTCTTCTGTAGGTGTGGATATGGGTAAACTTTATTTTCCTCTCCTACCCTCACCACTGTACATAGACCAGGAGGCTGTTGTTCAAACAAAACTAGGGGATATTGCATAGTTTAAAATCAGGAAGGGTGTGCATCAGCATTGTATTGTTTTACCATATTTACTCAATCTGTATGTTGAGCAAATAATCCAGAAGCTGGACTGTATGAAGAAGAATACGGCATCAGGACTGGAGGAAGACTCATTAACAACCTGTGATATGCAGACATCACATGCTTGCTAAAAGTGAAGATGACTTGAAGCACTTACTGATGAAGATTAAAGACTAGAGCCTGCAGTATGGATTACCCCTCAACATAAAGAAAATGAGGATCCTCACAAATGAACCAATAAGCAACATAATGATAAATAGAGAAAAGATTGAAGTTGTCAAAGATTTCATATTACCTGGTTCCACAATCAACATCAATGGAAGCAGCAGTCAAGAAGTCAAATGTATTGCACTGGGAAAATCTGCTTCAAAAGAACTTTTCAAAGTGCTGAAGATTGAAGATATCTCTTTGAAGACTAAGCATTAGACATGTGCCTAACCCAAGCCATGGTAGTTTCAATCACCTCATATGCATGTGAGAGCTGGACAATAAATAAGTAAGATTGAAGGAGAGTTGATGCTTCTGAGTTGTGGTGTTGTCAAAGAATATTGAAAATACTGGGGACGACCAGAAGAATGAACAAATTTATCCTGGAAGAAGTGCAGCCAGAATGCTCCTTGGAAGCAAGAATGGCCAGACTTCATCTCATCTACTTTGGTCATGTTGTCAGAAGGGACATTCCCTGGAGAAGGATATCATGCTTGGTTAAGTGGAGGGTCGGCAAAAAAAGGTGAAGACCCTCAATGAGATGGACTGATACAGTGGCTGCAATGATGGGCTCATGTATAGCAAGGATTGTGAGGATGGCACACGACCAGGCAGTGTTTTGTTCTGTTGTACACAGGGACACTATGAGTCAGAGCCAACTCGACAGCACCTAACAACAAAAAAAACCCTTACTCCCAAATATCTTTAATAAATGTCAAAAAATAAAATCAGAAGAGCACAAATATTATATTCAACATATTATATTCAACCTGGATATAAAGACAAGAATCTTATAATCTCCATAGCCATTATTTTCAGTACCACTCCCGGCAAAACATTACAACCTAGAAATTAGAAAAATAGTTCAGGAGACTCAGAGACCAACCACAGACAACAGCCATGTTATCTCAGTTAAATTTAATATAATATAATATCTCAGTTAAAACTCTCAGTTAAATTTAACAAGATGGATGAAAGCTATCTTTTGGCATTGGGGCCACTTTTCTCTTTACTGTGTTTCCTTAAGTCAAGGTTAAGCTAGCACCTTAGTCTCTGAGTTGAGTTTGGCTTTTTCCCCCCATCAGCATCAATAGATCTCAAAATAAAGGCCAATCAAGGTTATCCTGCTCTTTTATCCTTTACATTCAGTAGCTGATGACAAGCACCTGACGACAAGCAGTCTTTACCAAATGATATTTCTGAAGTCCATTCCCTCTCTGAATCCTGCTCTTCTCTTTGAATCATTTCACAAATGAACATGAGGACAGCAACTTAACGCTGTGCATTGAATCTCACAGGGTGTTCAGACTTTGAGGGTTAGCAAGAGGCTTCTTCCTCTGGGGCTGCCCCAAGTGGGCTGTATCTGGAACCCTAGACAAGGATGTAGGCAAACAGACTGGGAATGGGTTCTTGGAGTTGAGGGAAAAGGAGAAGAGACCACTTGGATTTGAGGGTCTAACATTAGCATAACTCAAAAAGACATCCCAAAATACGTCACCTGGGAGCCCTATCTGGAAGCCATTATAATAAATAAAATATATATTAACAGAGTCTTTATTTATCAAGCAACTCAACTATTAGATCATCTCAAATAATAAAAACTATTGTTGTTGTTATATGCCGTCGAGTCGGCCCCGACTCATAGCGACCCCTCCTTGGGTTTCCGAGGCAGTATCACTATGGAAGTAGGATTGCCCAACCTTCCTTCCAAGGAGTGGCTGGTGGGTTTGAACTGCCAGCCTTCCGGTTAGCCGTCAAGTGCCTTAGGCACTCTGCTACCAGAGCTCCTTAAAAACTATTAGATCATATTAAAAATCAACTTGGAAATTTCAAGTGTCACAATACCACCTTTCCTCTTGTATTTTGTTTTTTCATTTTAGCCACTAGGAAATCGAAGATACAAACTTGGTGGGAGCAATATTTGGCTTATTGTGGGTGCTCAGTAATTATGTGTGGAATGGATGGATGGATAGATAGGTGAATGGATGGAAGGAAGAAGGAAGATGTGGATAAATGAAGTTCATGCATTGGTGTTTGGGCAGAACTGTACATATCCAGTTTTTAGGACTTCCAAAATCATTCCCTAGTGCTGTTAACAGTTCTAGTACTCAACATTTCTCTCTATTAAGAAATTCTCCCTATAGCTAACATAAATCCTCTCTGCTTGATCTTAAGCCCACTTTCCCTGGTTCTGTCTCAGAGGAGAAAGTGAACAGCTGATCTCCATCTTTGGTACAAGAATTCTTCATAGACTTAAAGAGAGTAAGTCATCACCATACTGTCTTTTCTTCTTCCCCTTAATGACCCCAATTCCCACAGCCTTTCTCCATGGATCTTTTTCCCTAATCCATTAATCCAAGTGTGCATATTAGTAGTCAGTTCAAAGTCAGTAAAAATAGCAGGTTGTCAAATGATGGCATCAGGAGATCCAGAACAAACATCCCCTAACATGAGGAGCTTCTGTTTCACCTTCTTAGATACCCTCTGTAGAGTCTACATAGAGTATCGGTATTCCCTGATGTCTCCTCTGAGGCTGGAGGGTGAAGCAGTTGGTACAGGTGTGTATAGGCAGTCACCAAAGATTTACTGAGAACCCACTCAGTATTACCTCATACTGTGCTGGGCACTGAGGTATAACAGGAAACCAAATGAATAGTCTACCATTTGTACGTGAATAAGCCTGTGTGTGAGTGTTCTTGCACATGTGGGGGGTGGGGAGGCTGTTTTACTTTATCAATCAACAGTGTTCAAGGGATATCTGCCACAGTGGCAATTGACTTCTATTGTATCATCTCCAAATATGATCACTCTGAAATATGATCACTACAGTTAGGTGGCAGTACCACAGCATCCACACTCTGGAGTTAGCGCTGCTGAGTCATCTCTTGGACACAAGATTACCAGAAGCAGATAGCATCCCTTAATGTGGTTCATTCATCTTAGGCTTTAGATACTGTTAGTGTCACCTGTTTTATTATGTTGTTGCTGATGCTCTTGGGAGCCTTCCTTCTACCAGTTTGGTTACCCTTGATTTCTCCCACTGATGCATCCATTAATTCCTAAATACTATTACGGGCCCAGCACTGTGTGCCAGCACTTTTATTTCTAGCACTTCATTCACTGGGGGATGTAGCTGCAACATCTCAGTACAGCCATGCTAACATGCCAGAGATAACGGGGGGGTTCACAAGCTCAAGGGTTGACCCCAGTCAACTGAGAATGTTTTAATCCACACAAAGAAGGAGATTGTTCTGGCAAATGGAGGCAGGGAATAGGGAGTGGGTTTATAAAACACACTTCTCTTGTCTCTTTGGGTAAAAGATAAGTGGAGATGCAAATCATACATATGTTCCTTTAATTAATTCTGACCCAGACAGTCCCTTTAAGTTCTGTTTACATCTTACAGCCTGAAAACGCACTATCATCATTTCTTGAAGTCATTACTCAGAACACACCCCCACTGCATTTCATTTTTATTATCCCCATTTTAGGAACGATTAAATGGAAGCAGAGAGCAGTGGCAATGAAGCAAATCATGAGAGGCTCTGATAAAGACTGAGAAGCCTGAATCCTTGTTGGAGTTGCTTCTCTGTGCCTGATTGTTTTTAATGCAATTTTATGCAGCTGTCCCCTACTTAGACAATCTTACAAATGAACCTATTCTGCATAATTATTTTTTCACCATTTCTGATCCCTACTAACTCACCATGTCATGCATGCATTGTGTGTGTGCACATGTGTATCTGTTTTTAAATGTCCTTCACATTCCTAGTACTGCAGAGATTTCCATGGCTTTCTTGAATATAATTCTGGCTAGAAGTCTCTTGGTTATTTTAGACTCGCATGCCTACTTACCAAACCAAACTCATTGCTATTGAGTCGATTCTGACTCATAGGAACCCCCTTTGGGTTTCTAAGGTAGTAAATCTTTATGGAAGTAGATTGCCTAGTCTTCCTTCCTCAGAGTGGTTGGGTGGGTTTGAACCACCAACCTTCTGGTTAGCAGTCAAATGCCTTAGGCACTATGCCACTCATATGCCTGTTAGTGATTACTTACATACCAGTTGGCATCAAGCTGATTCCAAATCATGGAGACCTCATGTGTGTCAGAGTAAAACTGAGCTCCACAGGATTTTCAACAGTTATTTTTTTAGAAGTAGATGAGGAGGTCTCTCTTCTGAGTGCCCTCTGTGTGGACTCAAACCTCCAACCTTTCGGTTAGCAGCTCAGTTAGCAGCTGAGTGCATTAACCATTTGCACTATCCAAGGACTCCTGGTTACTTACGTAGTTTCCCATGAAAAGTTCACAAGAGCAGATACTTGGTTTTTTAAAAAAGGAGGTTAGAGAAATATACAAATTTTGTTGGTACATGCTTGGAGTATTTTCAGAGGAATATGTAGAAACTGGTAACAATGATTGGTCTGGCGAGGGGCCCCAGGGGACAAGAGCTCATGGATGAGAAGGAGAGATACTTCTCACTGGTTACTGTCTCATATCATTTGACTTTATACCATATGCAAATATTACCTTAAACAATTACAAAAAAAGGTGGGGACTACCAATTGACATTTGCTGAATACTGACATATTTCAGGTTATTGACATTAACTTTGTTTTATTATAAAATCTCAATCTTTACATGTGAAACCCCATTTAATAAAAGGGAAATACACTCAGATAACATCAGTCACTTGTGAAAGTTTATAGTTGATAAATGACAATGTGGGAAATTGAATTCAGTCCTTTCTGATTCCCAAAACCGTGCTCAGTCCCATAGACGATGTTGTCTTGACTTCAAATCTTTCTGAAGGAATCAAATTTGTAAGACTGTAGGGAGCTCTGGTGGCATTGTGCCTAAGACATCTGACTGCTAACTAGAAGGATGGTGGTTCAAACTCATTAGCCACTCCTCAGAAGGAAGACCAGGCTATCTACTTCCATAGAGATACTGCCTCGGAAGCCCAAGGAAGGGTTGCTATGAGTAGGATTTGACTCGATGGCAGTGAGTTTGGTTTGGCTTTGGAGTGTTGAGACTACTTTTTAAAAACCTGAAGGGCTATTTTGAAAAGCCCACACATGCTTCATAACAACAACTTAATAAATCTTCCTCAACCTGAGGCTCCTTGTTAAAAACTGTTTACACAGATACCTCTGCTAGATATGCAGCTGCAGTGAAGATATCCCCTGAGTCCTTCACTGGCACTTGGATGGTCACTTCAAAGATGGGAAAAGCACCTGTTCTCCTGCTCTCCTCAGCCAACCACTCTGTCTAAAGTACAGATTTTCAGGGTAGAAACAGAATGGCTGGACAATATTCTAACTCTCCCAAGCATACAGGTCCTCCATGTATTTAACAATTCTCTTTTGAGTGTTCAGGATGAGCCAGGCAAACTTCTTAAGTGCTAGGATTACAGAAGTGAACAACACAGACAAGGCTGTAGCTCCTATGAAGCACCCATCTTGGCATGAAGAGATGGCAAGAAACAAACAAGCCAATAAGCAAAACATCAGATAACAGAAGTATCATGATGAAAATGAAAAGTAACTATTGTGATAGAGTGACTGGGTAACTAACTACTTTAGCTAGGGTTATCGGAGAAGGCCTTTCTGGGGAGATGATGTTTATCTCAACGAGAAGAATGGCAAATATGCTCTAGCAACTACTATCCTTAAAAAGAAACACAGATTCCTTTTGTAGGCTACAACTCTCATCCCAATCTCATGAATACTTACAATGTGAAACTGTAATCCCAGAAGTTAGAGCTGGAAAGAACCTTAGAAATCTTCTTAGTCTCATGCCATCATTTTAGAGATGAAAGAAAGATCAAGAAGAGTGAAAATGACAGGTCACATAGCATGATTAGAAGCTGAGAGTCCTCTCAACCCATGTTTCTCCACAAATCCAGATTCCTTCCCTGTTTATCTTTCCACTGTCAAACTCCTTATTGTATAATCTCTACCCTCATACCTGTCCCTCATGAGTCCACAGACGTGTGACCACAGGGAACCTTCTTGAGTGGTATTGAGAATCTGGAGAATGCAGAGGGTTCTGGGGTCAAGGATAACAATGGAACACAAGGTGAAACTATCCATGGTGCATTTTCACCATGCCCCAATATGTCCTAGAGCTGTGTTTGGTCCCTGCCACCCCTCCCTGCAAACAAGCAAGCCCTAACAAAGGCTCCCAAGTTTGAGAGTTACATGGCTCTGTAAACTCAACAATAAAGATCTCTTTTCAGAAATGTTCCCTAATTTAACCAAGTCAATATGAAATGTCCTATTCAATGATCTCAACCCCTACAAAAATACTTTACAAAATGATTAACCACAGAATTTCTTTTAAAAGAAAGTTCCCTTAGTACTTTTGAAGTATAACATATAAAAACCTTATCCCCCTCCAAAATAAGCTATTGTATCAAATGCAATAGTATAAACTTGGATTCTTCATGAAAGACTTTAGAGCCTTTTATTACGTAATGATTCTCATTCATTTGACAAATTTTTATTGAACTGTTCTGTGCATTACACTTTCCCAGGTGCTGTGAGGACACAGCAAAATAAAGACACAGCCTCTGCCTTCTGGAAGTATGCACACACAACTCTTACACAAGGTGGATGTGATGAGCGTACAACAGAGGTATGGATAAAAGCTATGGGGAACAAGGGAGTGAGAAATCAAATCTAGGTTAAAGATCATGGAAGGAGGCAGTAACATTTTAATTATGTTTCAAATGCTGGTTATGATTTGTATCATTGGAAAATTCATTTCAGGAAAAGGAAACATCATGACACGCTGTTCAGGGGGCAGGGCGTACAAAATCTCAGAACAGAGAGGAGCCCAGTGAAGCTTGAAGGTGAGATGGCAAAGTAGGAGGGTGAGCCTGGGAATGTACATCAGAGCCTTGAATGCAAGAATGAAGTTTGGGCCCAATCCATAAACCACAGAACCCTTGAGAAGGCTTGGGAGAGAGAAAGAGCATAATCAGAGTTGCTGGTCATTCCAGTGGCAGCCTTTGGAGTGATCTGAATGGATAAAGGCAGGGACAGGGACAGGGATGCCCCTTTAAAAATGACTACATGGTTCTTGGGTCATATAAAAAGGGAGGAATAAATTCAATTGTTAGAGTAAAGGTAGATTTGATAAGGCATGAAGGGATCCAATCCCCAGGGGAAGCCTCTAGAAAGGGGTGTGGGTCTTAGACTTCAGAGCCAGACAAAGAGAAATCGGGAGCACTGACTGTGATATTTCTTTAAGAAAGGAAGCTGTGAAATGCCTCCTACTCGAACAGTAATCCTGATTCTACTGCATGAAACCTACCCTGGCTGGACATCCACATATGAAGGTTCAGTTATTAATAACTCCTCTTCTGAAGATACACAGAAGCGCCTATTACACTTGAGGGTCCCAGAACACTTCTTAAGTGATATCTCTACAGCAGAAGTAAAAAAATAGCTTGATTGGGATGGCGAGCAGGAGCCCGGGAACAACTGTTTCTGAACAAATGATAACTCAGTGGGGGGGAGGGCAACTTTAATCAAAAACTTCAGGCATAATTTAAGCCTTATAACTGTGCCTTACTAAAAGGAAGTACACGACAGACCAAGGTTTTTCTATTTGAAGGATAAAGTCCTGGATTCTACTACCTGGCTATACACACCTAAATTAAGAGGTGAGCGTTCTTATAACTAGCTGTTCTGGGCTCTCTTTGAAGAAACTGTGAATTTCAGGAAGCCTACCTGTGGCCTCTTTTCCTGGTTATTCCCTCTGGAAATACATAGCTTGGTTTCTATTCTAGTCAGAACTGTGCTGACATCTTGCAGCCTGTTCTCAGCCAATTGGCCCATGGAGTCTGCAAACACTGTCTTAAATCAATCTTTCCTAAGGTGTTTTCACAGCATATGAATTTCATGAACAAAGGGGTCTTGTGATAAAATAATTTTAAGAAATATCAGCTGGCACAAAATTAAAGATGTTTCTTTGCTATAAGATATCTCAGAACTTCCAAATGCTAGGATGCTCTGAGAATGTGCAAGAGGAAGGAGGAATAGGTGGCATCTTCCAATCTTACATATCTACAGAACCTTTTTTTTTTTTTTTTTTTCAGTAAAGCATCCCAAGGCACAAGTGTTCCTCAAAACGCATTTGGAGATACAGCAGTAAAGACATTACTTGCAGGAATATTTGTATTTAACTAGGAATCTAGAATAATAACAGAAGTCAACACTTACTGAGTGTTTACAATGTGCTAAGTATCTTTCTAAGTTCTTTGCATATATTAATTTATTTAATCCTGGTCACCACTATCCTCAGTTTATAGATGAGGAAACTGAGAAAGAGAGCAGTTGGGAGATTTAGAGGTTCTAGGTAAGCCCTAAGTCAGTGGGAAGAGTTTGAAATTGAGCATAGGCAATCTGGTACTCACAGAAATTAATTCCTAATGGTGGAATTTCAGATAATGTAGAGGGAGAGAGCCTGAACAAGACCTCACATTGTGACTGTACAAAGACCATAAATGCAAACCTGCCTGCTATAAAATAGGCTCCATTAGGCCTCCCCACTATACTGCTTAAAACCACTTCTGAAGTATACCTCCTATTTGGTTTCTTCACAAAAATATTTTATATTGTATATGAATACTCTTTCATTAAAATAAAGTCATGATTCAGGCATAAATATAGCTAACCATAAGTGGTAATACACATAAAGAAAACCACCAAAGTAGCTAGAAAATGAAGACACAAGTTTGAGAAATGGCTCATCTTATGTTCTCAAAGTATTCATCTTTTGTATTCCAGCTCTAGAGACCAGAACCAAGAGATTATTTCCCTTTAATGTGTTGCAAAATTTTACACCCCTACCCCTCCACTTTGCTAGAGAATTGTCAAAGACATGTCCTACCCTCTCCCACTTCCTCTCCTTGTTCAGAAGGATTATCACCAGTTTTGGATGCATCTGGTAGCCATCTTCACTGAAGGACAGATTCCTCCCTTCAAAAGTGACATTAATCAGATATCTGTAAAGATAAAACAAAAGGAAGATTAAAAGTTTGAAGATGATATATCAAGACCAAAATGGTTAAGTAGATAGTTAAATAGGGACAATAGACAGATATACAGACATCATTACCAATGTGGTATCCCTCAAACTCCTATTTATAATATAATAATATAACAAAGTCAACCAAGTTTTCAAATAATATGAATAATATGAAAAATAATAAAACACTTTAATATGAAGCTTTGGGTTGAATTCAGTCTATAGCTATGGCTTAGATTTTGAACCTTAGTTCTTTTCTCCATCTGCAAAAAGTAGAGTATGAAATTTTTACAAAATAAGGGTTTATAAAGCTAAATGAGATAATTATGCTAAACATTTACCATAAGGTCTGGTATATCATAAACCCTCATTCCAAACCAAGAAAACCAAACCCACTGCCACTGAGTCGTTTCTGACTCATAGTGACCCTTTCTGGGTTTCTGAGGTGGTAAAATCTTTACAGAAGTAGATTGCCCCATCGTCCTTCCTCAGAGCAGCTGGTGGGTTTGAACTGCCAACCTTCTGATTAGCAGTCAAATGTCATAGGCACTACACTACCACAGCTCCTTAAACTCTCATTAAGTGTTAACAATTATCATTCAAAAAAAGAGGTGGATTAAAGGGTGGAGGTGGTAAAGACAAGAGAAGAAAGTAGGAGTGTATCAAGACAACTTTTTGCTAACAAAGGTTACTGCAGCTTAGAGTATCTTCCTAGTGATGTGCACATGCTACTTAATTCTCATCAAAGTCTGGCCAGCTGATACTTCTAAGAGTTACAAGATGAGCCAATAGGCAGAGTCCTGGCTCCACAGGGGTGCAGGGATGTATCTGAAATCAGGGTTATTGCAATGTATAGAGTAAGCAGAAAATGTAAGGGATGGAGAGGAAGGGGGGACAGGTATTTTGCCTAAGGCTTTGAAGACATGCACATAAATTAATAGAAACCCTGGAGGTAACTAAACTCATACCAATGCAATTGTCTTCCTACTAGACACCTGCACCCCATCACATCCCATTCCCCTGCTGGCTGCTGTATATGATAAACAGTTCCTCATTGGGAATTCCCAACAGTGTGCTCATTGAAACTGCATTAGTGCAACTGTGCTGATGGTAATTAATGTCCCTTTACCATAATGGCCCAAGGAATCAATAATGATTAGTTCTGTGTTCACATGACATGCTACTCTGGAGTCTTGGGCCTGAGGCTGCTTGTGAGATATGTCTCTGCTAAGAAGCAAAAGGGATATCTTGTAATTGCTGAGGGAAGTGTTAAAGGGCTTCAAGGATGTGGCCAATACAAGCTTCTAATACACTGAAAGGACTATGTAGAATGTATCAGGAGGGAGTTTAAAGGCCCCTCTTTTAAGTCTTCTCATTCATTGAAATTAGAAGACTCTGATTTGATTCCTTTAGGTTATAGAAAGGATATCAGAATGCATATCCTTCTGGCTATTATGATTATTAATACAAAACCCACCAGCCACTCCTCAGAAGGAAGGTTGGGCAATCTACTTCCATAGTGATACCGCCTTGGAAACCCAAGGAGGGGTCTCTATGAGTTGGATCTGACTCCAAGGCAGTGCATTGTGTTGCATTGCATAGCTTTTCTCAAGGAGCTCTGGTGGTGCAATGCCAAAGGTATCTGACAGCTAACCAGAAGGCTGGCAACTTAAACCTACCAGCCACTCTGCAGGGGGAAGACTGGGCAATCTACTTTGGTAAAGATTTACCACCTCAGAAACCCAATGGGGGTCACTATGAGTTGGAATAGACTCAATGGCAAGTTGGATTTTTTTTTTTGTCAATGGGTTTTTTTTTTTTTTTTTTTTTTTTTTGTGGGGGGGAGGTATAGCTATTCTCTGGTGGTGCAGTACCTAAGGCATTTGACTGCTAACCAGAAGGTTGGTTCAAACCCACCATCCTCTCCACAGAAGAAAGATGGGCCAATTTACTGCTGTAAAAATTTATCGCCCTGGAAACCCAATGGGGGTCATTATGAGTTGGAATCGACTTGATGGAAATGATTTTGGTTTTTGGTTTATTCTGGTTATTATCTTTCCAGGCAGTGTGAACCAAACCCTCATGGGTATTTCTCAAGTCTTAGGCTGCCTAGATCTTTTAAGCCTGGCATTCCCTGGTCTTGCACAGCTTCACAAATACAGTCAAAGAGATGTCCCCCTAAACAGTAGAGATTCTGAGAATCTTAGGACTGAATAAGACCAGCCTATCAACTAGGTCACCACTTTCTGTGATTTACTCTTCTCTACAATTGGTCCTGTCAGCTCTTCTTGAACACTGAAAACTGATGGGGAACTTATCATTCCACTGTCCATCCCAAGGTAGCTCATCTCACTATTGCACACTTCTTCCTTACACAAAGCTGAAATTTGCTCCCCTGAAATTCCTTGAACCTTGTTTTGTCCCTAGATATTACCTAATCTAAGTCTCTTTAACATCAGAGCTCTTGATGACTTATAACATCAAGTTTAAACTTTGAAGAAACCTTTAGCTCATTTAGTTCTATAATTTTAACATGATGTATTATGAAACTGAAGCATAGAGAGATTCAATTATTTGCCCAATATTATTTATGCAGCTTACTGGGAGTAGAAATAACATTTTAACCAACATTCTCAGACCCATGTCTTTTCTATCATACCATCCTGATTCTTCTATAGGTTAATATGACCAGCTAGTCATAATTTGACATGGTTTCTAGTTCCCTCCCTTTATCATCTTGACTGCTGTCTCTGTACACTTCCAATCGATTAATATATAAAAACCAAAAACCAAACTTATCATTCAATTCAATGCTCCAGATAGCATCCTCTCCACTCTCTGTACAATGTCTTATCTCTCAGCTCAATGTTGCTTGCTCAAGATCATCCCTGATCTGAAGATAATAGTCAGTTCTTCTGTAGTTTAGAACAATTCCAACACTCCAACAAAAGCCCTATAGAATTCTCACTAGGGTACGTAAGTACAAAACCACAAGATGGAGTATTTTAAACTAACAAACCAGAATTTAAACACCAACATATGAACTTGGGAAATATGTTCTTACTACAACATTGCATTGTTTAACATTATTTCTGGACATCTTAAGAGAATGTTTATGAGACATGCAAAAAATTTTTTAGTCTCATCTCTTTTTTGGAAATGAATTTTAAACAAAAGAGAGAAATTACCTGGATTAAGCACTTGCTTTTTCAATAGACATGGCTCTGATAATTCTGAGTTTATCTAAAGGACCATTAAGAATACTTAAAAAGAAAGTGTCCATTTCAGAAGGCAATTATAAAAGAGAAGTTCCAAAAATGATTTAATAATAAGCAGCATGAATGGCATAAATAAATAGCCTTTCAGGATGACTTCTTTGAAGGGGACAGCATTGAGTTGGGTGTTTGGGAAATTTAAACTTCCAGAAAATAAACTACAGTCATGGGCAATGTAATTGGTCTGTAATTGGCAAGTTCAATTTCTCTAGTTATTCCTTCTCTAGCTCCTTCTGACTTTCTTTCTTTTTTTTTTTTTTT
>NW_006921713.1:7899144-7900948 GCF_000298275.1 Orycteropus afer afer | reverse complement strand
CAATTCTATTCCATTGGTCTATGTATCTGTCATTGAACCAATACCAGGCAGTTTTGACTACTGTGGCTGTATAGTAGTCCTTCTGACTTTCTTTAGAGTGTTTTCTCTTTCTTGGGTATTCACACTCTCCCAGCTCTGTAAGTTCATTTTATTCTACCTAAGCACTTCTTACATATTTTACACTTACCAAAAATATTAATATAATTTTATGACAATATACAAAATATTCTTCCCCAAAATATCCTTTAATCATTTGTATCCTTCAGCAGCATATAGAATAATCATTTACATTGTATTTTTCTGAGTCATTCCCTGTGACCTGTCAACCTTTAACTATTAGTGAAATGTTTGGAAATAAACTCCAGCCTTGAGCAAGGATTCTCTTTGAATAGTGGAACAAAACAATCACATGGTAATCAAAGTGTGAAAAAATAATAGGGCATATTGGCACTTCTAGCCATGTGACCTTGATACCAAATAATCTCTCTGAACCTTGGGTTTTCCTCTTTAAAATGGAGATACCATTTTATATCCAGCTTATCAGATGAGACTGTTGTGATGATCAAATGAAATAATGGACAAAACAAGTATATAGATATGATACAAATACAAGATTATATATCAGAAAACATTCAGAAAAAGAGTATATTTTTATGATGTTCAAAAGAACAGATAGCCAAACTATGGTACATACACACAATGGACTACTATGCAACCCTAAAGAATAAGGTAGAATCTGAAAAACACCACATAACATGGATGAACTTGGAGGACATTATATTGAGTGAAATAAGTCAATCACAGAAGGACAAATATTGTATTAATCCATTAATGTAAAAAGTCAAGGAAAGGTTTATACATAAAAGGAAATTTTCTTTGTTCGTTATGGGGGGGGAGAGGAGGGGAGGGAACACTATTAGATAGGTAGAGACAACTACTGATTTGGGTGGAGAGAAGGGCAATGTACCAAATGTGAGTGATCAACATGGTGGCACTGAGGAAGAGGAAGACATAGAGAGGTACATGGGAGGTACAGACAACATTAAACTTTTTGCACATACATTACTACATTGTCAGTGAAAGCCAACATGGACATATGGGTGGATAGATGGGTGGACAGGCTGAACTATTAGGTATATCTATGGGGGGGGGGTTGGAGCTTTGGTAGCATAGTGCCTAAGGCACTTGACTGCTAACCAGAAGGCTAGCGGTTCAATCCCACCAGCCATTCCTTGGAAGGAAGATGGGGCAATCTACTTCCGTAGTGATACTGCCTTGGAAATCCAAGGAGGGGTTGCTATGAGTTGGGTCCTACTTGACGGCACATAACAACAACAACAACATGTGGGGTACCCAAGACCATGTATAGGGTTGGCAGACAATGTTTCTACAAGTGTATTGGTATGTTCTGTAAGAATTCCCAGGTATAGATCTTAAAAGCTTCCAAGCAGCCATCTAGATGCAATGATGGGTCTCTTTGTCCAGAGTAAAGAAGAATGAAAACAATTCCATGAAACAAAGATTCATGGAAACAATTAGTCCTCGTGACTGTATACCATGCAATCTACAGCCTATATGACTATGAGACCAGAAGAACTAGATCATGCCTGGCTACCACTGTCAAACGCTCAGGGGGGATCTCTGTGGGAGATCCTGAATAGAGAGGAAGAACAATGTGGAACAAAACTCAAAGTCATTTGAAAAAAAAAGGTGGGGGGACCAGGTTTGCTGGCCTGATAGAGCTTGGTGGAACTACTGAGACTATGGCCCCAAGCTGCCCTTCAGGTCTGGAATTGAACCCACA
>NW_006921713.1:7895809-7898368 GCF_000298275.1 Orycteropus afer afer | reverse complement strand
ATTAAAAAAAAAAAAAAAAAAAAGGACAAGCTTTCCTGGTCTGATAGAGCCTGATGGAACCACTGAGATTATGACCCTTAGCTGCCTCAGGTCTGGAATTGAACCCACTCCTGTGGATTGCAGCAACAGATAAGATAGCCATATGAGCTGAACATTTACATTAGGTAGGTACACTCCTTTGATAGAACAATCATGGGAGAATAGAAGGACTGACTTTGTATGCACAGGGAGACAGCTTGGGGGCAGGAGTGCATGGAGGGAAACACAGGCATTGTGGTAAATTATGGTCAATGAGACAAAGTATATGTCAGCTGCTGTATGGAAAGTGAATTTGCTATGTAAACTTTCATCTAAATCACAATTTAAAACAAAAAAGAAAAAAATGTTCAAAAAAAGGGAATATATTATTATGATGTGAGTATCTGAAGGCAAGAAACTTGCTCCATTTTGGACCTCAGTGATTAAAAGTACAATAACTACATTTAAAAATTATCAATGGAATACATCTAAGGAATGGATATTGTATTCTACATATGAAGGAAAAACTAGGTCAAATGGGCATATTAATCATTTTTAACTTTCTGAGACCTGGGAATATCTAGCTACTTTCAGATCTAGCTGTACTTTATCAATTTTGAATATTAATTAAAACCAAGAAGATTCCATGAGTAAATCCTGAGGAGATTAAACTGAAACTAAGATTAAGAGATACCATAGCTATTCTACATTTCTCTAAACACGTCATTCTCAAGTACACAGACAAAATGCCTACCTTCAAATGACAGCCAAATTCAGGGGTTCTGCTCATAACATCATAATCTCCTGGAAGCCACATCAAAACTTGGTATATGTATTTGATACAGCAGTGGAACAGAATTGAGAATCCAGAAAAAGATCCATCAACCTATGTTCATCTGATCTTTGACTAAGGGCTGAAACCCATTAAATAGGGAGAGACAGAGTTTTTAACAAATGGTTCTGGCAAAACTGGATATCGTTTTGCAGAAAAATGAAACAAGATCCATACCTCACACCATACACAAAATCTATCTTAAGATGGAAAGGCAATATAACAAAAGTGTGTGACCTAAAGTGATCAAACACCTAAATGTAAAGCCTAAAATTATAAAGTTCACCAAAGATAAAATAGGGGCAAACTTAGAGGCCCTAATTTATGGCATAAATAGAATATAAAGCATAACCCAAGATGCACAAAGCAGAAGATAAACTAGGTGACTGGGTCCTTCTAAAAATTAAATTCTTATGCCCATCAAAAAGATTTCTCCAAAAGAGAATGTATAGATTGGAAAAAAAAAATATATTTGACAACAACATATCCAAAAAGTGATTTATCTCTAAAATTCATAGAAAACTTCCAACACCTCAACCTGAAAAAGACAAACAATCCAATTCAAAAATGGGCAAAGGACATGAGCAGACACTTCATCAAAGACGACATTCAGGTAGCCAACAAACACATGAAGAAATGTGTCACTATCATTAGCCATTGTTGTTGTTGTTATGTGCTATCGAGTTGGACCCGACTCAAAGTGACCCCTCCTTGGGTTTCTGAGGCAGTATCACTATGGAAGTAGATTGCCCAACCTTCCTTCTGAGAAGTGGCTGGTGGGTTTGAACTGCCAGCCTTCTGGTTAGCAGTCAAGTGCCTTAGGCACTACGCTATCAGAGCTCCTTTATTAGGCATTAGAGAGATGTCAATCTAAACAACGAGTTATCATCTCAGCAAAACAATAGTAGCAAAGTTTAACAAGACAGAAAACAACAAATGCTGGCAAGGATTTGGAGAAACTGGAGCTCTTGTACACTGCTGATGAGACTGTAAAATGGTACAACCATTGTGGAAAATAGTAAGTAACTTAAAAAGTTAGAAATAGAATACCCTTTGATCCAGCAATCCCACTACTGGGAATATATCCTAAAGAGGTGAGATCCAGGACATGAATGGATATATGCACACACATGTTCATCACAGCACTATTCACAATAGCAAAGAGATGGAAACAACCTAAGTGTTCATCAACAGATGAATGGTTAACCAAACTATGGTACATACACATATGGAATACTATACAACATCAAAGAAAGAAGAATCTGCCAATCACCTCATCATGTGGATGAAACAGGAGGACATCATACTGAGTGAAATAAGTCAGTTACAGAAGGGCAAATATTGTAGGAGTCTATTATTATAAAAAGTTGAGGAAAGGTTTACATAGGGAAGGAAGTTTTCTTTGTTGGTTACCAGGGATGGGAGGAGGGGAGGAGAGGGAAAACAGCTGACTAACTAAGAGACCTGTGTTGATTTGGGTGAAGGGAAAGACATTATAACAAAAGTATGTGACCAGAACTATCACTAAGGAAAAGGAAGACACAAAGAGGTGTACAAGAGGTCAGAAAACAAAGGTAAATACACAACACTGCATTATCAGTAATAACAAACACGCTCTGGTAGCATAGTGCCTAAGGCACTTGACTGCTAATCAGAAGGCTGGCGGTTCAAACCCACCAGCCACTCCTTGGAAGGAAGATGGGGCAATC
>NW_006921713.1:7893128-7895234 GCF_000298275.1 Orycteropus afer afer | reverse complement strand
GTAGTGATACTGCCTCAGAAACCCAAGGAGGGGTCGCTACGAGTCAGGTATGACTCGACGGCACATAACAACAACAATAACAACAGGGGACAAAGGATAACTTCTTACCCACAACCAATTACTTTGACGGAGCGAGTCGCTGGGTCTGTAGGCTCAGGACCATGGTTGCAGGGGACATCAAGCTCAATTGGCACAACATACTACACAAAAACATTGTTCTACATCCCACTTTGTGAGTAGCAATTGGGGTCTTAAAAGCTTGCGAGTGGCCATCTGAGATGCAATGATTGGTCTCATCACATCAGAGCAAAGAAGAGTAAAGAAAATAAAAGATGGAAACAATAAATCCAAGGGACTAATGGCCTCTGGGAAGCTCAGCCTACGTGACTCTAATGTCAGAAGAACTAGATGGTGCCTGGCTACCACTGCCAGCAATGCAGAAAGGGATCAAAATGGGAGATCCTGGATTGAGTGGGAGAAAAAATGTGGAGCAAAATTCAAAAACATAAAAAAGACAGGGATTACTGGTCAGAAAGAGACCGGTGAAACTCCTAAAATTATAGCTTTGAGTCACCCTTTAGGTCTGGAATTAGACTTACTCCCATGGCCTTGTTGTTGTTGTTGTTATGTGCCGTCGAGTCAGACCCGACTCATAGCGACCCCTCCTTGGGTTTCTGAGGCAGTATCACTACGGAAGTAGATTAACTCAGCCAAGTAACCATCAGGCCTATGAGCTGAACATCTACAACAAAGAAACACACTCTTTAGTGCAGTCAACCATGGGAGATCAGAAGGGCAGCAGGAGAAAGCTGGGCAGGCAGGAATGCAAAGGAAGGACACAGGGAAGGGGTAACCAGAGGGAGGAGGAGAGAGGAGAGTTGTTATACCATGACATGTCATGGAACAAAACGTGTATGAACTACTGAATGTAAAACAAATACGCTTTGTAAAATTGTACCCAAATCACAATAAAAAATAAATAAAAACTTGGTATATGTATGTGTGTGTATACACACATATATATGCTATTGCTAGATGCTGCCAAACCATTTTTGACTCACAGTGAAGCCATATGACACAGTAGAAGAGTCTCATAGGGTTTTCTTGGCTGTAATCTTTATGAAAGCATATCACCAGGTCTTTCTGCCATAGAGCCACTGGGTGAATTCAAACCATCAACCTTTTGGTTAGCAGCCAAACGCTTAACTGTTTGTACCACCAGGGCTCCTTAGATAGACAGATAGAGAGAAAGATAAAGCTTTATTTGTTGCTGGGATACAGTCTGACCCCTAAGAAACCTTATGGCCTGTCTCTTGAAGTCCTAATATTGCACAGAACCTCAGAATGCAAGAACTAGATGAAACTTAGAAAACTTTAGACACTATCCATTTAGCACTTTCATTTATTTGAGAGAGCAGAAAGCATGTCCTGAGACACTAAGTGGCCTTCCCAAGGTGACCTATTCAGGACTGGAGCTCAAGTCTTCCAAGTCTCAGTTTAATGTGCTTTTCATTACATCACCAACTGCATCACCAGCTGAATTGAAGTTGGTTTCACAGAGCCCCAGATGTGCAATTTAGCACTCTCATGTCACTTGGCATGCCTTGGACTATATAGATCTCTGATAGAGATTAAATAAAATGAAATCCATCCATTTCCTGCTCACCTCCTTGTTAAGAAAGAGCCTCAGAATCTTGATGGGCTCAGAGCCAACACATTATATGGCCAAAGCCCTGCTCCAATAGGTTTAATGGAGTCAAGTGGAGGTAAAAAGCTCTAGGCCTCTGTGATTTTGGTTGTACCATTCAGGGCTCATGTTGATACATAAAACAATGATTTAGCAGTACGCTCTATGTGTGAAAGGCATCTGAAAGAACAGTGCCAGAATTTTCCCAGCAAATCAAGAGCCCTGGCACCATAATACTGTTTGCCCTCAATATTTTTATAAAGGATTATTTTCTTTCTTTCTTTTTTTACTGCTTGTTGGTTAATTTGGTAACAAGGGAGCTATAGTATATCATCTCCCTTATTACCAAATTAACCAACAAGCAGTAAAAAAAGAAAGAAAGAAAATAATCCTTTATAATTTTCTTTCTTTTTTTTTTT
>NW_006921713.1:7889699-7892799 GCF_000298275.1 Orycteropus afer afer | reverse complement strand
TGAGTCGGGTCTGACTCAATGGCACATAACAACAACAACAACAACAGTATGTTATCTCACCCAACCCCTTCATTTTCAGATGAAGTAGATGAAGTCCAGAAGGGTTTCATGTCTTTACTAAGATCAGACCATGAGGGAAATCTACTTCCATAGTGATACTGCCTCAGAAACCCAAGGAGGGGTCGCTATGAGTCGGGTCTGACTTGATGGCACATAACAACATCAATAACAACAACAACAACAACAACAGTATGTTATCTCATGCAACCCCTTCATTTTCAGATGAAGTAGATGAAGTCCTGAAGGGTTTCATGTCTTTACTAAGATCACACCATGGGGTGTGGGACAGCATTCAGGTGTCCTCACTCCCAGCCCAGCATTCTTTCCACTCACCACCATGCCTCAAGAATGGTGGTAATTTTTCTGAACTCTTATTTTCTAGTCTCTAGCTCTTAAAGGCAAAGTAATAAAGGTATACAATTCCAGGCAGGAGACTTGAATTCTTGCCCCTTGTTTACAATTTTCTAGCTCTGAAAACTATTAACTCTACAACTTTGTGTCTTTGGTGTGTCACTTCTAATGTCTTCAGCTCTTTTGTCTGAAAAAGACAATGCTTCATACCATCTTGTTTGCCTGACGTGGGAAGCTTCAGGGGTGATTCTTTGACATGCTCTCCCCATCTGTACATTTCCTCTGATTAATACCCTGGCTACTATGCTATTGAATTCTATCATCTGAGTGATGAAATCACAAATTTCACAAAAGCTTTTCTCCAGTCTGTTTTTAAAAACTATTTGTTACACACTTTTCCTAGAGACATAATAGAAATAATTTCGCATAGGATTGGAAATACTGAATATTTTTTCCCCAATTTTAGAAGCTATCTAGCTAGAATCCAGTGTTAGAGAAAAGAGGTAAACATATTTAAATATTAGATGCTTAACAGTATGGCTTGGATAGACTAAATAGTTATATCTACAAAGTGAATTCAAAATGGCCAACCCAGTGTAGTGTGGTCAACGTGGCAGGCCATGAGAAGGACAAATCTCCTCTGGGCTTACCAATGAGTTCATCCAGGATTAAACCCAAGAGCTTTTCTCATTAGTGAGATATCCTACACTCCAATGAATGAAAAAACCTAGGCAATTCCCAAAAGTACGCAGTAGAAAGAAAATAAAAAGAAGAAATAAATAGGTTAAAGAAGAAAAGAAATACAGTGTGTATGATGCATATGCATACCCATACTACAACAAGCAGTGTAGTGTTGTGTTTAAGAGCAAGGATACTGCTGTCACACTACCACCACTAGCACTTCCACCAGCTGCCAACGAGTTGATTCCAACACACAGTAACCCCATGTATGTTAGAGGAGAACTGTGCTCCATGGGGTTTTTAATGGGTGCTTTTTCAGAAGCACATCACCATTCTTCTCATCTGAAGTGCCTCTCAGTGGACTGAAACCTCCAAACCTTTTCAAGCACGTTAACCATTTGTAACACCCACGGACTCCACAGTCACACTACCAAATCCTGGATTCACCACTTCCTAAGTAGTGAGACAATCTTTTCAAGACACATGAATTATTTCATTCTTGCCAACAATGACTGCCTTTTTTAACAAAAATGATTTGAAAAAGTTCTAAAAGTTTCCTTTGACAGATGTCAATATGCAATACAATACAAATATAAAATACAATACAAAAATATTAAGCCATGTTATTGAATAAAGTAATCAGAAATATCAGTTTCCTAAGAAGCCAACTGCAATCCTTTTCTCTTACTTCTGTAAAATGATACCTAGTAGAGAAACTCATGAAAAACTAATTTAAAGAACAGGCAGCAATAATAATGAATAATTACTTGAAAAAGTTTAAAAATAATTGCTCCTCCGGTCAATTAAACATTTTCTCTGAAATGGTGCTTATACCATTAATTTATTTTGCAAACCATTCCTCATGAATCATAAAAGGTTAGAGTTTGGGCTAGCTTATATCTTAAGTATTTAAATTCTAAATTGGTGATGTTAAATTAATGATATATACAAGAACCTTGAAGACTGACTGAAATAAATTTAAAATGTTTACTCTTCTACTTGTGGGGAGGATTTGCTTTAGCTCAATTTACAGTTTCAGCTGAGCTGCATTCATTTGAGGAGTAAAAGAGGATGTGTGTCAACTTACATCTATTAAAAAGAAAATGTCACCCCCCCTTGGCCTCACAATGAAAAATTTCAGAGAGTTAGTACTCAAATTCCATTTCACAACGGAATGTCATGAGTTAGTTTTATCTTATATGAAAAGAAATAGAGGAGGGCTGTAGGAAGTCACCCAACAATCTCTGCTTAGATATAAGTAGGTAGAGAACATTAATCTTTCTCCAGAAAGATATTATTTCTGACCAATTGTCAAATCAGTGGGCATTCTACAGGGCTCTACCACCAGCTGTGATGACCTCCTGTCTTCTTAGTGTACCTTTTCACCAAGCAGTATCAACATGTCAGGCCATGGCCAGAGAACAATTCTCTGGATTTACCAATGGGTTCATCTTGGATTAAAACCAGGACCGTGTTTTCATTAGTAACATTGTTGTTGTTGTTGTTATGTGTCATTGTCCTACCTCAAAAGAATAAAAAGCCCATACAGTTGGCCAAAATGCTCAGGAGCTAGAAAACATACAGAGGAAACACATAAAACAGGTAAAGCGAGGAGACAAGGAATACAGTATGCATTATAGACACATTCATACTACAAGAGATGTGTAATGTGGTGTTTAAGAGAAAAGACATGGCAATCAGATTACCTATGTTCAAATCCTAGAGCCACCCATTCCTAAACTGTGTGATTTTACAAGTAATTTAATCTTTCTTAGTATCAGTTTCTTCTTCACCACAAATAAATAAATAATAATAGTACCTATCTCATTGGATTGTTGGAAGGATCAAATGGTTCAATATACAAAGAAGATTTAGAACTGTTCCTGTTTTATAATGAGTATTATGTTAGCTTCTGCTATTGCTGTTATTATTATTAGAATAAAAATAATTAGAAAGGAGCTCTGGTAGCATAGTGGCTAAAGCACTTGACTGCTAACCAGAAGGCTGG
>NW_006921713.1:7851398-7889599 GCF_000298275.1 Orycteropus afer afer | reverse complement strand
ACTTCCGTAGTGATACTGCCTCAGAAACCCAAGGAGGGGTCGCTATGAGTTGGGGCCGACTCGACGGCAAACAACAACAACAACAACAACAACAAATTATTAGAATATATGAGAGAATGTCAGCGTTTTCAGGAACATTTGGGTCATCTAATCTTTTTCATTTACAGTGGAAAACTCTGAAGTCTGGGTAGATGCTGCCACTCTTTGACATGTTAAAGTCAGAGACCAGGTACCCCCCAAGTTCTAGATCTCTGATCTCCAAGAATACCACCAGTCTATATTTTTCTTGTCTTGTCTCAAACTGTGAAAGTTTAGGGACATTTGTTTTTTTCTATTATGATTAGTTATAACTATTGTATACCCTGATGAGGATTTTTTAAATTGTGGTAAGGGATCAATCACACTACACGATAAAATTCACTTTGTGAGGAAAGCAAAAGATGAGCTCATATTGCCATCATTTAAAATTTGGGTCTAGAATAAATAATTCCTCAAAATGACTCCCAATCCAACTTCCCAGAGCTTTGCTTCGAACACTATGTGATTCTATTTAAAATTCCTTTAGAGGGTGATGGCACAATACTTCCTTAGGGAGCCAGCAATGCTGCCTTTGGATGCCAATTAATCAAGTGTGCTGAACAATGAAGATGTTTCTTATTTGGGCAATGGTGCACAAAACACAGTAATGGAAAAGAAATTCTTGACTTTCCTAATGTCCAAGACCCTTAGTCACCTTTGAAATGTGGGAGACCTGCCAAGGTGCTACAGGAAACCCATGTGTTATAAGAAGAGGTTAGACAGGTGAAACTCCCCAGTGGGAAGGAACAAAGCAACTCTTCTGGAGAATGTTATTGACGCTGGAATTGTGTTTAACTTCAAGCACATATTTCCATGCTATACTTAAGTTAAAATAACTTTTTTTTTCTTGTTTTTTAAGAAAATAAGATTCTACAAAAGAATCTTGATAAAAGAAGGAAAAAGATGGAACAAAATTTCAATTTCCAGTGGAATACGGGCTTTATAGAGCCACTGAAGCTGAATGGATATCTGAAACTACTGCCCTGGGATAATCTTTAAACTTTAATCCTTAAACCACAACTAGCCACTGAAGTCTTCTTTGAACCAAAAAGTAGCTTAATTAGTAAAGTAGGCTTGCTTTGAGCACTGTGCTCTTTTAATGAATTATCTATGTGAGACCAAATTCATAATGACAACTCGAAAGGTTGGATGGAAGCTTAAGAGGTAATGAATTTCAGATAGTGGGGGTGGAATAATGTGGAAAAGGATAGCAAGAATGAAAGCACAACTTGAAGAATGTAATTGTGGTGGTTAAGTTTGTGTGTCAACTTGGCTGGGCCCGGTTGAGTGGCTGGGCAGCTGGATGTAGTATTCCCCATGATGAAACTGGTAATCAAATCCATGGTGGAATCTACTGTGACCAGGTGAGTAGCTGTCTTAGGGACGTGGTCCACTTCCTGCATATAAGGAGAAGCTTTGGGGAATGGTCTCTAGCTTATGGCATACTTGAATCCTGTATGAAGCTATGTCGTTGTTTAGCAGCCTGCCATGCTCTGCTGACCTCGGGATTTTCAATAGATTTGAATTAATGATCTGCCATGTGGTCTGGTAACATCAGAACTTTGCCTTCTTACTTGTCAACCTTGGACTTGTCAGTCACAGTATCTAGCAGCTGTCTGAGTGAACAAAAGCTTCCAGCTGCAGTGGACTGGGAGCAGGAGGCAGAGCTGAAGCCCAAGGTTGAGGGGACTTCACCTACCCCCTAGTGCATGGCACTTCAAACTTGGACTTAAAGCCTCCAAACTGTAAGAGAATAAACTTGTTTCTTCAAGCCATCCCATTTGTGGTATATTCTTGTCAGAGCGGTATTAGGTAACCACAACAGTAATCAAATGTCATTAAATGGTATATGTAAAAATTGTTGAAATGGTGTATCTTTAGTTATGTATACTTTCACAAAAATTTTAAAAAAATCGAATAAAATCCTATTCTTTTCCATAGATGTTCAGTATGTTAGAATGTAGCTCACTATGGACTTTTGAAATTAAATGGTAGGACTTTTCCACAGAAAATGTCAAGACAAGTTGAAGGCTAGCTTATCACCAAGTACGTTGCTGTTTTTTCTTTATGCCTACTAAAAGTTTTAAGGCTAAGACTTGCTTTTCTGACACTCATTTTCGTTTAAAGGCTGGCAACATTACTTAAGAGCTATGCTAAAGCTAGCCAAACAATGACTGGCAAAGATTTCTCTAGAACATTTCACTCTGAGTTGAAACCTTTTTCTTCCTATAGACTTTCAGATTTATCAAGAGAAATCCTGGGCATATAAATTCAAGAAGCCATTGGTCAAGAATCCCAAATGACCTGGGTATGATATCAAAGGAAAAAAATAAGGAGGCTTTCCTCATGATATTGACCTCCTGCCATTTTCTTGATTTGTTCTTCCCTCTTCTGGAGCTGCTCCATATGCTCTCTTATACCTTGTATGCTCAACAAAATCAATGCATTGGAAATACTCCCCTGCAGCTACCATATTTCACCACTCCTTCTAACAGTTCTAATGAAAGGAAGCAAAAGAGGCAAACACGTATGAGTTAGGGAGCTGGTTTCAGTTATAGAGTTTGGGAATGGAGATTATGAGGATTATCCTACATGAAAAAAAAGGGGAGTATGATTTAGTCTTTCAGTAATTGTGGCAGAAGTCTTCAATTGGAGATTTCTTAGAGCAATTATGTCAAATTGATTGACAGAAGACTCAGGATGTCTGGGTGAAGATTTTGCCTGGGGGAGATGGGTACTTCATAATTCCATCATATTAAGTGTGTGAGAGCGGAAACCCAAGGAAGGTTCTCAATGAGTTGGGTCCAACTCGACGGCATATAACAACAACAACAACAACAAGTGTGTGAGATGGAGAAAGTAGTGGACACTGTTGACTTATTCCACAATACATCTCTGTTTTCAGAAAACCCATGATCCACACCTGTCATGTAAATAAAGCCCTTTCAAATAGGGAACATTGTGATTTCCTGGGTCCTGGGCCAAAGAGGAATTTGGGTGGTAGAGGAATTTGGGTAGTATAAACAGTTAATAGGAGCTCTGGTAACACAGTGGCTAAAGCATTTGACTGCTAACCAGAAGGCTGGCGGTTCAAACCCACCAGCCACTCCTCGGAAGGAAGGTTGGGCAATCCTACTTCCATAGTGATACTGCCTCAGAAACCCAAGGAGGGGTCGCTATGAGTCGGGTCCGACTCGACGGCACATAACAACAACAACGACAAACAGTTAATACCCTCACCTGCTAACCTAAGGGGTGGGGGTTCAAGTCCACCCAAGGAGACTTGAAAGAAAGGCCTGGTGATCTACTTCTAAAAAAATTAGTCATTGAAAACTCTACAGAGCACACATGGGGTTGCCTAGAGTTGGAATCAATTTGATGGCAACTAGTTTGGTATTTTGGTTTGAGCCCAAGGAGAGACTAGGGAAATGAAAGAGACATGGGATATAACATGAGGAGGAGAAAATGAACTGTCAGGAAGTTTAGTTAGTAATAAGGAGTTTGCTGATGTAGCTCCTGGACCACAATTTGGGGAACAGCTCTCTGGGGCTTTGGTTAAGTTAGATGATGCATCCCTGAAAAAAAGGTTGGTTTTGAGGAACCAGAAATTTATACTGGTTGGCAGGGAAAATTTATTACTAGTTGGCTGCTGATCAGAAAACAGTGAGACCAGAAGTATATCTAATCAGGGAGAACACAGGAAGTTGGAAGGTAATGCATAATGCAAAGTGTTTTGGTTCTCTAGTGCTGCTATAAAGACATACCACAAGCAGATATATTCTCTTACAGTTTGGGAGGCTAGAAGTCTGAGTTCAAAGTGCTAGTTCTAGGGGCTGGGTGAAGGCACTTCAACCTTAGGCTTCAACTCTGCCTCTTGCTCCCAGCCCACTCAAGCTTGAGGTGTCTCTTAACTCAGGCAGCTGCTGACTGCTGAGGCTGAGAAAGCCAAGGTTGACAAGTCAAATGACACAGTCCCAAGGTTATCAAGCATCACGGCGGGCCACTAGTTCAAGTTCAGAAACAGCCCCAAGATTGGCAGGCAACATGGCAGACTGCTGAATGAAGACTAGGCTAAATGCTGGATTCAAGTATGCCAAAAAGCTCAGACATTTCTCAAAGCTTTTCCATATATACTAGAAGCAGACCAAATCCCAAAGGCAGCTACTCAGCCACTCACAGGACATTCCACCATAGACCTGGTAATCACAGAGTTGATTACCAGGCTCATCATGGGGAATAAATACATCCAGATGTCCAGCTACTCAAAACCAGACCCAGCTAAATTGACACATAACCTTAACTACTACACAAAGGTGTTGGGCAAAGTCATCTGACAAATATGTGTCCTATGTTTCTGGTGTTTCTATAGCATTTCTTTAGGATCACTGTGTTTTGTGATGCTGTTTCCAGACCAGATTAGAATAGAGGTCAAACTTTTTATTTTACTTATTTAGCTAAGGCACCCACTGACCTTTTCCAATATTCTAAAATATGCTTGACTCTTGAGCCACAATTTTAAGCCAGGTGAGGACCAGAGTTTATTTAATCCAAACACCATTACCCTCTTTCCTCGTCCTCAAGGGGCCAGCACCATGAACTCCACATGAATCTTTACAGGGAAGCTGAAAGAAACGTGTAATCATCGCTCCCTGCTGTACTGTGTGGGGGCTAGAACTCTGCTGTTCCTTCTTTGTCAGGGGATCCTAGCTCTTTCTCTCCCTCTGTAGGTTGATGTTTCCATGGGAACATGCTCTTTAATGCTTTGGAAATTATTGTGCATTTATACTGTTAACTCTTTCTTGACCAGGGTAGATATTTTCCAAACCAAATCCAAACCAAACACACTGCCATCAAGTCGGACCCAACTCATAGTGACCCCCAACTTGGGTTTCGAAGCAGTATCACTATGGAAGTAGATTACCCAACTTCCTTCCGAAGAGTGGCTGATGGGTTTGAACCACCAGCCTTCTGGTTAGCAGTCAAATGCCTTAGGCACTATGCCACCAAAGCTCCCAGATATTTTTCAACCCCTCTGAAAATAATTCCATTTTCTAATTCTTTTTACTGGAAACTTTTAAAAAAGTTATTAACACCTGATGCCCTTATTTTCTCACCAGACCTCATTCCTTAACCCATGAAATCTTGGCTTTTGCCCCTATCTTCTGACTAAAACTATTCTTACAAGGTCATCAATAATCCAAGTAAGGTCAACTAAAACAAATCTATAGCCTTTGCTCTATCATCATCCTACTTGGCATTTTACAGCATTTAACAATTGACATGCCCAACTTTTTGGCAACTCCCCCATCCTTTTATTTTTTTTTCTTCAAGTAGGATATCTTGGTTCTCCTCATGCTTTCCAAGCCAGTTCTCTTTCCCCCTTTTTATCCATTTTCTCTTAAACTCTCTAATTTAGGGATATCCCAAGACTCAGTGTTGACTTCACACACTCTGCTTCTGAGATTTGTTCACTGCCAGTGTCAACAGTCACCTCCACAATAAAGCTTCTTAAATCTTGATCATAGTCCCACATTACCTAACCTTTAGTTCTATATTTCTGGCTAGATCTATCTACCTGAATGTCCTGATACCATGTTAAACTTTACACAACTGTGTCCCAGCCAAGCTTCTCTACATCTTTTGGCAATGAGACCACTACTCTCACAGCTTTAAAAATCCAGCCCAGTTTTAACTTCCCCCTCTCTGTTACAATTTCATCTTTACAACGTGAATGAAAAGGAGCGTATTCTATCTGCTCTTGTGAATTGCATTCCTAGAACCAATCAAATCAGGCAAAATATCAACTGTAGTTTGTCATTATGTACAAAATCAGCTGACTGACATTACCCCTTTTTCAGCATGCAGTTTTAGCGTTTTGTCTTCCAAGGTAAATTAATCTTATGACTTTCTAATGTAAAAGTGAAACTGCCTGGAAGCCATATTTCTGCTCTGATTACTCAAATAAGGCAACTTTAATACTGCTACCATTTATTGGGCACATGCTAGGCTCTGTTCTAGAGGCTCTACATTATTTTAAATGCTCACAACAATGATGCAATAGGTAATATTACAAAAGCCCATAGTCAGTGGCACCGGGAGTTGAACACATTCAATTCTGAATTATTCTAAAGCCCATCTTCCTTCTATTGCCTCACACTAAGAAACAATGGTAAGGAGAAAAGAAAACAAAGAAGCCAGAAATTTCTAACATGGAGGATCTAAACCCAGACCTGAATGGCACCAAAGCCTGGGTTCTTAGTCATTATTTATACTACAGACCATAAGCCCATCCACTGCTTTTAATTGTTCCTTATGCCAGTATCTTAAAGGCCTACGGGGAGAAGGGCTAAACACACAATCCCTCTACAGCCCTGAGTAAGACTGGAGGCACATTGCTGGTCAGGAGAGTTGTTCATGGAATAACAAGAGAACTCCAGTCTCTAGGGGCTGTCATTCTGTCATCTTTCACAAGCACTAACCTAAAAAAGTGAAGAAATGGAATTAATTTGCCTCATAAGAAAACAGTAGACAAACCACGAAGCAGTAAGTTTGACTAGATATATCACGGAATTAATTCTCAGATCACGCTCTGGGAAGAAGTCAGTTAAGAGAGGCAAGGACTATATTCTGGGAGCTCTTGTTAGAAGCACACAACAAGAGCTAGAATATTTATTTGGCTCACTTAAGAATGGAAAAAGTTTATCCTGGTTTTGCACAGAATGTCTTAGTTCTCTCAGGACTTAAAATATAATATTATTTCTTTGGCTCTACAATCAACTATCAGTTCCTCTTGATAAGGGAAGTAGAACCATACTTATGATCTAGGCAATCAAAACATATATTATTCTTAATAGTCATCCATCTTGAACCCTCCACAGAGTCACACTATAGAATACTCACGTCCCCTAGAAATGTGTTCCTTTCTTGTTTCCAGTGTGCTACATTATATTGTTCTCATTCATCTTTGCCTCCCTCTACTTTAGCTCTCCTTTGCTGGCTGCTTTATCCTTTTCTTTGTTGTCATTGTTAGGTGCTATCGAGTCGGCTCTGACTCAAAATAACCCTATGTACAACACAACGAAACACTGCAAGGTCCTGCATCATCCTCACAATAACTGCTATGTTTGAGCCCTTTTTTGCAGCCACTGAGTCAATGCATCTCATGGAGGGTCTTCTTTTTCATTGACCCTCTACTTTACCAAGCATGAGATCCTTGTCCAGGGACTGGGCCCTTCTAACAACATGATCAAAGTCTGTGAGATGAAGTCTAGCCATTCTCGCTTCTAAGAAGCATTCTGTCTTTCCAAGACATTTGTTCATTCTTCTGCCAGGCCATGGTATTCTTCACCAACAACACAATTCAAATGCATCAGTTCTTCTGCAGTCTTCCTTACTCATTGTCCTGCTTCCACATGCATATGAAGCTTTGGAAAGTACCAGGGCTTGGATCAGGCACACCTTAGTCTTCAAAGTGACATCTTTGCTCTTCAACACTTTAAAGAGGTCTTTTGCAGCAGATTTGCCCAGTGCAATATGTTGTCTGATTTCTTGATGCTGCTTCCATAGATGTTGATTGTGGGTCCAAATAAAATGAAATCCCTGAAAAGTTCAAGCTCTTCTGTTTATCATGATGTTGCTTATTGGTCTGTTTGTGAGGATTTTTGTTTTCCTCATGTTGAGGTCTGATCCATACTGAAGGCTGTGGACAATGATCTTCATCAGTAACTGCTTCAAGTCTTTTTCACTTACAGAAAGCAAGACTGTGTTACCTGCATATCACAGGTTGTTAATGAGTTTTTTTCCAATAGTGATGCTGCATTCTTCTGCATATAGTCCAGCTTCTTGGATTATTTGCTATGCATACAGATAGAATAAGTATGGTGAAAGGATACAAGCCTGGAAAACACCTTTCCTGACTCAATGGCACATAACAAGAACAATAGAATTCTCTTTTTTTGTTTGAATGACTGCCTCTTGGTCTATGTACAGGTTCCTTATGGTATATTGGCTTGGTTCCATATACCAATGTTATCCATAACTTGTTATGATCCACAAAGGTATTCACAGTATGCCTTTGCAGAGTCAATAAAACACAGGTAAATATCTTTCTGGTATTCTCTGCTTTCAGCCAAGATCCATCTGACAGCAGCAATGATATTCCTTGTTCCATGTCCTCTTCTGAATCCAGTTTGAATTTCTGGCAGTTCCCTGTCTATGTATGTATTGGTGTGACTATTTTTAATCATTTTCAGCAATTTTATTTGCATGTGATATTAATGATATTGTTCGATAATTAATGCATTCTATTTGATCATCTTTCTTTGGAATGGACAGAAATATGGATCTCCTCTAGTCAGCTGGCGAGGTAGCTGTCTTCCAAATTTCTTGACATAGACAAGTGAGCACTTCCAGTGTTGCATCTATTTGTTGAAAAAAAATCTCAATTTGTATTCTGTCAATCACTGGAACCTTGTTTTGACCAAAACTGACCACAACTTGTCTGTCAGTTTGTCATACTATGATGGCTTTGGTGTTGCTGTGATGCTGGGAACTATGCCACTAGTATTTCAAATACCAGCAGGGTCACCTGTCATGGTGGACATGTTTCAGCAGAGCTTCCACACTAAGACAGACTAGGAAGAAGAACATGGTGGTCTACTTCTGAAGCTGGCCATTAAAATCTTATGTATGCTTTTCTTTAGTTGGGGTCTTTTGGGAAATTGAGTACAGGTTATCTGTTCTTCCTTCACATCCAACAGGTAACACTCATTCTCATGGCATCAATTCCTGTTCTAAGTGGATGACTTCTAATTCTGTACCTCTTTCCTGATTCTCTGTCATCTCCCACTTCCATCTCTTGCTGGCCATTTCCATTTCCATTTCACCCTACTACAAACTCCTGGTGCCTGGAATGGATTTGCTTTATCTTTCCCCACAATATAACTGGCTTTCTAATTCAGATCTTTAAATGAGTTAATATTTACTAAGCACTTGGAATGATGCCTGGCACACAGCAGACACTCAATAAATATCAACTATCTTTATTCCTTTAGGCTTAAAATCTCCCAGGTGTCACTGATATCTTCCTTTTATTAGTTTCTCATGTCCAATTATCTCCCAAAACTTTATTTTCTTTGCAAAAGAATTCTTGCATTTGTCCCTTCCTTTCTACTCCCATAGCCGTCATTCTAGACCAGGTCTTCATCACTTTTTACCCAGATACCTGCAACAGCTCTTCCCAAGCCCTCTGCTTTACATCATCCCAATCTGAATCCCATTCCCACTTAATCTTACTGTAAGAATTCTGAGTGCTATGGAACACCTGCTTAAAAATCTCCAATGGTTCCCCACTAACCAGAGTAAAAAGTCTGCTCTCAGTCAAAGCCCTTGACGTCTTGGTTCCATATACCTGTTTGGAGTTCTCTTGTCCTCTCTATCAACCCTTGCTGAAGCCAAATGGCTCCTTCTCTGTCCTCTGAACATGACTTGTAGTTTTCTGCTTCCATTTTCTTCAACTGAGTGTAATCCAAATCTTGTTTATGCTTACAAACTCAGATTAAATTTTACCTCCTCTCTACCCTTTCCTGATGGCCTAAGGTGCTCCTCTCATCTCTCCTGCCATTTCTAATCTTTAATCCACATTTCAACATTTTTTTTTCTTGACCTAACCTGTTTTTTTCCTTTCATTAACTTTTTATACTTCTGAATCTGTTTCCATGATAGGAAGAAAGAAATCACTATCTGTTGCCTGCAGAATCCAAACTAGTGCCTTGCTTGTGGTAAGTATTCAATAAATACCTATTGATTTGTTTTGAACATACAGATAAAGAGTCTTGAAAGCCTCCCCTGCTGCATTCTCATCTCCTGCCTCACCTCACCCCACCCCTTCAGTGCCATACATACAACGTACATACACTGTCTTAGACGTGTATGTATGTATGTGCATACACACACACACACACACACACAAACTGGTATCAGATATTGATTCCCAGTAGAAGAGGACTTCTACAATTATTAATTAAAAAAAAAAAAAAAGTTAAATTCTAAAGAATATATGTGAACAATCCCTCTTCCAAAAACAATGAGACAAAATGTAAGTCTGACTTCATTCTTGCATGGGCATTTTTTTTTCCAATTTCATCCCTTTTAACATTGTCATCATTATATTGTTGATAAAAACACGTGTCTATCTGTAAGTATCACGTAACCTACCTAAATCCCCAACTTTTCCACATGGTCTTGGACCCTTAGAGAGCACCCTAGACACAGGTGAATATAATCAATGATTAATGGGTAGACCAAAAGTGATTTTTGTTTGGTTCTGAAATATTTATTTCATAAGAAAGGCAAAGAAAATTAAACCTATTGTTACTAGGGTTTCTGGAAATAATGATTATTTGTTTAGAAATTAAAATAATTGTGAATAACTTGAAACATACATAAAATTAATATTTCAATGTGTTTTACCAATCCAAATTCACTCTCTTAGTTTAGGAACAGAAAAAATAAAACTGATTTTGCTTCTAACAACATTGAGATAAAAAGGTCTTTAAATAAGAACCAAGAAAAATAAAAGGAAAAACTATTCGTTATTTGTTTTCTAGTATTTCTAATTTTTGAGAAAAATTAAAACATCCTGGGTGGAGCATTACTTTTTCTCCATCTTCACAGGGTTAGTCTACAATGCTTTCTCTCCTGCCTCCCCTCTCCCACCACAGCAAGAGCAGAAGAGAAAGTGAGGGTGAATATTCAGATATTCACAGTAAGAACTTTTCTACATTTGGCCCAACTCTTGATAACCCAGGATGTCAAAAATTATCACAGATGCCTATGGGTCCGTGAAGATAAGGCACAAAGGGAATGTATCATGGATGATAAATTAAGAGTTAAAGATAGCTCAAACTTTCTCCTTTGTAGGTAGCACCAAGATACAAGGAAGTAGTCCGGGTGGAAATCAGAAAAGTATTGTTAATAAGTCTCTCTGAGCTACTCAGCAAAGGTTTGTAAAAAAAAAAAAAAAAAAAAAAAGCAATGCCTGTGAAAGCAGAGGGAAGTTAATTTGATTAACAGTTGCCTGAATTCCCTCAAATCCTTGTGCATCCTAGCATAACCTAGAGGAATTTAACATTCAACTCAATTTCCTTCCTACTTTTCCAGTCACTACCAGGTTGCTTTGATTACATAAAGTTAAAAATACATTCAATATGATTTCGTAGGTAGCAAAATAGCTCTGAGAAATGCAGTGTTTGATGTCTTCAATGACAAAGGGTTTTGGGTAGGTGTAAAACAGAGAGATTGAGAATGTGAGGAAGCAAGCACACACTGGAGAGAAATGAAGAGATGGAGAGAAGATGAAGCAGCACGCAGCATGCTGGATAACATTTCCATGGCAACCACATTACATGTACAGAGAACTGCCAAAATACGTCAAGATCCAAGTAGGTGTTGGTGGAAAGAGAAGATAAGAGCTCAGCAATGGACAAAAAACACCTAGAGAAAATGAATTATCTTTGTGAGTTTAACTCTTCCTCCTATTTCTTTTTTCTAACCACACCCAAAGCTTCAGTTCATATGAGAAAGCAACTAAAGAGTTGCTGCTGCCCAAACACAAATCTTATCCAGGAAGGTCTCAGATGAGGCCTAAGAAGCTCTGCAGAAAGCCAAAAGGAAAAAAAATATTAAAAACAAAAAACAGAAATGAAGTAAATAGTTTCCCAGTAGCCATCAGTTTGCTTTCCCAACTTTTTTCCAGCATTCTGCGTGGAAAGAATAATTTGTTTTCTTTTTCCAGGTGACTTACAAAGGGGAAACTACATTTAATAGATTCCAAGTTGGAAACAGTATTGCCTTATAAAGATAAGTACAAAGTTCCTACTTAAGTGGTTTAGGATGCCCATTGGTAAAATCTATCCCTCTAACATAGGGAGAGAAGCATGTTTAAAATATAGTCAAGATGTCCTTTGAGAAATTATGATCTTGGAAAGATCTTTTCTCAAGACATTCAAAATTTTCCAGCAAATAACGTATCATCCTTTCTTTATGACTTTGTTGTTGTTGCATGCTTTCAATTTACAACTCATAGTGAACCCTACAGGACAGAGGACAACTGCCCCACTGAGGTCCCTAGGCTGTAATCTTTATGGAGAGCAGATCACCAGGCCTTTTCTCCCTCAGAATGGCTGCTAGGTTTGAACCTCCGGCCTTTCAGTTAGCAGCTGAGGGCTTAACCATTGTGCCACCAGGGCTCCTTTTTATGACTTTAGATCACCACATATAAGAATCATCAAGAGCTCCAAGATTTTTGTTTCTCTAATAGCACTCACAGAGAGCCCCAGGATAGTGTGTTGTGCTAGGTTCTCCACATAGGTTTACAACCAGAGGCTGTGCTGGGTGCCTCGGATATATTTGGGAAGACTGTTAAAAATATGGACTCCTGGGCTATGCTCCAAAGAGGCAATCAATATGCCTGGGGTAGGGCCTGATAGCATGCATTTTAAAGCCCCTTAGATGATTCTGATATATAGCCAGATGAAGCACTCATCCCTCCCTTCCACACTTCTGGTGACTCCTCTACTCTCTGTCCTGCCAAATACTGGTGAGGAAGCCTCTCCTCACTCCTCAAGTGGCAGAATCACATGGTCTGTAAGAGTTGTCCCTAAGTCACTCCCCAGGCCAGAAAAATGACATTCTCCCCTGAAAGACAAGTCTAAGATCAGCATTAGTTACTAACTGCTCCCATCTTGGAGCATTTTCTCTCAGAGCCACTCTCCTATAAATGTAGAGGGAGAGGGAAGGGGTGAATTAGGAAGAAAGAATATTGGTATAAAAGAGAGGACCCGGCGGTGAGGAAGAGTAGATAGGGCTTAAGAGAAAATAAATGGCTAGATTTTGAATAAGTAAATATACTCTTCATTCTATCCACCCACAGAGGTACTTCCCTTATAAACCTTGCCATGACAATCACAGAAACGCAAAGGGCCCTTGATGGTCACTCAGCTCAGATTCCTTACCTTCCAATAACAGCATTCTTCTTTTGATTCAGATTTATACAAGCAAACATTTGAAGAATCTCTCCCCAAACTAAATATTTTCTATAAAAAGTAAAATTTCCTAGGAGAGGCATCTGACAAGAACAATATTAAGTTTATTCAACAAATGTTCATTGATCCCTACTATGTGTCAGGTACTGTGAATATGAAGATAAATAAGAAAAGTTAATTGCTCCTCCCAAGCATACTCTGTTACAGGGGTTTTGAATATGTTACTTTATGCAATCCCATGTCACATATGAAGAAAGTAAAAAGGTAACTCATTCTGTGAAAGTCATACAGGGAGGAAATGATAAAATGGAATTAAAATTGATGGCTGAGACAATGGTCCTATAAGTGTATTTGTATGATCTGAATTCCCAAGTGTATAGTAGAGCTGACAAGGGGCAAGGTTGTAGTCACTGCTTGGTCACAGCCAGCTACCCAGAGGGACTGAGTAGTTGAACCTGTGGGCTTGGGACCATAGTCATAGGGGACATCAAGCTCAATTGGGATAACATACTACAAAGAACACTGTTCCACCTCCTACTTTGGTGAGTGGCGACTGGGATCTTAAAAGCTTGCAGGCTGCCATCTAGATTCAACGATGGGTCTTTCCTCATCCAGAGCAAAGAAGAATGAAGAAAACCAAAAATTCATGCAAACAATTAGTTCTAGCAACTGCTGCACCATTTGATTTGCAGCCTATATGACTATGAGACCAGAAGAACTAGATGGTGCCTGGCTACTACTGTCAACCACTTGGAAGGGGATCTGTGTAGGAGATCCTGGATAGAGAGGGAGAACAATGTGGAACAAAACTCAAAATCATTTGGAGGAAAAAAAAAAAAAAAAAGCCTGACGGAACCACTGAGACTGTGGCCCCTAGCTACCCTTCAGGTCTGGAATTGAACACACTCCTCTGGCTTCCAGCCAAATAAAAGACAGGCACACGAGCTGAACATTAACCTGCGGTAGATACACTCTTTGGAGAGAATAATCATGGGAGGAAGAAGGGCTGCTTGTGCACAGGGAGACAGCTCAGGGGGCAGGAGAGCATGGAGGGATGGACACAGGGAAGAGGAAGCTATTGTCCGGAAGTGGGAGGGGAGCTGTTGCATTGTGGTAGATTGCGGTCAATGTCATGGGACAAAGTGGATGTGAACTGCTGTATGGAAAGTGAATTTGCTCTGTAAGTTTTCACCCAAATCACAGTTTAAAAAAAAAAAAATGATGCCTGTCTGATCCCCAAATTATATTCTTTTACCCTTACCACATTACTTCTTTCCCACAGTCTGGTGTACAAACAGAAATGTACATAAAAACATAATACTATTGACCACATGTTCACTCCTCTTCTCTATTTCAACCGCAAACAGGCACCAAGAACACACAGAATTATCATGGGGGAAAAAATAAACATTTTCTCTGAGAAGAGATGGGTAACAGCTCTCATGCCCTTTCCAGGACAGGGAAGTAAAGACAGTCTTCCACGAATAGAGTAAACGATTATACATTTTTTTGTTTTGCTTTGTTTTTTTGGTATCTCTCCCATTTCATAAGACTTGAGGCTATGTGTACCTCCTATTTTAGAGGTGACTGGCTCTGAAAAATGAAGAGGATTTAAATTAATGCAAAATACAAGGAACAGGGACCTTACTGCTTTATGGAAAGCTGAAAAAAGATCTCTAAGATTTCTACATTGTTCCATCAACAATATCTCATCAATGAAAGAAAATAGGCATAAAAGACACCTTTATTGATGAAATAAAAGAATCTGTATTTTTTTTTAATATCCCACCCATCATATATAGTCAAGATAGGAAACCACTACATAAGTTATGCATCCCCTTTTACTGATCTGGCCCTTTCCATCCTTCTTGCCTTTCCAAATACTGGGACTGCCACTGATGTATCTCTTAGGAACATAGCATAAGATTTGGTGATCTGCTCCCATAAAGATTTTGGCCTAGAATACTCAATGGTGGCAGTTCTACTCTGTTACATGGAGTCACTATGAGTCTGTGACTCAACTGACTGTGAAGTATCTAACAGCAATAACAAGTGATCCAGTGGGGTGTAGTGGAGGAGAGAAAAATGATGAATAGAATGGTTTAAATACTTGAACAGCTTTATGAGGAAGTGGGAACACAAGGGAGGACACAACCTGTGTGGGAAAGGGCTTTAAGGATCCACAAGGGGAAGCTATTTTAGCTGGGTATTAAAAACGATATGATCATTGATATGTTGGGATCCATAGGGTTTTCATTGTGAAGATGGTGCAGGACCAGACAACATTTCATTCTATTATACATAATGTTGCCATGAGTCAGAGTTGACTCAATGGCAGGTACCACAACAACTAAAAAAAAAAAAAAAAAATAGAAGAAAGGGATGGAGAGTTAGACAGAGGGCAACATATGCAAAGACAGTGTTTGTAGGGAAACTTGTTTGTGGGAAGTGATGAAGAGGTTAAAGTAGCTGCAGATTGTTTTTGTGAGTTACCGTCAAGTTGATTCTAACTCACGGTGATCCCATGTGTGCAAAGTAGAAAAGCTTCCTAGGGTTTTCAGAGCTGTGATCTCTCAGAAGTAGACTGCCAGACTTGTCTTCTGAAGTACCTCTGAGAGGGTCTGAACCACTAATCTTTGGCTGGTAGTTCAGCATCTTTTTGTGCCACCCAGGGACTGCAGGATAGGATGGAGAAAATGGAATAAAGCAGCAGGGATAGGGAGAAGCAGTGGCAAGGTTTGAAGTTGAAAAGAGAGAGACTGGAGCCAATTATGAAAGTATCCCTATACAACTGCTGTATCACTATACAATGAGCATCCAAGAAAAATTTTCAAACTAGGTTGATAAGTGATCCAATTAGTTTTTCTAATTAATTTTTTGTTTGTTAAGAAAAAAGAATATCTGGCATGAAGATAAGTCCAGGGAGCTCATAATCCAGATAAGATAAACAATGTGAATCTGAATCACAGAAATGGATGTGGTCATTAAACACTGGGAGACAATCTGAGGTACAATTGTGAACAGACTGGATGGATGTAGAATATGAAACATAGTGGAATTAAATGCATCAATTGTTTCCTCTCAGCGCAGAATGGGAAGTATAGCTCTGAGCTCTGCAGGCCACACTCAGCAAATGACACCTTACATTTAAAACCTTTTTATTGTACTATAACCTCCCAGGTCAGTGGGAAACTAACTGGTTCTTATTAAAATTGGAAGAGGAAAGAGAAAGAAATCCTGGGGATTTGAGAAGGAAATGGAGCCTGGAGCATTAATAAAAATCAAGAAAGGATTCCAAAACATCATTTTGTGTGTTGGAAGATCATGGTGGCAGGAGTGTGGGGAATGATCTGAAGTGGTCAGCATTCCACAAATAAACTTTCATAGAGCTGACAAAAATTATTTAACTACCTTGTGAGCTTTCTTATCTTCAAGTTTAAGCATTATACTTCCTTTTACCTTTTTGGAGTTCCTTAAAGTATTGTCACTGTTCTTTTTCAGGCCTTCCCAAAGTCACTGCCATCTCACTTTACAAAACAGGGTGTAAGATGATTGCCTCAGTAACATTTCCAAACTATACACCATGATCTCCTCTCAAACTCTGGTATATAGAAGTATCTGTGTACATAATTTGAAAAACTTGCCTCAAGTGATTCTAGAATCTACCCCACTACACAGTATCACCCCCACTGAGAACCTCTGCTTTGATATGTGCCTGGCCTATGCTGAATGGGAAGAAAGACTGCACACCAATTTGATACTTCAATGAACTCTATGGACTCAGGCTTCCTCTCATTACAGCATCATATTGTGGGACCATGTTTAAGTCATGGCTCGCTGAGATTCTCAGCTGCATTTTGCAGTCTTCTTTTATCCTGCTTTTCTGCACGTCCACTCTTCATTATAAGTGCTAAATGGAGGACAGGGAAGGCATACATAACCAAAATCAACATATAACTTCCAGCCTTACTGTAAGCAAAGGTTTCAAAATTCTCCCCCACCGTGTCTTTTGCATACTTACTTTCCTGAAGCAAAACTTAATAATGCCTTAGCTGCTCTCTTTGCTCCTCCACACCTGCTGATGGAGGTCCTAACAAGAAGCAAAATGGCCAAGTCCCGGCAGGAGGGGAAAGGGTGAAAAGCAAAAGATCTAGAAACTTCACAAAGTAGGTAGTAAATGCATGAGTGACAGGCTCCTGGAAAATCAGGCCTTTGTTGATAAAGCTTATTTTTCCCTAAAATGTAATGAAGACAAATTATCAACTGAGTCTGCTCCAAGTTTCAAATTCTGAATTGTCATGAATTACTCCCACAACTCATGAGAGAGGCAAAGAACGGGACAAGCCTCAATTTTCACTTTTTAAATGTGCAACCATAACCTAAATATTCATCCAATTGAGGAAGCAGCTTGTCTCTAAATGTGATGAAAAAAGCCAGTCTATTGAGTCTACCAGGGCTTCTGACACACTCACAGATGGTGCAATTAACATCTAGCTGAGCTCACATCCCTATCTCTTTTTTCCTCTTTTACCCTACTACCTAGCTTTGGGTAATACCTGATTTCTTCTCCCTTTTGTTCTTCTGGGAGTCCCTGAATGGTGTAAACAGTTATCATGCTGTGCTTACACAGAAGTGCCTTGGAAGAAGGGCCTGGGGATCTTCTTTCAAAAAACCAGCCACTGAAAACTCCATGGAGCACAGTTCTACTCTGACATACATGGGGTTGTCATGAGTTGGAGCTGACTCCATAGCAACTAGTTTTTGCTTGTGCCCCCTGTTTTCCTTCTATAGATGCTGTAGTCACTAGAGGGGGAATTCAGCTCAGTTGACAACAACATACTGACAGCAGGTACTAGAGTAGAGGGGCTGGAATGACAGCCTGACCATAGATTCACATGCACTCTATGGACAGATTCTACTGCAGGCTCCTCAGATTTTTCCAAAATTGCCATAGGGAGGACATACACAATGAAATGTCACCTTTTAAAGTGCTGAAGCAAATATGGCTAATATTGTTGTTGTTGTTGTTGTTGTTATGTGCCGTCAAGTCAGCCCTGACTCATAGCGACCCCTCCTTGGGTTTCCGAGGCAGTATCACTACGGAAGTAGGATTGCCCAACCTTCCTTCCGAGGAGTGGCTGATGGGTTTGAACCGCCAGCCATCTGGTGAGCAGTCAAGTGCCTTAGCCACTATGCTACCAGAGCTCCCTGGCTAATATTAACATCCATTAAATCTGTGTAGTGGATACATGGTATCTGAAGGAAGGTGGGGCAATCTACTTCCGTAGTGAGAAACCCAAGGAGGGGTCGCTATGAGTTGGGTCCAATTCAATGGCACATAACAACAAACACAACATACGTTTAAAAGGAGCTCCGGTGGTGTGGTGCCTAAGGCATTTGACTGCTAACCAGAAGGCTGGTGGATCTAATCCACCAGCCACTCCTCAGAAGGAAGAGTGGGCAATCTACTTCTGTAGTGATACAGCCTCGGAAACCCAAGGAGAGGTTGTTATGAGTCAAAATTGATTTGATGGCAGTGCATGTTTTTTTTTTTTTTTTTTAAATACATTTAAAGGATTTCACATTTTTAAACATTTAATGTAGCACTGTGTGGAACAAAAAAGACAGTTAACCCAGTACCAACTCTAGTGTTAATTAAAACAGAATTGTTCATCCTAAGAAATGCATTTGCTATTATATAGAGCATTTATTCCAATTGGAAACAAAGCTTCCATACTCAATCTAACCTGTAACCCTGAAATATGCACCAAAGTAAGAGTAATATTCACTTTTCTATCACACATTCAAAATGATTAATAGACCCTTCCCACTTTTCTCCATTAGGTATGTGGCATTTCTAAATGAGGGACTGGGACATTATTCAGAGGTGACCAATTCATGGAATAGCATTGTTTTCCCAGCTTCAGCATTTAGCTGGAGGTCACCTCCCCATATCATTACTGCATCTTGCTTTATGCGGTGCTGAGTGTGTAACACACCTGCTGAAGGGGGCACGTGCATGCTGGTCCATATTGTGTCAGCGTTGTGTGCTGTGTGAGGAAGTCATTTTACATTTAGGAAGATACCAAAATCCCAACAATTAAACCATCATAAAAAAGCAAGGCAGCAGAGAATTTACCAAAATTTTCTTTTTGTGGAAACATACAAATACTAGTTTGAAAGTTACTTTTCAGATTGTATAATTGCAATTTTGTATGTAGCCAGTCCCCAGATTACAAACAAGTTTGTGCCTAAGTCTGTCTTTAAGTCAAATTTGTATGTTAGTCAGAACAGTTAGGTATGGTTCATATGTAACATTAGTTAATCAAACGTTTGTCTTAGTATATAGTACATAATGTACCTTTCTATGCATAAGAAACATTTCCAGACACACTAAACATATTTAACGCAATAAAGTAGTGATAATAATGTTTTGACATGTGTCACAAAGTAGCACCTGTTTGTTATTATGAACCATGCGTGCACCTCAAATTTTAGTATAATAAGATTTACGGGGGTTAGTTCATAACTATGGGTTTTATATAAGCCAGACATTCATAACCTGGGGACTACCTGTAAAATAAAACAACATTTGTCTGTCTGTATAAACAAAATAACATATTTTTTAAGCCTGGAAGAAACTATAACAGTATTATTACTACATGAGATAAAATCTTCCAATTTTTCTTATACTTGTGAAAATTTCCAAATGTTTCTACAATGTACATATATTTCTTCTATACATAGAAAAAATATTTTTAAAATTAAAAAAAGATCTGCTTTGATCACCGGAATAGAGTATTACATATCCCATCTCACTGCCATTGAGTCAAGTCTGACGCATAGCATCCCTATGACTGAGTAGAATTGTTTCATGGTGTTTCCAAGGCTATAAATCTTTATGCAGGCAGACTGCCACAGAGCAGCTATGGATTCAAACCGGTGACTGTCTGGTCAGCAGCCGAATGCCTTAACCACCGCACCACCCACCAGAGCTCCTTAGGATACTACATAGTGAATAAAAATTATTATCATAATACAAAAAAACTAAGGAGTATGTCCATCCATCAAAATGTCTGAAAAAGCAGAATGAAAAATTGGAGGAACACTGTGAATGCCAATATATAAAAAAGGGTGTGTACAAGGTCCAAGGCTATAATAAAATTAAAATACTTGTGTTAGGGTAGTAGATGTATAAATAAATTTTTTTGTTTTAATTTCCCTACGGTTATCTATCTAATTATCACCTATTTTTTAAACATGGAATTGGTACATGGCTCCCTCAGTAAGTTCATTAGGGTCTAAGAACAATTGCTCCAAGAACTGGAGGTAAATTGGCAATAAGAGTAAATTAGTCAAATTTGACCTATTATGGCTGATGTGAGCTGGCATAAAACAATGTGAAGGCAGTGGAGTGAGGAAGACCTGAACTCACACACTAGTTTTGTCAGCACTTACTATATAGACCTCGGTAAGTCAACCTGTTGGCCCCATCTCCTCCAAAACTAATTGTGCAGAGGGTTATTCTGCAGATTGGAGACAGAAAATACCAAAGTGTAAACTGCTTGGCTCTTAATATGCAATTAATAGTCCCTATGCAAACAGTTGTATGCTCAGCTACGAATCAAAAAGTTGTTGTTTGGGTTCACCTAGAGGTGCCTTGGAAGAAAGGCCTAGCAATCTATTTCTGAAAAACCAGACACTGAAAGCACAGTTCTACACTGACATACACACGGTCACCATGAGCTGGAACTCACTCAAAGGCAGCTAGTTTTCATTGTTGTTGTTTTGCTGTGGAGTTGGACCCAACTCACAGTGAGCCCTCCTTGGTTTCCGAGGCAGTATCACTATGGAAGTAGATTGCCCAACTTTCCTTCCGAGGAGTGGCTGGTGGGTTTGAACCACCAGCCTTCTGGTTAGCAGTCAAATGCCTTGGGCACTACGCTACCAGAGCTCCTTGGTTTTCATTAGTATATCCTAAATCAAGGTAGAGTAAGCAGAATCTGAAACTCTTATCAAAGTACTTTCTAGAGTATGAAGAATCTGCAAACTAAGCAAAAGAATATACAACTTATTTTACAGGAGTCTCTGAAGAAAGAATCAGTTGATAATGCAAACATTGTCTACTTGAAACCTATAAAAGAAGAAGCAATGAATAAGAATTTGCCAGTGATTTTTCTAGCACTAAAGAGGAGGGAAATTTACCTGGAAGGACAGGAAAACAATTTTTTGCCTAAATATATTGGACAGGTTACACTACAAATGAGATGGAGGTATCATAAGTTTAGTGTCACCAACCCCTTTAGATCATGCAATTCACTCCGTATTCTATGTTTTTGAGTCTCCCAGTTATAATTTAACAGTAGAAGCTCCAGCATTTCAATAAAAGAGGAGCTGATGGACTGGCAGCAATATGTTGTCTGTTGTGGGAGTTAGCTGGGGTAGAGTGTGTTAATATACTGGGACTTTATTAAAACTTCATTTGCATAGTACTAGTTTTACTTAGATTGTATGTTTATTTGACAGAGTTTGGAAGGAGAACTGATGGAAATTATAAGAAAGCTAAATACCATCCCTTCTCCTCTTGGCTAATTTAATTTAGCTAATCTTGGAACTTTTCAATAAGGATAAGAATATACTGACCAATCAACATCAGTATTAAATCTTTTTAATAGATATCCCTCAATGAACATTTGGAGTGGATTAAAAATGGCTACAAATTTTTTCTCACTTCTTCTATTAAGAGGTAGACTCTGTTCCTCTCCCCCTTTATCAAACCTTCAGGAGGTATGTCAGCTTTCACTCCTTCCTTCCTGAGGAAGACCAAGCAGCCAAGTGTAGAGGCCCACATGGAGGAGAACTGAGCACCCCAGCTCATAATCTAGCTGACTCACAGCTGATAAAAAACCCAAACTCACTGCCATCGAGTCAATTAGACTCATAGAGACCCCTCCTTGGGTTTCCAAGGTGGTATCTCTATGGAAGTAGATTGCCCAATCTTCCTTCCAAGGAGTGGCTGGTGGGTTTGAACCGCCAGCCTTCTGGTTAGCAGTCAAGTGCCTTAGGCACTAGGCCACCAGCACTAATTTGCCAGCAATATGAGTGAGTCATCTTGCAAGAGGATCTTCCAGCTCTAGTCAAATGCTCTAACTGATGCAACTTGGAGCTGAGACAAATTGTCCCTGTTGAATCCTTCCCAATTTGTAAAACTGTAAGCAAATAAATGATTGTTGTTATTTTAAACCTGTAAGTTAGAAGTGATGGAACAATCAATAGAGGAAACTATGTTACTAATAGGAGTCCTGATGGCATGGTGGTTAAGGACTTCACTGCTAACAGAGAGGTCGGCAGTTTGAATCACCAGTGCTCCATGGGAGAATGAGGTGACAGTCTGCTTTTATAAAGATTTACAGCCTTGGAAACCCTATGGGGCAGTTTTACTCTGTCTTACAGGGTTGGTATGAGTCAGAATCGACGGTTTTTATGTTACTAATTGACATCTAGTTAACATATCAGTTTCCTGATTTTGGTCAGGATAGATTATTGCCCTCATGTGGACCAACTCCAAGGGAACTAATAAAATGGAGAGTGGGAACCTAATCACAGGATTATCATAATCCTATCAAAGTAATAACTTCCACACGGTCCTGCCTGAGTGGCCTCCCTCTGTAACATTTTTCTTATTATTAATTTAATATTTATCAAGCAACTGTTATAAGCTAGGCACTGGGGATTTGGTGTCAAATAAAACAGTCACAGTTCCTGCCATTACAGTGCTCTTGGTCTAGTTGATGTCTAGTTCTCTCCAACTGCAACAGCAGCACCTACTGCAACTAAATTTACTACAACTGAACTATCCAGGCCAGGCCACAATGAAAAGTTCTGGCTTGATGGTGAAGGCTGGCCGGCTCACCACAAGGAGGCCAGAACTGTATGGCTGAAATGCATGTTGAATTACTTTCTTCAGTTCCTGTGGCTTGCTTTAAGCATACCACTCAAAGATCTGGGCAAGAACTTTACCTATCCTTCTGAACATAGCCCTTGTCCAGTGTTAGGTGGATGAAAGACAAAAGCAAAGCAAAGCAAAGCAAAGGTTTAGGGAAACTGTAGGAAGAATCTTTGGAGGCCTCTTGAAAAATTCATGTGAAAATCCTCTACTAAATAAGTTTATAGTCTCAGCTATACAAATAATTATTGGTCAATTCAAATTCCAAGAAGGCTTTTTGATCTGAATAGTCTCTACACTAACAGAAGCTGTGTGATTTGCCAGCAAATAATCACACTGAGTTGGGTTTGTGTAATGAGTCCTTTATAACTCATGGATCCCTTTCACGTATACCATAGTTCTTCCATTATCATCCTCAGGAACTATTTCCCATGGGACTTTAGCTTGATCCCACCTTAGCTGTTATAATCAAAACCAAAGTAATAGAATTATAATTATAATAAAATGTCCAGAATTCTACTACATTAAAAAATGTTTTTGTCAAGATCATTCATTTGAATATAGAATCTCAAGCTATTCAGTTTTCATTTGATAACTTCATGTACTGTTAACAATAAAACTGTCTAGACCCACGGAACACTAAATAGTAAGATAGAATGGCCAGAGTGTGTACCTGCTATTGCTCAGAGATCTATTGGTTTCCTGGTTGGTCCTTATGTTCTTAAGTGGATCAGAGAATGTCTCTGCATCAGCAATACACGAAAAGATCGAAGATCAAAGCTGTCAAAAATGGCTATAAACTAAACCAATGAAGCACAATTGTACTCATTCCTAAGAAGAGGTATCAAGCAAAATGCAGAAATTATCGAACCATATCATCATATCACATACAAGTAAAATTTTGCAGAAGATAATTCAAAAATGTTTGCAGGATTACATCAGCAGGGAGCTCCCAGAAATTCAAACTGGATTCAGAAGAGGGTATGGAAAAAGAGGTATCATTGCTAGGGAAGAGGTAACTATTGGGAGGAAGTGGGAGGGGAGATGTTGCTTTGTGCTAAATTGTGGTCAATGTCATGAGACAAAGTGTATGTGAACTGCTGTATGGAAAGTGTATTTGCACTGTAAATTTTCACCCAAATCACAATAAAATAAAATATATTTAAAAAAAAAAAAAGAGAGAGAGAGATATCATTGCTGATGTCAGATGGACCTTGGCTGAAAGCGAAGAATACCAGAAAACTGTTTACCTGTCTTTGATTGACTATGCAAAGGCATTTGATTATGTGGATCATAACAAATTATGGGTATCATTGCAAATAATGGGAATTCCAGAACACTTAATTGTGCTCATCGGGAACCTATATATAGACCAAGAGGCAGTCATTTGAACAGAACAAGGGAATACTGCATGGTTCAAAATCAGGAAAGGTTGTGTCTGGGTTGTATCCTTTCACCATATTTATGTATGCTGAGCAAATAATCTGAAGTGGACTACATGCAGAAGAATGCAGCATCAGGATTGTAGGAAGACTCATTAAGAATCTGTGGTATGCAGATGACACAATCTTGCTTGCTGAGAGTGAAGATGACTTGAAGCACTTACTGATGAAGATCAAAGACTATAGCCTTCAGTATGGATCACATCTCAACATAAAGAAAACAAAAATCCTTACAACTGCACCAATAAACAATATCATGATAAACGGAAAAAAAAAGATTGAAGTTGTCATGGATTTCATTTTACTGGGATCCATAATCAACACCCAGGGAAACAGCAGTCAAGAAATCAGATGATGTAGTGTACTGGGCCATTCTGTTGCAAAAGACCTCTTGAAGGGGTTAAAGAGCAAAGATGTCATTTTGAAGACTAAGTACGCTTGAAAGATGTCACTTTGAAGACTAAGTACACTTGTCCTAAGTCATGGTATTTTCAATTGGTTCATATGCATGTGAACTGGACAATGAATAAGGAAGACTGCAGAAGAACTGATGCATTTGAATTTTGCTGTTGGCAAAGAATACCAAAAATACCATGAATCTTGGCCCAGGCATCTTTTTCTGCATGAACTGCCAGAAGAATGAACAAATCTGTCTTGGAAGAAGTACAGGCAGAATGATCCTTAGAAGCGAGAATGGTCAGACTTCATCTCATGTACTTTGGCCATGTTGTAAGAAGAGATCTGTCTCTGTAGGAGGATATCATGCTTGATAAAGTCAAGGGTCAGTGAAAAAGGCCTCAACAAGATAGATTAACACAGTGGCTACAACACTGAGTTCAGGCATAGCAAGGACTGTAAGGATGGTGTAGGATTATGCAGTGTTCCATTCTATACATAGAGTTGCTATGAGTTGGAGTGGGCTGGAAGCCACCTAACAACAACAAACCTCTCCCTTGGGTTGGAAGTGCTTTAAAAAAAAAAATTGCTATGGACTCAATTCCAACTGTTGACGACATCATGAGCATTAGAGTAGAACTGCTCCATAGGGCTTTCAATGGCTGATTTTTCAGAACGAGATTGCCAGGTTTTTCTTTCAAAGTGCCTCTGAGTGAACTCAAATCTCCAGCCTTTCAGTTAGTAGCCAAGCAGTTAACTTTGTACCACCCAGGGACTTCTGGAACTGCTAAGGTTTTATAAAACTGACCTTAGGGATACTGCTTTAAAAGGAGTGGGCCTGTTGCCTGCGAGCTTCCAGAACACACAGCTAGAGGCACCTTCTGCTAGAAAAGGAGCGAAATTTACATGCCCCAATGGCCTTGGCCCAGGAATCTTTTGCTGGATATCAGAGCAACTTTCTTTTCTACACAAATCTTGACTTGTCTCTTCCTTTATCTCAATGTTCCTATGTCTGACCCCCGAAATCCTTGGTTTGGCTATATAAAAATAGTAGCTGTTAAAAGCAGCCACATAATGATCTAATATGCATTATAGGAAATGTCACTTATTTGGTTGTAATAATGAACCTCTTCCTACATGCTCCTTCCTCGTATTTGTGTTACTGCTGAAATATTAGTGTCATTTTATAAGATATATCATTTATTATCCATACACTCCATGTTATTTTTGGCAAATCAGAAAAGCAGTAGTAAAATAATTTCACTTTCCAGAGAAAACCAAAACCAAAACTCACTGCCATTGAGTCAGTTCCGACTCACAGGAACCCTTCCTTGGGTTTCCGAGGTGGTCTCTATGGAAGTAGATTGCCCAGTCTTACTTCCAGAGATAACCCATTATTATTTCAGCAATATCTCCAGGCTTTTTCATTCTCTCTCTCTCTCTCTCTCTCTCTCTCTCTATATATATATATACCATACACACACTCATTCACATTCAGAAGAATATGTGGTATAGAGTATCCAAAATTTAATTAATCCCCTATTAAAGGAAATTTAGGCTAATTTTAATTTACAAGAACTGGATAGTCATCTTAGATGCAGGTAAACTTTAAGTAAACAACCTTGGAATCCTGTTACCCTCAATCAATTTACTACAAACTGCCCCTTCCCTCCCAAGGGAAATATATACTCACCCCAACCAACTGCCATCAAGTCGACTCAGGCTCATTGAGACCCTACAGGATAGAGGAGAATTACTCCATAGGGTTTCCAAAGATGTAAATCTTTACAGAAGCAGACTGTTTCATATTTCTCTCATGAAACAGATGTTGAGTTTGAACCACCACCCCTTTGGTTAGCAGACCAATGCTTTAACCACAATGCCAGCAGAGCTCAAGGAAAATCTATACTCATATACAGTGGCATAGTGCCTAAGGCATTTGACTGCTAACCAGAAGACTGGTGGTTCAAACTCACCAGCCACCCCTCAGAAGGAAGGTTGGACAATCTACTTCTGTAGTGATACGACCTCGGAAACCCAAGGAGGGGTTGCTATGAGTCAGATCCGACTCTACGGCAGTGCGTTTGGTTTTTTTTTTTTTAGTTTGTATACTCTCGTAGCATAGTGCCTAAGGCACTTGACTGCTAACCAGAAGGTTGGCGGTTCAAACCCACCAGCCACTCCTCAGAAGGAAGGTTGGGCAATCTACTTCCATAGTGATACTGCCTCGGAAACCCAAGGTGGGGTCGCTATGAGTTGGGTCCGAATCGACGGCACATAACAACAATAACAACATACAAATAAGCACAAACACACCCTGAATTTTGTGCCTAACCTTTACATAGTCACTTTCATTCATAAGTACATTCAGATTCAAACTGAAACTCATACAGAAATCTACCCATACACAAATTCTGCATTTTTCACTTGTGTCTTCCATCAAAGGTGAAGGGGATGACTAAAATAGGGGTGTGAGTGAAAATGTTGAGGTAGGGGGAGGCAGGGATTTGTTAGAAAGATAAGGAAGTGATAATGGATCATAAGGGTGTTATCTCTAGTTATGGAAAGAGAAGAAAGTACCCAAACTATCAGTTAGGAAGAGTTTCATGCTGAGACTGGGAGGCTGGAAGAGATGTTTACACTATGAGAGTACGATGTAATGAGGAAGCTTTGAGCCAGATATGGAGATGCCATAGCCATGCTTGGGAAAAACGGCCTCTGAGGATCCATACAGAGGAATGGAATCTTAAATGAGAAAAGAGAAAGAATGGAGGAGAAGGGCATCAGCTGATGAAAGGAGAAAGGTGTTTAATCCCTGTGGAACACACTGCTCCAACGTCCAGTCCTTACACACAGTCTCCCCACTGTCTCTTTATGGCTTGAGCCAAATCTCAGCACAACCAAAAGATTTCTCTCACTCTGTGTTCAACTACTTTCAGAAATATGCTGACGTAACACAGACAGCAGTACAGTTCTTCGTGGTCATCACTCATCCTCTAGTGCACCAATACACCCATCTAATCTAGTGCTCCCTCTGTCTCTCCAAATCCTATTGTGACTCTCTCCAAGAGAGCCCCTCTCCTGATACTGACAACCCACCTATTCCACATATTCCCATGGAGATTTCTTCTTCCTATTCATTTCTATGTCTGAGACTCAGTTAAATTAGGATAAAATAGTATATGTCCCACAGTGTTAGAAACATTAAATGAATTAATACAGGTAAAAGGACTTACAATTTTGCCTGGCATATTATCAATGCTTAAAAACTTGAAACTATAAAAATTACTTTCTTACTTTATAAAGAAAATGCATATTACAGATATTTTCATTCCTTGTCTTTTATGTGGCTTCAATTCCTAAGGAGCCAGTTTCCTTCTACCTGCTAAGCAAATGGCAAACCAACGATTTCAGTACAATACTATACTGCCATAGTAGATACCTCCTGAGAGGTATAGTATTATCACACAAACATACATTGACCTGACAATTCTGTTCATTCCTTTTCATTTTCCTTGAAGGTAGTATGTTGTGTATGCCCATCTTTATATACTCACCGTACCTTTAGCACTTTACACAGGAGGTTGTTAATTAATGTTGAAGTTTGTTCCCCTGATCTCCCACCTTAGCTCATCCCCATTACCTATTATCTCTTCAACCTCTCTACAAAACAAAATGCCATTTTATTTTATGAGGAAAGAAATGCCATATACTCTTAAAGTTATTAGTAGTAATTATGATGTCTTACTATTTATGATTCTTTGGCAAGGGACTCTACAATACAGTAGAGAAAACAAACTCAAATTGATCAGGCAAGAAAGGAATGGACAATATAAAGCATAGTGCCTTGTCATCTCTAGGTTTATGATTTAAAAGCTATTTCATGGAAGGAAGCCATATGACTATGTCCATAGGATTAAAAAAAATGTTGGCATAACACAATGAGATGAGATAATAATAAATATTTGAAATGTGTTGTCATCAATGGCTTTATCTAATAACCTGTTCCTAACACCAGTCACTCCACTCTTCACCAAAAAGTTACAGGAGTCTCTTCACATTAAAAATTATCAATGAGACCTCCAAAATAGTTATTCTGTACTCAGTTCAAACTACTGCTTACTATAATAACTATTTTAAAATAATGTTGAGAAACTCAAAAGTTTGAAGAACATTGATAAAGATGGCTAAAGACATGGAAGTAAACCCTTTGATGAGCGGTGTAAGAAACTGAAGTTGTTTAGAAAGAGAGAGCAGAAAGGTGGTGAGATTTTTGTCTTGAAGTTCATGAAAGGTTGTTATTATTGATCTAGTAATCATTTGCTATCCATGCCCACAGAGGACAAAACAGGAACAAATAAATTAAATTACATCAGGAAAGATTTCACTAAGACATTAAGGAAGAACCTTCCAGCTGATTAATTACTCAAATGAACTATTTGAGGGAGGCTGTTGGCTTCCATCTCTGGAGTACTTCAAGGAGACAATAAACAACTATCTATCTTGGCAGCTTTGGCAATCACCTACCTGTAGGCACGACAACCTCTAGAGGTCACATCTAGCTGTTTCATTTGATGACTTGCATAGTGCTTACTGGGATCTCATTGATCACACAGATTTATTAGAATTGGCAAGAAGCTGAGGATCAATGAGGCTGAGGAAAAGTAGGGATTAGTGGTAGAACTGAGTACTGAATAGATGTCTGAAGTGCCAACTTCCAATATAATCATACATACATACCCTACCTCTTACAGGTCAAGATCAGAAGAAAAATGCATGAACTCATAATTACCCAGTGGAAGACTAAATGGTTAGAAATAAAGTTTTTCTTTTTCATTCACCTTAATACAACTCAATCAGCAAAGAAAAATAAAAAGGTCAAAGTAGAATAATTTCTATATAAAACATAGATATTTGGGGGACAGTAAGGATAAACAAAACAAAACCACTATTTAGATTTTTTGAAATGCTATTTATTGGAGACATTCAATATCTGAAAGAAACGAATAAAAGGGATATAGCTCTTTTGCTGAGAAAAAATGCACTGAGAATTTGAAACAGGTGATGTTCAACCAAGTTATTGAGTAACGTTGGGTGAGAGGAATAAGCCTCTAGGTCTACAACCTAGCATGAAGTTGCATAAAGTTGCTCTGGTGTGGATCCAAGATGAGGTTCCAAGCAAAGCTGGAAGTCTGAAGGATATTGTGTTTTGGTATACAAGCACTAAGAAGTTGCATAAAGGCCTTGTGTAGTAGGAATAAGGTGGAGCAGGCAGTGACTCAGCAGGTAGAGAGTTGTGTAGAACTTAACTCAGCTATACTGGACCAGAAGGTCAGCAGTAAACTTATCAAAACTAATGAAGTTTCTAACTTATCATTGTTTAATAAAATTGGTTTTAGAATTGAGTTGGCAATTATAAGATTCTTTTTGACAGGCTGGGGGATAAGAAAGGTCTATCCTCCACCTCAATAGATTTTATCCTGCCAGACTTAAAAGAGCTCTTTGGAGGCATTGTTGTTGTTAGGTGCCATCGAGTTGGCTCCAACTCATAGCAACCCTATGTCCTACAGAATGAAACACAGCACAGTCCTGCATCATGCTCAAAATCCTTGCTATGCTTGAGCCCATCTTGGCAGCCACTGTGTCAATCCATCTCATTGACCCTCTGCTTTACCAAGCATGATATCCTTCTCCAGGATGGTCCATTCTGACAACATGACCAAAGTAGGTGAGATGAAGTCTGGCCATTCTCACTTCCAAGGAGCAGTCTGGTTACACTTCTTCCAGGACAGATTTGTTAGTTCTTTCAGCAGTTCCATGGTACTCTCAGTATTCTTTGCCAGCACCACAACTCAAAAGCATCAACTCTTTTTCAGTCCTCCTTATTCATTATCCAGGTTTCACATGCATATGAGGTGATTGAAAATACCACAGTTTGGGTCAGGGGCACCTTAGTCTTCAGAGTGACATCTTTGCTCTTCAACACTTAAAGAGGTCTTTTGCAGCACATTTTCCCAGTGCAATATGACATCTGATTTCCTGGCTGCTGCTTCCATGAGTGTTGACTGGATCCAAGTAAAATGAAATCCATGACAACTTCAATCTTTTCTCCATTTACCATGATGTTGCTTATTGGTTTAGTTGTGAGGATTTTCATTTTCTGAGGTGTAATCCATACTGAAGACAATCCATACTGGTCTTTGATCTTCATCAGTAAGTGTTTTAAGTCATCTTCACTTTCAGCAAGCAAGGTTGTGTCGTCTGCATATCACAGGTTGTTAATGGTTCTTCCTCCAATCCTGATGCTGTGTTCTTCTTCAAATAGTCCAGCTTCTTGGATTATGTGCTCAGCTTACAGATTGAATAAGTATGGTGGAAGGACACAATCCTGATGCACTTTGGGGGTCAACTCAACTGATTGCTATCTAGTTGAAACTGACTCACAGTGACCCCTCCTTGGTTTTCTGAGGTGGTATCACTACGGAAGTAGATTGCCCAACCTTCCTTCCAAGGATTGGCTGGTGGGTTTGAACTACCAGTCTTCTGGTTAGCAATCAAATGCCTTAGGCACTTATTTTATAGAAGCAACTGTGCTCAGCCTGAGAAATGTTAAGAAAAGTCACCTGTGAAGGTGAAGCTTGTCTAACTTCAAAGCCCATGATCTTCTGGTTTCCTTTCTCTTTGAAGAGAATTTTCCTTGGCAGAAAGGAGGGAAAGAAAATGGAAGTGGAGAGTTTCTGCTTTCATTTGTCTCTTTTTACATAGAACCAGCTTTTCCTGCAGAGACAGTCATTTTTTGTGCACCAACTTTTAAAATTTATTTTTGTTGTTCCTGCCTTTGAAGAAGAGTGCAGAGAATAATATTTAGTTTACATTTTATGAGCACTTATTATGCAATAAATACATATTTTATTTCCCCTTATGAGATAAAAATAATGTTCCCATTATATACAACAACAAATTGAGACTCAATTAATCAATTTACTCAAGGTCACAGATACTACTCACTCTAATTCTCTTCTTTTAGTACTGCCAAGTGTATACCAGGGTATTCGGCCTTGTTTATCACTTTCTTTTTCAAACCTTCAAAAATACATATTGAATGCTTCTGATGTTTGTTCAGTTCAAGACATTATTCTGAGTATTTGCAATACGTTGGTAATAGAACAAAGATCAATTGCTATTGTGAAACTTAAATTCTAATGGTGGGCCCCAGATAATAAATGATAAACCTAGGTACTTAAATGAATTAGTGAGTTTTCTTTCATCTTATGAATGTATAGTTTCAAAATTCAAACTTTATTTGTTCTGGTTCCAGGTAAGACACTCAAACCCTTCTCTCCCACTAACCATCACCATACCCCCTGCACAGAATGTATGGCACAAATATTTAAGGTCTCTGAAAAGCAAAAATAAACAGGAAGGTTGGTAAGATGACTAGAATTCAAAGTATCACCAAACTAGTGGTTTTAAACAAGACTCATGGTCTCCTAATATAATATCAAAACATCTCCAGAATTCAACTCAAAATTACTCAGTAAATAAAGAATCAAGAAAATCTCAATTCATATGGGAAAAGACAATCAACAGACAGCAATAATGAAATGACACAGATGTTGGAATTATCTTACAAAAGTTTCAAAGCAGCTATCATTAAAATGCTCAAACAATCACAAACACTCCTGAAACAAGTTAAAATAGAAAGCATCAGCAAAGATATAGAAGACATAAAGTAGAGCCAAATGGCAGTTTTAGAACTGAAAAATGTGATTTAAAAAATGGACTAAATGGCAGAATGTTGATGACAGAGGAAAGGGTCAGTGAATTTAAAGGCAACAATAATAGTTGAGCAGCACCTCTTCCTTGAAGCTCTCAGTTTTGTACCAGATTCATGGGGTCCTTCCATTGAGCTTCTAAGTTCTAAAAATCCTAATATGAGCTCTATAAATGATAGCTATTCTTGTAGGTATTGTTTTTCAGTATTCCTATCTTGTTCTTCCAGCTCTCCAATTTCCTATATTACATTATTTTGTTGACTGGAACATTCATACATTTCTGGTGGAAATGCAAAATGATACAATCACTCTGGAAAATGGTTTGGCAATATCCTATAAAGCTAAACATACTCCTAAGACCCACCAACTCGACTCTTGGTTATTTACCTAAAAGAAATGAAAACAAAAGGATGTCCAGAGCACTTTTATTCTTAATAGCCAAAAGCTGGTCATAATCCAAATGTCCATCAACAGAAGACAACAAATTCTGCTATATTCATACAATGGAATATTACTCAGCAATAAGAGAAGGAATAAATAATGATAACTGCAACAACATGGATGAATTACATTCAAAACATTATGTTCCATAAAAGAAGTCAGACACAAAATAATAATATTATACAGCTGCATTTATATGAAGTTCTGAAACAGACAACAATAATCTATGGTGAAAGAAATCAGAACAGTGGTTGCTTTTTCAGGTGGCTTGGAGGGAGTCCTACTTATGCAGTGGTTAAGTGCTCAGCTGTGAACCAAAATGTTAGCAGTTCAAACTCATCAGCTGCTCTGCAAGAGAAAGATGCAAAAGTCTGCTTCCATAACTATTACAGACTTGGAAACCTCATGGGGCAGATCTACCCTGTTTTATAGGGTCACTATGCGTCACAATCAGCTCAACAGCTAGAGCTTTTTATGGGGGGATGGGTGGAAAAGAAGGGTAGGGGTTGATTGGGAAGGCAAATGAGACAACTTTTAGGGATGAAAGTGTCCTATATATTGATAAAGTGTGGGTTACACCCATGAAAGCATTTGTCAAAACTTGTTTAATATGCACCTCAGAAATACACTGAAATATCTAGTATAGTTTGTTTTCATTAGAATTGTATCTTGTACCCAGCCAAGAGAATTATTTCAGAGCTTGACCATCAGGTCAAACTAATCTTTTCTTCTTCTTCTTCTTTTTCACAAGCTTTTGAAATCTCTTTCCATAAATTATTGGGCATATGTTCCCTAACTTAATACTTTTACACTTTAAATTAATATGGTCACTATCTCCCCGGGTTCTGGTTACTTTCTTTCATATCTCAAACAGTTCTTAGACATAGCCTCTCTTTTTTCTTAATGTCCATTCAGAATCTGTTACAGTGTAAATATTTCATTTCAATTTAATTCACTTCCATAAATATTTACTGAGCACAACTGTGTGCACAACAAGATATTAGGTGAGACAAGAAATCCAAGAGAGCTAACATACCATTCTTCCCTTCAAGATGCTTCCTTTCAAGATGCTTCCCTTCTGGCTAATGTAAGATAATGAGACACCAAACAACTACAAAATAGGCAGAATATAGTAATTTTAAAAAGTATTATCACTAAAACAAAAAGTCAAACCCACTGCCATTGAGACCATTCTGACTCATAGTGACCTCCATTGGGTTTCTTTATGGAAGTGGATTGCCTCATCTTCCTCCTGCAGAGCAGCTGGTAAATATGAAACACTGACCTTCAGGTCAGCAGCCAAATGCCTTGCCCACTATGCCACCAGAGGTCCTTAAGAAAAAATAAAAGCGTAACAGAGATTCAAAATTCGACTTTTACAATAAACCTGAGATACACTGTTGTTGTTGTTGTTGTTTGCCGTCGAGTCGGCCCCGACTCATAGCGACCCCTCCTTGGGTTTCCGAGGCAGTATCACTACGGAAGTAGGATTGCCCAACCTTCCTTCCGAGGAGTGGCTGGTGGGTTTGAACCACCAGCCGTCTGGTTAGCAGGCAAGTGTCTTAGCCACTATGCTACCAGAGCTCCTTAAGAAATAGGCTTACACAATTGTGAGGACTGGTAAATCTCTTTTAACATCTTCAGTCAAAAGCCATTCTAATAATATAATGTTTTTACCCCCATTTCCAGTCCATTTGATATGCTACTTTTATGCTCCTAGCAAATATAATTAGCAGACATTGATAATGTCACTCCAAAAAATCTCCCTTCCTATTAGTCTTAACAATTTTAGCAAGTTGTTTTGGTTCTAGCTCTGGTAGCATAGTGCCTAAGGCATTTGACTGCTAACCAGAAGGTTGGTGGTTCAAACCCACCAGCTACTCCATGGAAGAAAGACTGAGCAATCTACTTCCATAAAGATTTACTGCTTTGGAAACCCAAAGGGGGTCATATGAGTCAGAATTGACTTGATGGCAGTGAGTTTGGTTTTGGTTTTAGTGCTGCTCTAACAGAAAACCACAAATGGGTGGCTTTAACAAACAGGGACTTACTCTCTTACAGTTTAGGAGGCTATAAGTCCCAGTTCAAAGTGACAGTTCCAGGGGCTGGCTGATAGCCCCTTGACTTTGGGCTTCTGCTTTGCCTCTTGCTCCTGGCCCCATAGAAGCTGGAGGATTCTCTTAACTCAGGCAGCTGCTGGCTGCTGAGGCTGACAAACCCATGGTTGACAAATAAAATGGTACAGTCCTAAGATTACCAAACACACCAGGCCACTAGTTCAGGTCCAGAGACAGTCCCAAGATCAGCAGACAAGATGGCAGATTGCTGAATGAAGACTTGGCTACATGGAGAGTCCAAGCATGCCAAAAAACTCAGAGACTTTTCTCAACACTTCTTTTATATACTGTAAGTAGATCACATGCCTAAGGCAGCTACTCAGCTGCTTCAGTAGATTCCACCATCAAGTTGATTACCTGTTTCATCATGCAATAACTACATCCGGCTGCCCAGACACTCAAAACCAGGCCCAGCCAAGTTGACACACAACTTAACTACCACACAAGTGATCTTCAAAGAACCTTAATCTTAGTGGTTTAAACCTCACAGAGCCAAGAAGTCTCCATCTTACACAAGGCAGCCACTGTGATCTCCCTCTAATGGTATCAACTTCTCACTAAAATAATTAAAGAATCTAATTATTCTGAGAATTATCTAAGCAGAAATCACTACTCACATTCGTCTAATAAAAGAACAGCCATGAAGCACTTCTTCCCTTGGAATGGACCATCAATGTTTATAACATAATAGAACAGGAAGTCACATGTATCAATATTTCATTCCACATATAAGAAAAAATTATGTAAATGAACAACTCAAAATCTGGTTCTAGTTTTTTCTTCCCTCCTCCCAAATCATTGTCATCAATGCTTATGAAAGAAAGTGTGTGGGGGGGGAGATTGGTTAAAAGTTAGGGCTATAAAGCTTACATATGTGGAAACTGGGTTTACATGATTGTTTCCTTCTTGTAAAGATAAGCTTGCTATCATTGCCAATCACACAATGCTTCTTAGGCTGTCTGGTTAGAGAATGATACTGAGCATTTAAGATTTTCTGTCACTAGTGTATTGTAAGGATTTTTTTGTTCCTTCCTTATTGTTTCTTTGCCACTTAAAGGGTGTGTAATTTTCAGTTTCCATTTAGTATTGACAAAGTGGGTATTGTTTCTAGCCCTATACTCCAAACCCTAAATTCCTAAAAACTCCAATAATGAAATTAAATAGATTTCTAAAAATAGACCTTCTATCATTCAACCAAAGTCTATCTCTCAGGAAAGAGGTGGGAATAAGATTCTCTCCTTCCTTTAGTTCCTCCCTCACCCATCACTGTTGATGGATTGGGGATGTCAGCTTGTCAAGTCTTATTGGGTGCTACCTGATGTAAGTCCACACTGAAGCAGTAAAAATCTGTTTGCAGTCAGCTCTTTTAATAAGTCCCAGCAAAACAGGAGGAAAGCAGATCTATTCAGTAAGATGCTTCCTCTGATATGGTGGGAAAAAAATAGTCCATGACAGAGGCTTGATATGGAGGCGATTTTTAAACAAAGAACTCTTTCTTTAGAAAAACTGAAAGAAACAGTTTCCCTAGGGATTTGGGGATTCTAAGAAATGTTTCTACAGTTATGATTTAAAGCTGACCCAAACTTTGTGTATTTTGCAAAGGAGGTCATATCTTCTCTGCGAAATGCCCCCATTACACAGAGTCCTGCTGAGTCCTATGCATTTTATGGCTTCTGAACCCTGATGAATAACACGGATGCTGCCTCTACTCTTAAGCCCAAGGGGAAACTCTGGGAGGTTATCCAGCCTTCTACCTACCCTAAAGAGGATAAGTGAATTGAGAAGATGAAACATTCTGAGAATAAATGTATTTTATGACACAAAGGACCTAATTCCTAGGGAACAGAAGGAAAGCGTTTCCCAGGGATTTTAGAATTCCAGGAAATATCTTTCTATGCATTATAACTATACTTTAAGATCATATTATGTTCCAAGTTCCTGAAGACAGTGGTCTTACCATTTTAGTCATTACTCCCACCCTTAGTGCCTAGTACATTGCCAAGGGTCTTAAAGTGTTAAATATTGAGGGATGATGGTGGTGTTGGTTACAATGATGACAAAAATGAAGAAGACAATGATGTACACTAACAAGACCAAGTTAAATTAGGAAGAGGAAGGAGAAGAAGAAAAACTGACAAAGTGAACTATTTAGAGAATAATTACTATGTATGTATTCATTCATTCACTTTTCTGAAGTCTCTCAGTTATCATCCTCTATGTCACATTCACTTCTAAAATACTGCAGATGTGGCAGAAAGTGAATTCCAGCCGTCTAGCTAATAGCATTTAAGTTAAATGTATTACACCATTAAACTGAGAAATACTTTACTTTCTAGTGGGAATTAATAAAATAACTACTAAAGTTCTTAAAAATATCAGACTTTTCAGGAATGTCTTGCACAGAAGGTTTAAGAGCTGTATTCACTCTCAAGACAAGTGACATCCAATGAACACCTACTATATGCTTTTGAATGAAGGAGTGCATGATTGCATGAATGAATAAATACATGGTCCCCTGAATTAGTTTTCTCTACTTGTTAGAATAGTTACTGATTGTGCAAGTAAAATCCCATTTGAAGAAAGTCGGGGTTTATGCTCTAAAGATTCATCTCAGAGAACATGAATTCTGGTCTTTCCAATGATCAATTCAAGATTATGTGCACCCCAGAAGCATTTTGCAAAATATGACCCTTGAAGACAAAGCAAAACAAACTGCTCATGATGATGTCATCTTTTCAAGCAACCACAATTTTTCAATGTCAACTTCTACTGAATTTTAATCAGAAGATATGTGAAAGCAGATGAGTTTGATCTCTATACAAAGTGGTGATAGAGATGTGTCTCTGCTAGTGCTTGCTTACTTCTCCCACAACACCTGTTTCCAAATCAGTACCCTGTCCATAATGATCTGAGTCCAAAATGACTGAGCTAACAATCATAAAACCCTTTTTCATATATATATA